>NC_057796.1:94846314-94970905 GCF_018294505.1 Triticum aestivum | reverse complement strand
CTCCTCCCTCCTCTCCGGTGAGCTCCTCCTCCCTCCTCTCCGGTGAGCTCCTCCTCCCTCCTCTCCTCCCATCCCCTCATGGTTTCTCCTTCCTCCTCTCCGATGCTCCGGTGAACTCCTCTCCGGCGACCTCCTCCTCCTCTCCGGCGATGTAGGCGAGCGCCTCTCCGGTGACCTCCTCCTCCTCCTCTTCGGCGAACTCCTCTCCGGCAAAAGAACACGGCAAAAGAACGTACAAGATCCAAAAACAGGAACAAAATTTGAAATAATATCGTGCAAAAAAAAAGCAAAAAAAGAGCAAAAAATGGGCAAAAAAATCGCGATCCAGATCCAAATTCAAAAATAGCAATGGCGCACGGTGGGGGTTAGACGGTGCGCCACTACTATTTTCCCGCCTTCAAAATTCAAAAATACTAATTGCGCGACGTAGCCTATACTAATGGCGCACCAGTGGCCTATACTAATGGAGCACCGTGGGCTATACTAATGGCGCACCAGTGGTGCACCATTAGTATACCAGATACTAATGGCGCACCACTGGTGCGCCAATAGTAAAAAATACTAGTGGCGTGATGCTAGTGGCGCACCAGTAGTGCGCCATTAGTAGGCAAAACTGGTGCGCCACTAGTAGGCCTTTTCCTAGTAGTGTATATTCTTTGGCATACTCTTTCTTATTTTCTTGTTGATTTCTGAATCCTTGCCCTTTCTCAAAACTCAGGGCTCTGCTTTCTCTTGAGCGGGTTGCCGCCGCCTCCGTGGTTGGATCGCCGGGAGGATCCGGGAGCACCCACTGTGTGGATCCCTGCACCGAGCTTCAGGCGGCGACGGAGCAAAATGCGCGGGAGGCACGGGAGGAGCGGGAGGCGGAGGAGCTGAGGGCGGCTGCCGCCAAGGCGGCACAAGAGGAGGAGGAGGAGGCAAAGGCGCGTGCCGACGCGGCGGCCAAGGCCCAAGCGGAGGCTGCGGCCGCGGCAACAGCGGAGGGGGCCTTGCTTGTCACCCCTCTGCGTGTCGTGGCGCCCGAGGTCTTGGAGCCCCTGCCGGAGGAAGCCGGCGGCGACCTGCCGGGGCTGGAGAGAGAGGATGACGTCGCTTTCCCGGAGAGGGAGGCGGCACCGGCCTCGCCGACTGGGGCGGCCCAAGGCAGCCGGCCTAACGCGCCGCCTACACAACCGGCTGGGGGCGAGCCGGCCGCGAGGACGGACCTGGTGGTCCAGTCGCCATCTCGCCAGCGCGTGGGGAAGGCCACTTCGGACCCGCAGAAGGCCGCGGGCTCCGGCTCATCGGCCCAGGACGTGGAGGCGGCCAGCACCAGCTCGGGGTGGACGCCGGGTGGAGGGACGGCCGTGGTGAATGTGGCAGCGCAGGAAGTCCGGAACCGGCTTCAGTCCCAGGCCGTGGTGCTGAGGAAATACAATGACGAGTTCCTCGCGACGCGAGCGGCCATTCGGGTAAGTCTTCCCGTTTTTGCTTTTTGACCATGGTTTCTTCCATGGGGGTGCGTCAGCGCACCCACTGGGTGTAGTCCCCGAGTTCCGAGTCGGCTACTGAGCAGGCGGCTTGGAACTTTTTAGCAGGCTTTGTTTGCTATCTTGTTCTTATTCGCTGCTCTGCCTGACTTGCAAGACTACCACAACCTCCGCGCGGCTGCCTTCAACTCCCAGGCTCGAGAGCTGACCCAGAAGAATGTTGATCTATCTGAGAGCCGGGGTAAGTGCTTCATCTTTTATCTCATGTGGGGGCGCGTCAGCGCACCCACCGGGTGTAGTCCCCGAGATTCGGGCCGACTGCTGAGCAGTCGGGTCGGATCTTTCTTGACGACTTCTTCCTTATTGCTTCTTTCTTCTCTGCCATGCCTGCAGCGGCCAACGCCAAACTGAGGGAGCAGCTGGGTGGGACTCAGGCCGCCCTTCGCGCTAAGGAAGCCGAGTTTGACGCCTTGGCCCAGGAGCGTGACCGCCTGGCCAAGAGGCTAGCCGACCAGGAGGAGAGCCACAAGGCGGCCCTGAAGGCGGTGCAGGACTGCGAGGCCGCCCATCAAGCCGAATATGAGACAGAGGCGGCAAGCTGGGCCAAGGCGAGGCAATCGTTGATCAACGGCTACGGCCGGATCGAAGACTTGGTTGACGGTAGGCCGCTCTCCTCTTCGTCCCTTGCTTGGCGCTTGCCGTTTGGTTCATTTTCTGACTTGGTATTTTTCTCTTCTTTCTCTTTCTTTCTTGCGCAGAGTACTTCCCTGGCTACTCTACTGCCGCCAATCAGGTCATGGAGGCCCACCGCGAGGCACAAAGGCAGGCTGGCGCCGAGATCGCGGCAAACGCTCGCCGGTCACTGGAGGAACGGCTCTCGGCGATTCAAGCCCGCCTCCAGCCGGCTCACCGCATGCTCCGCCGACTTCAGCATGTTGGGGCGCAGGTGCTCGCCGCTCTTTGGCCTGGTGAGGTGATTCCTCGCACCCCCAGCCGGACTGCCGACTGGCTGGAGGTGGCGGCCGGCCGCTTCGAGGCCTGGAAGGCTTCTGCGGCTTGGTCCTGCGCCAGGCGGGCGCTGGAGTTCGTCAAGGCCTGGTATCCCGAGCTGAGTTTGGACCAGCTGGCCACCTGGCGGCAGGAGGCCGACACGGAGCTGGAGCCGGTGCGGCCGGCTATCATCCAGCGAGCCTCGGCGATTGCCGACTACACCGACACCAGCGCCTTCGCTCCTGAGCTGGACGACAACGGCGTTGCCCAGCCAGAGGAGTGGTTCGGGCTGAACCCGATAGATGGCGAGGACTCGGCGGAGGAGATCGACTCCAGCAACGAGGGCGAGGAGGAGGAGGAGGAGGGTGAAGAAGCCGGGCCAGATGGTGGAGCGGCCGGTCAGCCTCAGCTTGACCGTGCCTCCAGCAACAAGGCACGTGCGAGCGCACCGCCTGCAGCCGGCGATGATCAAGCCGAGACTCGCCAGCCGGCCACTCCTCCATCCGGTGCCACCGTCTCCACCGACCAACCCGGCTCCCCTGCTGCGCCCTTAGTCTAATTTCCTGCCCCTTCTTTCCTGTTTTACTGCTCTTGGAACAGTATTTTGTTAAGTTTGCACAATTCCACCCACTGGGGGTGTATTCGAACTATATTGACTGCCGGCATGTTGAAGGCCTTATGTGTAAATATAATTATGCATGCGTTTGGCTTTCCCTTGTTCTTTGCTTTTCATCCTTCGGCTTTTTTTTTGCCACCCTCCCTTGGTTGCCGCTGTCCCAGCCGGACAGCTGCTCTGCAGTCTGTGGCTAGAGAAGTGCTTGGCCGGTAGGGAGGGCAAGTACTCAAGCTTTGTAGGATTGTAGCGAAGTGATTGGGAAGCCGGCCAGCCGGCTGTTTGGTCAGCCGGTAGGCGTGGCTGGAGGCCGGCTTGCGTTATATAAGTTCGTTAGTCCTTAGCCGTTTTTCGTGCGGGCATCCTTTCTGCCTTTGGCTCTTGTCAGTTGGACAGTCGGTTCTTCGAGCTGCGACTTTCAACAAGAAAGGGCTCGGGTGCTGGCACACTACTTGTCTGACTTCAGGTAGAACTTTTAATATAACTTAAGGCGGCCAGTCCCCGGGCCGACTAGTCGAACCCGGTGCCAGACAGAAAATCAAATGTAATAATACATTCATGAGTATGGCACTCGTCATTCATAGATAAAGGAGGGCCGTCCCCGAGTGCACCTCGGGGGGCCCGTTGTCTCGTACTTAATACAAAAAGGTAGCATGATACATACTGCTTTTAACTGTAAAATCTTCTTAGGAGGTTGGCGTTCCATGGTCGTTCCGACTCCTTGCCGGAATCATTCCTCTTGCGCGCTCTTGGCTTCTATGCGTCGATCAGGTAGTAGGAGTCGTTGCCTAGTGCCTTGCTGACGACGAAAGGGCCTTCACAAGGGGCCGAGAGCTTGTGCTGGCCGGCTGTTCGCTGGATCAGCCGGAGCACAAGATCGCCCTCTTGGAAGGATCTTGGCTTGACCTTCCGGTTGTGGTAACGGCGCAAACCCTGCTGGTAGATGGCGGACCGGCTTAGTGCTAACAGCCGGCCTTTTTCCAGCAGGTCGACACCATCTTCTCGTGCTTCCTTGGCCTCCGCCTCTGTGTACATGGTGACCCGAGGCGAGTCAAGCTCGATGTCAGTTGGGATGACAGCCTCGGCACCATATACAAGGAAGAACGGAGTGAAGCCGGTTGACTTGTTTGGGGTAGTACACAGACTCCAGAGGACAGCCGGCAGCTCATCGAGCCAGCAGCCGGCCGAACGCTCCAGTGGTACGACCAGTCGGGGCTTGATGCCGGAGAGGATGAGGTCGTTCGCTCGCTCGACCTGGCCGTTTGACTGCGGGTGGGCAACGGACGCTAAGTCCAGTCGGATGCCCTGTGTCGCGCAGAAACGTGCCAGTACTCCCTTGGCAAAATTTGTGCCGCTGTCGGTGATGATGCTGTGTGGCACATCATACCGAGTAGTGATGTCGGCGATGAATGTCACGACAGTCGGCCCGTTTAGCTTCTTGATCGGCTTCGCTTCGATCCACTTGGTAAATTTGTCCACGGCGACAAGCAGATGTGTCATGCCGCCGCGGGCTGTCTTGAATGGGCCCACCATGTCCAGCCCCCAAACGGCAAAGGGCCAGGTGAGGGGGATGGTCTTGAGTGCAGAAGCCGGCAGGTATTGCTTGGAACTAAAGACTTGGCATCCTTTGCAGCATTTGACTAATTTCTTGGCATCTTCCAAAGCAGTCGGCCAGAAGAAACCATGGCGGAAAGCTTTGGCCACAAGTGATCTTGAGGCTGCGTGGTGGCCGCATTCGCCTTGGTTGACATCCTTGAGGATTGCTACGCCCTTCTCTGGCTCGACGCAGCGCTGGAAGACTCCAGTGATGCTATGCTTGACAAGTTCTCTGCTTATTATTGCGTATGCTCCGGCTCGGCGTTGCACTAGTCTTGCCGAGATCTCATCAGTCGGCAGCTCTCTGTTGACTAGGAAGTTGAGGATGGGCTGGGCCCATGATGGAGCTGTGACTTCTTCTACTGTCAGTACGGCCACTGTGACCCGGGTGGGTGGGTTGGGTGGTGGAGAGTTGGAGTCATCCACCGCTTCTTGTGCCGCTGCAGTCCCCGGGCCGACTGCTACAATCCCCAGGCCGGGTTCTGAAGTCCCCGAGTCGAGTGCGACTACGGCAGTCCCCGGGCCGCTTGTCGAAGTCCCCGAGCCGCCTGCTGGGTTCCTCCAGTCGGATCCGGCTGCATCAGGGGCGGGCGGTACAAAGATAGAGTCCGATTCTGGAGACGGCTTGATAGACGGTTTGAGGAGGCACTGGAGAGAGACACCGGTTGGTATAGACTATCGGGTGGAGCCGACCCGTGCCAAGGCATCTGTTTGGTCGTTGTCGGCCCGTGGCACGTGAAAGAACTCGCACCCTTCAAAGTATCCACTGATCTGCTGGACGAGGAATCGATAGCTCGCCATGTTTGCATCCTTGGCGTCCTAGTCGCCAGATGACTGCTGGACCACCAAGTCCGAGTCGCCATAACACAGGATCCGGCGTATGCCGAGCTCTTTGGCTAGCCGGAGCCCGTGTATGAGCGCCTCGTACTCAGCCACGTTGTTGGAGGTGGCAAAATGGATTTGCAGCGTGTATCTGAGCTTGTCGCCATTGGGAGAGGTGAGGACGATGCCGGCTCCCAAGCCGGTGCGCATCTTGGACCCGTCGAGAGCTGGCGGTAGGTACTGGGTCTCGGCCCAGTCGACGAGGAAGTCGGCCAATGCTTGCGACTTGATGGCGGTGCGGGGCCGGTAGAAGATTGTGTAAGGCGCCAGCGCAATGGCCCACTTAGCCACCCGGCCGGATGCATCCCGGCTGCCTATGATCTCGGCAAGCGGGGCAGTGCATACGACCGTGATGGGATGCTCTTGAAAGTAGGGCTTCAGCTTCTTGGCGGCGAAGTACACTCCATAGCACATCTTCTGGTAGTGCGGGTAGTTTTGCTTTGAGGTGGACAGTACTTTGCTTAAATAATATACCGGCCTCTGGACTAGCTGGGCTCGGCCTTCTTCTGGGCGCTGGACCACGATGACTGTATTGACCACTCGGCTAGTCGCGACGATGTAGAGGAGCATGGGCTCCTTCTCAGTCGGCGCCGCCAGGATAGGTGGAGTGGTCAGCAGCTTCTTCAACTCATGGAAGGCTTGGTCTGCTTGGTCATTCCACTCGAAATGAGTGGATTTCTTCATGAGCCGGTACAGGGGGAGAGCCTTCTCTCCTAGCCGGCTGATGAAGCGGTTTAGGGAGGCCAGGCACCCGGTGAACTTCTGAACATCTCGCAACTTGGTGGGAATCTCCATTCTCTCAATGGCCTTGATCTTCACAGGGTTGCACTCAATGCCGCGTTCGGAGACCAGAAAGCCAAGAAGCTGGCCGACTGGTATTCCAAACAAACATTTCTCGGGGTTGAGCTTGATCTGGAATCGGCGCAAGTTGGCAAATGTTTCTTTGAGGTCTTCCAGCAGGGTACCGCGCTTCTCCGTCTTCACCACAATATCGTCTACGTAGACGTGGGCATTTCTGCCGAGTTGCTTGAGGAGGCATTTCTGCAGGCAACGCTGAAAAGTGGCACCGGCATTCCTCAGGCCGAATTTCATAGTCAGGTAACAGAAAGCTCCGAAGGGTGTGATGAATGCGGTCTTCAGGCGGTCAGCTGGGTCCAACTTGATCTAGTGGTATCCTGAGTAGGCATCCAAGAAACTCAACAGCTCGCGTCCGGCTGTGGAGTCTATCACTTGATTAATCCGTGGCAGGGCAAACGGATCTTTGGGGCAGGCTTTGTTGAGGCTAGTGTAGTCTATACACATACGCCATTTGTTGTTCTTCTTCAACACCAAGACTGGGTTGGCAAGCCACTCTGGGAAAAACACTTCCATAATGAAGCCGGCGCCCAGGAGCCAGGCTATATCTTGTCCTACGATTCTTCTCTTCTCCTCCGACAGTCGGCGGAGAGGCTGCTTGACTGGTTTCGCGTCCGCTCGGACGTGTAACTTGTGCTCGGCGAAATCCTTCGGAACACCCGGCATGTCCTTTGGGGACCATGCAAATATGTCTCGATTCTCACGGAGGAAGTCGACGAGCTCGCCTTCCTATTTACTGTCGAGGTTTGTGCCAATGACAGCAAACCTCTCCGGGTTCTCCGGGTCCAGAGGTATCTTCTTCGTCTCCTTGGCCGGCTGGAAGGAGCCCTGCGCATCATATTCCTTGGGGTTGGGGGACAGGGCCGGCTGCTTGCTGGCCATGGCCACAACTCGCTCCAGCATCTTCTTCTCTTCTGCAACCACGAGGGACTCGGCCAGTCGGCTGCTGGCTGCAGCGCACTTGATGGACTTCTTGTAATCGCCGGTTACAGTGATGATCCCCTTTGAGCTCAGCATCTTCATCTTGAGGTAGGCGTAGTGGGGCACAGCCATGAACTTGGCCAGGGCAGGTCGGCCAAGCAAGGCATGGTAAGGGCTCTCTAGGTCCACTACCTCATACCAGATCGCTTCTTAGCGAAAGGGTCCTTGTCTCCGAAGAGAACATCCATCTTGATCTTGCCGATTGGGGAACAGGACAGGCCGGGTACGATGCCATGGAACACGGTCCGGCTTGGCATGAGCTGCTTTGCCTTGAGGTTTAACTTCTCCATGGTGTCGTGGTATAGTATGTTGATACTGCTTCCACCATCAATCAGTACGCGGGAGAATCGGGCAGCTCGCCTCTCCGTCGCGAGGGTGACGTTCAACACCAGCGCGTAGGAGCCAGGAGACGGCAGCACCTCTGGGTGATCGTCCCCGCTCCAGCTGATAGGCCTTTCAGACCAATGCATGAACTCGGGGTTGCTGGAGGCGACCGCGTTGACCTCTTGGTGTTGTCGGCGCCGGCTGCGCTTGTCTTCAACCTGGCTCATGAAGACAACGTAGGCGGCGTGCTCATCTGGGAATTCATCCTGAATGGCTCCGACTGCTGGTCGAGCAGCCGGCTGCTGGGGGGCTGGAGGCGGCACTAGCCCCTCGCCCTTGGAGATCCGTGTGAGCCAGTGGCACTTCCGGGTCGTGTGGTTGGACGGCTTCGCGCCGTTGTGAAACTAGCAGGGGGCATCAAGAGTCTGCTCGTAGGAGAAGGCCGGCTGCCAAGCCGGCCTGCCGCCCTTCTTCTTGGGAGCTGGCCGCTCTTCGGGCTGCTCATCTTCGAGAGTGGCCACCTGCCGACTGGTGGAAGGCGGCATAGGGGCCTTGCGCTTGTGGTCGTTCTGGTAGGGGCGTCGGTTGGAGTCACCAGCCGGCGTCTTGGGAGCCAGAGCGAGCACCTTCCCAGAGGCGTCCACTCGGAGCTCGGTCTTCATCGAGGAGTCGGCCGTGGCGTACTTGTCTGCTATGACCAGCAGCTCGTCGAGGGTAGCCGGCTCGTCGCAGAGGAGTCGGTGCTTGAAGAAGATGCCCTCTCGGCACCCGGCGGTGAAGTATTCGATGGCCTGAACCTCATACACCCCCTCGCAGGAGTTGCGGAGCTCGGCCCATCGCGTGAGGTAGTCGCGAGTCAATTCGCTGGGCCCTTGGACGCACAGGAAGAGCTGGCTGGGCTTTGGAGGCCGCTTGTACGTGCTGGTGAAGTTGCGGATGAAGACTTCCGTGAAGTCCAGCCAGCTGTTGACGCTGTAGGTGTCGGGGATATACCCCGTGGTATGACCCGACCAGACTTGGCGACTCACTAGAGAACTGGCTAGAGCTTAGCGACTCACTGGTGATCCACCCGAACACGGCGATTCTCACAGTTAACCCGCCTGGACATTGTGACTCACTGGAGACCCGGCGGGCAGATCAGACGGATGACAAGGCCCAAGGCCCAGCAGGCTGGCTTATACTCTGGTGGGCCGGCTGAAGGAGAAAGGGATGACGAATATTTCCTTTACGAGGGAGCAAGACCCGGACTTGTATTCAACTTGTAAGAAAATATAGACTAGTCCTAGTCCTACTAGGACTCCGCATGTAACCCGCCCCTCTAATTTATATAAGGAGGGGCAGGGCGCCCCAAAGAGGGACAAGCAACAAGAAACAATCTCTAGGGCTAGACACAAAGGGGGAGCCGGCTTATGCGCCGACTCTCTCATGAGTATAATGAGATCTAGCCACGAACAGCATGTAGGGCTATTACCGGATGATGTTTCCCGGGGCCCGAAGTTGTCTAAATCCTTGTCTTGTGTTGCGTCTCTCGATTCCGCTCAACCCCTCTCAAGCTACTACAAAGATGCGTTGGCCTCACGACTAAGTCCTCACACTAAGACATCTGCCGTGACAATTCCACGACAGTTGGCACCCACCGTGGGGCCCGCGCACGGTGGTGTTGAGTTCTTGGAGGGAGTTCTTTAGGGATCAAGAGACGCATGATTGGTTAGATGGAGAAGCCGACGCGAAACAGTCGTGCGGCATAACACGGCATGGGACAGCCTCTGACAAAGCCGGCAAACTCATTGTTTTGCGATCAAAATTAAAATCAAGAGAATTTGAGGTTCCGCGTGTGCACCACCGCACGTGTCTATGGGGATCCATCAGTCAGAGGACGGATTGGTGTCTGCTATAGTCGAGACTCTCAGGTTTAATCTCGACGGTCGCTGGAATTTTTCCCTTCACTGTGCCCGGTGTTTCAAGTCCCAAAAAGATTCCGCCTGTACCTACGCATCGATCTACTGCCACAAGTTGTTGCTGCTGATTTTCTATGGTCATGGTCGACTGCTACTCCCAGGCTACAATAACACACCCAGGCGGAGACGTGCTCGAGATTTGTGCCAGCTAGCCCCGTTCGGTGCATGTACGGGCAGGAGCAATTTTTCCTAAACCAAAAACTAAAAAAGAAAAGAGAACAAGGAAAGTACTAGTGGTGTACATCTCACGGGAGGAACTACAGAGTGCAACACATCGAAGCTGTGAGATCGATTGAGTAAGCATGGTTCTCAACTCCTCGAGCCGTCACCCTGCTGAGTAACCGTAGCCTATCCTCGCCCGTAGGCGGGTCCGTCCCGTTGCCACCAAGTCCGAGGTATTGGTAAACCACCACGCGTCCGTTGCAAGCCGCCGCGCACTTAAACCGCTGCCTTCGTTGTGGCCGCTATGATATTACGCTGAGCCACCCCCGACTGGCGTTTGTTCATGATCACCGCGCGTCCATAGCAAGCCGCCGCCGCCGCCCGGTGGAGTTTTCTGCTACAATCAGGTTATATCTATCTAAAGTTTATTTTATTAGCGCATATATTATTTTGTCCAAGAACAATTATTCTGGTCCGCAATATATTTTGTGCAGGACAATGATCAATTATCAAGGTGGTGCCATGCTGTGCCTATGGAGTGTACATCATGCATTGGCGTCCGCGCCCGTTTGCTGTTAAACGGGTGTGCGCAAGCCGCCGCCCGTGCAACTCGATCTACATCAACTCGCTCGAACCACGCCCACGATTGACTCGGCGTCCGTGCAGTTTACCTGCTCCTGCGTTTGATTCACCCGTCCGTACCACCTTATGACGCCACGGACGACTCACCCGTCCGCCCTCGCGGCCGGTTCATGCGTCCGCGCCGGTTTACAATGCCGCTACCGACTCCCCCCGTCCACGCCGGTTTACATACATTTGCCGGGACCGCACCCGCGATTGACTCGCCGTCCGCGCGGTTTACCGCGCCCACAATTAACTCACCCGACCATATGGAGCATTACTACCATCTATCGTTCACAAACATCAGGTGATATCCATCTAAATTTATCTATTAAACACTTATTGTTTTTTAAAGAACAATTACTCTGTCCTGTAATATTTTTACACAGGACAATTATTTATGCCATTACACCACGGATGCACGGTCGGCTGTGATGTACAGCTTCACGGACAAGTGTGTTGCGCTCCGGTCTACATCAACGTGCCGGCCGACTCGCCCATCCGCGCCGCCTTACAATGCCACGGACGACTTGCCGTCCACCCTTGCGGCCGGCTCACACATTTGCGTCGGCTTACAATGTGATGGACAACTTACCCGTCCGCCCCCGCGGCCGACTCGGCGTCCGCGTGGCTTACCGCTCTTGCGATTGAGTTGCTCGTCCACACCGGCTTACAACGCCGTGGCCGGCTCATCTGTCTGCTCCCGTGGCCGACTCGGCCGTGATTGGTTTCAGCTTTACCGTGATGATCATCAACTCCGCGGTGGATAATTTCTGGCCTGACATATCAGGTGAAATCAATCCAGTAAATTTTTATATATTATATATTGTTTTCTTTAAAAAAGAGCAATTACTCTGGCTTGCGATCTTTTTGATGTAGGACAATTGTTCACTACATGAACAAGACGTGGTTGATTCGCCCATCCGCGCGGCTTACCGCGCCGGCGATTGACTCGCCCGATCACATCGGTTTACAACGTCGTGACCAACTCATCTGTCTGTACCACCTCTGATGCTATGGTTGTTTTTACCATCCGTCTCTCGCGGCCTGGTCTACATCAACATACCGGGCCGCACCTGTCTGCATGAGCTGTTTATTGAGTATGAGCAAGTCACAGCTTGGGTAGCCCGGTTTTCTTTCAACAAATTGGAGTCAAGTTATCATGTCTTATCAGCCGCCGTCTACACTGGATGGCTCAATGGGTAGGTGCACAAGTCACCGCCACTATGGTTTGGTTAACTTCAAACAGCCAGTTGGAAGGAACCATTGGCCGAGTTGCTGACACGGCTCATGCAGGATCATTTATAACCCGTCGCAATCACCTCAACCTTCTATGGATTCACATCGCGCTATCAACGCCAATGATATACACCTTCTGCTGTGGTCAAATATGGAGAATCTCGAGCCAACTCCTTGAGTCGTCCCGAGACTCGGGGGCTACAATGGTATGACTAGGCAAAGTTAGCCGGTTTCAATGAATTCAAGAAGTCCGGGTCATTGAAGGGAAAAATAACCCGACCCCAGGGATTACTGCTTGATCGATGAAAATTTAAGGGCCGTGAGAAGATTTCCGGCTCAAAATAAGGATTCTGGTTCAAAATCCAGTTCAAGGACAATCTCTCTCCCACAAAGCACTAAAGCTCTTAATATCCGGTTTAACATCCGGTTCAAGGAAAATTTATTTACCATAAAGCTTTGAAGCTCTCAAATCCGGTTCAAAATCTGGCTCAAGGTAAATTTACCTCTCACAAAGTTTTAAACTTTCAAATCCGGTTTAAGGTTCCGCTTTAAAAAGAATTAATCTCTCGCAAGTTCGAGTTCTCAGAAAGATTAAAGGGTGCCAAAAAGGGCTTGCTGCCATGATGCACGGTTCAAACATGGGTATCCCGCTTTACGGCTTATCTTATTATTGTCACTTGGGGGCTTCCTGTTCAAACATAGGTCGTATTCGAAGCAAAGAGAACATAGCTGTCGGTACCCTCTTGATCGGCACACTGCCGAGCTCACTAGGGGGCTTCTTGATCGTATTCGAATCATAGCTCAACCCCTTTTGGGAACCGACGTGGATCGTATTCGAATCAGCATCGTTAAACAACTCTCAAGGTCATTTGGGGGCTTCCTGTTCAAACATAGGTCGTATGCGAACCAAAGAGAACATAGCTGTCGGTACCCTCTTGATCGGCAACGCCAAAGCCACTGGGGGCTATATGATGGTATTCGAATCTTAGCTTAACCCCTTTGGGACGGTTTTCTGATCGTATTCGAATCAGAAGCCTCAAAATTTTTGAAGTCTCTTTTTACAAACAATTTTTTGGATTTTATTTGAAGTTCTTTTGATCATATCTAAAGTGTATATGAGTCGTTTCTATTTAACCCGGCTTGATTTTCAATGATAAATCGCCAGCTTATGACAATCATCATCTATTTGGAAGTGTTGGCTTCTAAAGATTGGGTTATCTTACTGCATAGGTCATGTAAACCGGCAGTACAAATTCAATATCACAGTGGTTATATGTGAGATATTGTGGCCCGCCCTGTGGTAAACCGCCAAGGAATCTTGTGATCTACTTGTGTGCAGGATAAGACTACATTTGGGTGGTTACCCGCCCTGGCTTTTGACGTTAAGTCGCCATGGCATATGTTGTTTAAACTCTGTGCAGGATTTACAGAGCTGTGACTTACATAAATGATGAAGTTCAAGCCCATCATCAAAGATTGAAATTGGTGTCTCAAAAGGGTTATCAATTCTTGATTTTCTCAAAGGCTATAAGCCGCCGGGTTATAAAAGTTCCGGCTTACAATGGAGGCGTATTAAATTGCCATCGGCCAAGAGCCGCCGGATATTTAAACTCCGGGTTTACTTATCAACAGATGAGGTATTCAAAGTCGCTTTGGCGCAATGGCTATTATTTTATCAATGGATATGATTTATTCTACAATGCAAGGAATAGTCCCGAGTCGCTGCAGGCTTACGACCCGGCACTTGGGGGCTACATTATTCAAATTGATATTACATCGAATATGCAAGTCCCATGTTACTGCCAGCATGTACCATGGCACTTGGGGGCTAATGCAAAGTCATTGTTTGCCCAACTTATTGAAGACCCGACTCATCACATTCTAAATGAGCCGACCCTTGGGGGCTACCAATTGCTCCTGTCGAAAATTCAAGGTACACAAGCCTTAATCCATTATATTGAAAGATCCATTACTCAGTTGGTAGAGTACAAAGCTCTTAACCTTGTGGACGTGGATTCAAGCCCCATGGTGGAGATTGCATCATATGCTGTTATTATCAATGAATCATATACAAAGTCCCAACTCGGTAATATCTTACTGACCCGGCCCTTGGGGGCTACACATTGCTGGTCCAGTTTACATGATTATATTTACAAAGTCCCTGCTCATTATTGCATAATGACCCGGCCCTTGGGGGCTACACTGTTTGAAGTTTTTATGAGCATAAGGCAATTACAAGTCCCAGGTTGCTGCAAGCATGACAACCCATCACTTGGGGGCTACATATGTGGAATATTCAGTTTATGACTAATGATTGAGATGAATAACCCGGTTTTCTTCAAGGTTGCAACACTTATATTGAAGCAAGTCTTAAGTTATCACTATGTTCTCCTCTTAAGACTTGGGGGCTACAGGTGATATGCATATAAGGGAGAAAAATCTTCAAATTCTCAGTTTGGAGCAGACCAGATTGACCCGGTGTTTGCAACAATCATGACCCGGTGTCACCAATAATAATGACCCGGCGTCGGCAACAGTTATGACCCGGTGTTATCAATATTTACAAGCCGGTAATTTTGGCAATTATAACTAGCCAGCCTCTACATCTTTAAACTGGCGGATCACTAGATGAATCTTGAGTCTAAGATGTTTATTAAGCCGGAGTTTTGGAAACCGACTCAAACGGATTATTTCATATAATATTTCTTTATAAAGAGCCAATGTCAGCAAATGGATTATGAAGCTGGCCTATTGACCCGGATATTCCAGGAGAAAATGTCAAGGACTTAAGGATGATCAGGTGCCGGTTTACAAGAATATTTAACCCGGAACACAACCTGTTAAATTTGTTCTTGAGTTATTTTGCAGGATCAGTTTAACATGGATAAATCCAAATTAAACTGGGGCTAATGTCGGGGATATACCCCGCGGTATGACCTGGCCAGACTTGGCGACTCACTAGAGACCTGGCTAGAGCTTGGCGACTCACTGGTGATCCGGCCGAACACGGCGATTCTTACAGGTAACCCGCCTGGACATTGTGACTCACTGGAGACCTGGCGGGCGGATCAGACGGACGACAAGGCCCAAGGCCCAGCAGGCTGGCTTATACTCTGGTGGGCCGGCTTAAGGAGAAAGGGATGACGAATATTTCATTTACGAGGGAGCAAGACCCGGACCTGTATTCAACTTGTAAGAAAAGATAGACTAGTCCTAGTCCTACTAGGACTCCGCATGTAACCCGCCCCTCTAACTTATATAAGGAGGGGCAGGGCACCCCAAAGAGGGACAAGCAACAAGAAACAATCTCTAGGGCTAGACACAAAGGGGGAGCCGGCTTATGCGCCGACTGTCTCATGAGTATAATGAGATCTAGCCACAAACAGCATGTAGGGCTATTACCGGATGATGTTTCCCGGGGCCCGAAGTTGTCTAAATCCTTGTCTTGTGTTGCGTCTCTCGATTCTGCTCAACCCCTCTCAAGCTACTACAAAGATGCGTTGGCCTCACGACTAAGTCCTCACACTAGGAAATCTGCCGTGACAATTCCACGACAGTAGGGCTTGAGGCTGTTTAGCCAGGTGCGTGTCGTGCCTTGAAGCATGAGAGGGACGTACTTCATGGCTATGCGCCTGTTGCTATTCGCTATGCTGACAGCGGTAGAGTAGTCGATGAGCCAATCTTCCGGCTTCACAGAGCCATTGTACTTGGGCGTGTCTCTGGGGAGCGAGAATCCTTTGGGGAAGGGCTCGTCGCGGATGCGGGGGCAAAGCAAGGCGGGCCGATATCGTCTTCTTCTTCTAGCGCCAGGGACCGTGCTAGACGGTCGATCCGGTGGCGGGCGTCGTTCTCGCCGACTCCTTCGCGGTGGCCTAGTCTTCCACCGAGAGTCTGATGCGTGACAGGCGGCGGGGTGGGATATCTCTCCCCTCGAGGCGGGGGAGGAGGCAGATTGCCTTGGCGGTCCACCGCTCGGGGGCGGCCTTCTGCGTCGTGCTCGATGGTGATTCAAGTCCGGCTGCGGCTAGCAGCCGGCTCCTTGTCTTTCGTTGCGCGGGCGCCGCTCGCAGTCGGCGACCGGGATGTCGCGGCGTGTCCTCGGCGCGGGGGAGGACTCTCAGCGCGGTTGCCGGCTTCATGCCGTTCTGCGGCTGCGTCGATCAGCTGCTGGATGCGCCTTGTTATGTAGGGGAGCTCATTAGGCCCCAGCCCGTTCAGGTCTTCTGCGGCCGCCTGAGCGGCTCGCAGATTCTCGAGCGGTGTGGCGTAGACTGGGCGGTCTGCCCCCAGCATGCTGGCGATGGCCGCGCCGCGCTTCTTGACGAGGCCGGCTCGGCTCGGCCCGCCATGAGGCAGCGTACCAAAGGCGTTGCGGTCGACTTGACGCTGGTGAGCCTCGGTGAGGCGTCTCATGGAGGCTATCTTCTGACCCTCCGCGATGAGGGCGAGGCGGCGTGCCTCCAGAGTCTCGGCGTCGGTGTCGGCCGGGATGGGGACGGACAAGTCATGCATCGCCGCTTGTAGGGCGTCGTGGGCGTTTTCGCCCGAGTCGGCGACATGGCTAATGACCAGCACCTCAGTGACAGCGCTACTGCCACTGTCAGCTCGAGGGAGAGGGTCGTCGAAGACTACCACGTCGGAGGGGTAGGTGTCGAGCGATGCCGTGTCGGAGTCGACAAGCATCTGGTCGATGGACCCGACCGACTCCAAGTCCACAGCAAGCTCGCTGGAGACGTGAAGCTGGTCGAGAAGGCTGACGAGGCGGCTCTCGGGGTAGTCTGTGCCCGCGTCGGACGCGGGCTCGTCAGAGATGCGAGTCTCGCCAAGAAGGTCGGCGATGCAGCCCATCGCGCAGGCGTCGTCGATGCCTTGCAGCGCGTCAAGGCAAGCGCCATCGGGCGTAGCAGGCTGGCTACGCTCGCGGGGGAGGAAAAGGGTTCCCGTCCAGAACAGGTCTCCGGATGACGGCGCACCTGGCCCCACGGTGGGCGGCAAATGTCGGGTGGTAGGTGCGACATATGCCAACGGGTGGCTTATCATTGTGGGAGCCAGTAAGACATCGTCGGTGCCTGGAAACGGGATGAGGCGAAGACATGCACGCCGGCGGATCTTACCCAGGTTTGGGGCTCTCCGTGGAGATAACACCCCTAGTCCTGCTCTGCGGGGTCTCCGCATGATCACCAGATTAGTACAAGTAGCTACAAGTGCTCCTTGAGCTGTTTGGCTAGAGGAAGAAGAAGGGCAAGGCTAGCTCTCCTTTTCTCTCTATGTGGTGTGTGAAACTCTATGAGATCAACCCTTTGCATGGGTGTCCCGGGGGGTTTATATAGGCCTACCCCCAGGGGTACAATGGTAATCCGGCTGGGCGCGGGTCAAAGCCGTCAGTGTCTATGCTCGCCGGCTTCTCCGCCGGCCATTGGGGCCCGCCGACTGGTGGGTCCCGCCGGCTGCCGGCCTCTTGGCCGACAGGCCGGCCCCACCGCTTGGGGGCCTTGTCGGCGGCTGGTTACTGTTGCCTCGCCTCTGATGACGAGGGCTTTGTCGAGGTAAGCGTGGCTACAGTGCCGCCGCCTTGCGGGCTCTCACTGTAGCCTTACCTCGTCTTGTCTCCTTAATGAGGCACATGTTTCAAGGGAGGGAGGTAGCCGGCTATTGGGAGCTGGCTACGCCCCTGGCCGACTAGGGGAGGCCGGGCTGCCTTCGAGTGTCTCTCTGGCTAAGGGGGCCTGCCGCCCGCAGGCCGTACTGGCGCCTGTCGTGGGTGACATCGAGGTCAACATGGCTACAGTGCCGCGCCGGACGGGAGATGGTGGCCCGTACGGCGCCCTGTGGCCATGCCTGCTCCGGGATTCGGGGGTAGTGGGCTATACTGCGGCCACGCCCCGTCTTATCACCGTTATGTGGATGCAGTCTTGGTGGGTGCAGTCTTGGCCGGCTTCGGGGAGTCGGCTTTCTTCATGGCCGGCTTCTGGGAGTCGGTCCTCTTGGGGCCGGCTTCCTGGAGTCGGACATCTCGTAGCTTTCTTGGGGAAGGTTTCTGAGGCCGGGTCGCCTTCTGGTAGTTGGCCCTGGGGATAGCCGGCCGGGGGAAGGCGGCCCTGTGCTCCGTATGCTTGAAGGCTCGAATGGCCTGATAATTTTTCGAAGAGCCATGGGGAGTCAGTTAGGCTAACCGTGGCCATTTACTATGACACCGGGCGCTCCTCGCCCGGTGTCCTCTTGAGGGAAATGTGCCGCAAAGCACGCCTCCATGTGGTGCCCGAGCGCCTCCATCGTGATGTTGGCTAGGTCCGAGGCCCTCCAGAAGAGAGCCCCCGAGCCCTGCCCGAGGAGGGCGCCAGGCGCGCCTTCCTATGCGAGGGAGCGAGGCGCCCCAGGCGCGGGCGCCGATCCTGATGTTGCACTGCCAGAGGCGCCGCTCCCCTGAGGCCCTGTGCGGAGTAGCTGCTTCTTCTTCTTGGGGACGGCCTCAGGAGGGTACCGTGCTGCGTCGTCGTCGGGGTCTTCGATCGCTGCAGCTTGGAAGGCACGCTCGAGGGAGCACACCGCATCTCTTTCTTCACGGGGGACGGTGATAATCCCGCCGCTTCCTGGCATCTTGAGGACGTTGTAGCCGTGGTGAGTCACCGCCATGAACTTGGCCAGGGCCGGATACCCGAGGATGGCATTGTATGATAGGCGGATGTGAGCAACGTCGAAGTCGATGAGCTCGGTGCGGTAGTTCTCGCGCTGTCCGAAGGTGACAGGGAGGTGGACCTGCCCTATCGGGGTGGTGGAGCCGTCGGTCACTCCCGAGAAGGGCTTGGTAGGCTGAAGCTGGTCGTACGACACTTGGAGGCTGTCGAACGTCTCGACAGATAGGACGTTAAGCCTTGCACCGCCGTCGATGAGGGTCTTGGTGACTTGAATGTTGCTGATGACGGGTGAGCAGAGCATCTGGAGGGCGCCAGTGGTGGCCGCGCACTTGAGTTGGTCCGCTGAGCTGAAAGTGATGGCGCACTTGGACCACCTGAGCGGGCGCGTGGTCTCGAGCCTGGGAAGGGTTGCGTTCACCTCGCGAGCAAACTGCTTGAAGATGCGCTGAGAAGCAGGGGCCTGAGCTCCGCCCAAGATGCAAGCGATAGCACGCGGTTCCTGGAAGCCCCCAGCCACCTCATCCTGATGGTCGACGTCGTTCCTTCTTGGCGGTGGCGCCACCGGAGGAAGACCAACATTGCCCTGAGGGCGATCCTCACGAGGCTGATCCCTCCATACGCCCTCACGAGGCTGATCCTGCCAGCGGTCCTCGCGAGGCCGGTCGTGCCACTCCTGACGAGGGCCGCGGTTGTCCCAGCGTCCTCCGCCTCGTCCTCCTCCTCGGTCGTAGCCCCGGTCGTTGCGCTCGGGGCGTCGACCGAAGTGCCCATCTCGAATGGCCCTGAGCTCCTGGCAATCGTTCGTGTTGTGGCTGTGTATGTTGTGGAAGGCGCAGAACGGCTGGCTGCTCTTGGACGACTCGGGGTGGTCCCGGCCGCGCTTCGTGTCCGGCTCCGCCGCGAGCACGGCTACTCCCTTGCACTTCACGTCCTTGGCCTTGGCTTTCTTCTCCTCCGGGTCGGTAGCCGGGAGCTCGAGGAGAGAGAGGCGCCCCTCCTCAGCTCTTGCGCGCTTGGTTGCCAGGTTGAACAGCTCCAAAGCCGTGCATAGCTCCTCGTGGATGGTGAGCTCCTCCTTCATCTTGACGTCGCGGACGCCATCGAAAAATGCCGAAATGTTGGCCTCGTCTGTCACCTTGGGGATTTTGAGGCGAAAGTTGTTGAAGCGCTGGATGTACTTCTGCAGGGTCTCCCTGGCTGCTGCCTGACGCGGCATAGGTCACCCACGGCCGGAGGGCGGTCGCGAGTGCCCTAGAAGGTGGCGACGAAGCGGTCACGCATCTCATCCTAGGAGGAGATCGAGCCCGGGTGTAGGTTCAGGAGCCACGAGCGAGCGCCGTCCTTGAGAGCCATGGGGAGCCAGTTCGCCATGACTCTCTTGTCGCCATTGGCCGCCTCGATGCTCAGCTCATAGAGCTGCAAGAACTCCGGGGGGTTGGGGGTGCCCTCGTAGCGAGGAGGCAATTCTGGCTTGAACTTGCCCGGCAAGGTGACGCTACGCAGCTCAGGAGTGAAGGCGCAGAAGCCTGCTGTGGCCACCGGGGCCCAACGTGGAGGCGGAGCTTGATCTTGGTGTCCCCGTGCCGCCATGGCAAGTGGCGCGTGGCCCTGCCGCGGCAAGCGATCCTGACTTGGCGGTGCTGGGAGCAGTGGAGCATTTTCTTGCAGTCGGGGAACTTCTTGGCAGCTTCCTTCTTCACGCGCGGGCGCCCGACGAGGAGGGTCACGCCGGGGAGCCGCGTGCCTTGGCGCCAGAGCGCCATCTTGGTGCAGAGGTGGTGGAGGCGCTCCGTGAGCCACGTCGCCCGCAGATGGCGGGGGGCGAGGCAGCGAGAGGGACGGTGCGGGGGAGCCCTCTGCAGCGCTGACGAGCTCGGCGATGCGGTCCAGCTAGTCCTCGTAGAGGTCGTCGACTAGGCGGTAGCGCAGGAGCTCGCGTGCCATGAGCAGCACGGCCTGCGCGTCCGTGGGAGCGTGACGAGCGTGAGACGACGAGCCGGCTGGGGTTAGCGACGGAGTGGCGGTGCGGGCGTCCCGCCGCACCGAGGGGTGTAGCGAGGATGCTTGCTGCTTGTTTCCCGCCGGGCCAGTGCCGGCGTTGGCGGCGGGTGAAGGGGAACGACGGGGAGGCCCGCCGACAGGAGCTGTCTAAGCGACACGGGCAGCGAGGGCGGCCCGGCGCTCAGCGCGGGCGCGGCGAGCGTCCGCCATGGATGCGGCGAAGCGACGGGACGCGGATCGGTGGGAGGAAGGCTTCGGCGCACCCCTACCTGGCGCGCCAAATGTCGGATTTCGGGTTCCGGCAAAACCCTTGAGGTTCGAACACTGGGGTGCGCACGAAGATCTCTCTGTCTCTCCCTAGATCGCTCTAGCCGAATCACAAGGCCTAGCTCGACGAACCGGAAGGACGAGAGACACAAGAGTTTATACTGGTTCAGGCCACCGATATGGTGTAATACCCTACTCCAGTGTGGTGTGGTGGATTGCCTCTTGGGCTGAGGATGAACAGTTACAAGGGAAGAACAGCCTCCTGAGGAGAGGTGCTCTTCTGCTTGGTGAACTTGTGTGGATGAGGATGATCTGAATGATCCATCCCCCTCTATGGTGGTGGCTAGTCCTATTTATAGAGGCCCTGGTCCTCTCCCCAAATATTGAGTGGGAAGGGATCCAACAACGGCCAAATTCGAAGGGAGACAACTAGTACAAGTCATCCTAACTAAAGGTGGTCTTCGCCTGCCAAAGGCTCTGGTGGTGACGCTATGTTGGGCTCCAAGGTGACCTCCGCCTTACCGTCCTGCTGGTCTTGGTCTCGTTGCACCGATATGGAAACCTTTGCCTGATGCCTCAGGACTCCTCGCCTGTGCTTGCCTCTTTAGCACCAAAGAGGAAACGAGGACACTGTGCGCGCTGGCGCCCGCCTAGCTCCAGTCGTCATGGCTTGCGTCATAGGAACCTCGCGAGGTATCCCTTGCCTTGATCTCTCCGCCCCTCGCGAGCCAGCCTAGTGAGGCTGTCCCGAGGAGGTCTTGTGTTGTCCGCCTCACGAGGCTTGGCCCCTCGCGAGGGTCTTGTGTGTTTGTTGGTGAAGATGGCCCGTACAGGGCCGCTGGTGGAGCCACGCCGTGGGCGGCAGGCAGGCAAGTCTAGGGACCCCCGTTCCCAGGACACCGACACAATCTCCTTTCTTTGCCATCATTTCTGCATTCTCTCTTGTTTGTTGACTGATCTTTGCTCGCTGCCTTTGCCAGGGAGGACGAGGAAGGCGAGACCCTCATCCACCGGACCAAGCGGCTCAGGCACGCAGAGCCGCCGAAGACTGTGGAAGGCGGGGGCCCGGCAGGAAGCAGTGCGGACGACCCGGCACCAAGCCCCCAGCTCTGCCCCCGGCCTGAAAGTGCAGAGTTGGATCCTCCCATCGGAAGTGACGGAGGAGAGCTCCCCAACATTGTAGCCAAAGGAGGGGAGGAGACTTCTCAGGGCGAGCCTTTCCAAGAGGGGCACCCCGCTCGCCGATCGAGCCGAGGGATCCCCGCCAAGGGTTCCAACGGAAGGGTCCGCCCAGGGCGACACCATGGTTACCAAGGGAGGGGATGGTGACCTTGACCCGGTAACTGATGTTGCTGGGGAAACTGAAGCTCCTTCCCGGCAGGCATCTCTGGGTAATCCATTACTCCTTTTGCGTTCTGTTGTTCTTATCATTGCTCGTTGACTCTGCCTGCAGCCCCTTTGAGCGAAGAGCCAGAATACTGGAAGAGGTGGCTAGCATCTGGAAGGATGCCGCGGAGAAGCCTCCAAGATTGCTGCTGCGAAGGGGCAGGAACATGCTGCCGAGGGTGCCCAGGCGCTCCCAAAGGAATCAGAGAGAATCCCTGGCGGCATCCCAGGGTCGGGGGTTTTGGTTGAAGAAAAAAACCCTCCAAACCATGGACCCCCTTCCCTCATTTACCACCTCGGCGGGGGCGCCACCGCCAACTTCGAGTCAACTAGCGCTGGTACTTGCGCAGCTTAGGCAAGGAGCTCCTGGTCCGTCAGTGGCGACGAACGCAGAAGTTGATGGAGAACTCCAACGCATCCTCGCATCACTGTACCAGGGGGTCGAAGAGGCAGATGACTCCGCCACCATCACCATGGATTTGTCTTTCCTGGAGTCCATGGTAGTATGCATTAAAGAGATGCAGGCTCAGCACAACCAGAAATGGCAGGTGCTCAAGGAGCAATGTGAGTCCGCCAACAAGGTGGACCAGAAGCTGAGGGACAAGAGCATTGAACTGCGCGAGTGGCATGGCAAGCAGTTCCAGGTCCTCATGAGGTAGCAAGAGACAATCTCGATGGCAAGGGAGGATGTCATTGCTTGGGAGGCTCGCCTGGCAGAGCGCAAGGAGCTCCTGGACGGCAAGGAGCAAGACATCTCCCTCCAAGAGGAGAAGCTTGAGGCCACCCTTCGCGCCAAGGACGATGATCTGGAGGCCCTCGTACAGTAGCGCACCAAGGAGCCTGAGGACAAGCAGAAGGCCGCCCTGGATGCCCTTACTATCAAATCTGCTGCCCAACTAAAGAAGCTTGCCAACGACCTTGCCGCTGCCTCTACTGCCAATGTTGATCTTGACCAGCAGGTGGCCAAGTTGACAGAGGAGCTTCCCGGGAGTGCCAAGGAAGTCGATACCCTCAAGGAGGAGGCGTGGAAAGGAGAGACCCTTCTGAAGGATGTGCAATCGCAGCTCTCCTCCAAGGACCATGACCTTGCGACCGCCAATGGCGCCATCGAAGACATGAAAGACATGATTGGCGCCTTGGAAAGCTCGGCAGAATCCAGAAGGGCTCGTGAGAAACAGCTGACGAAGGATCTGGACACCATGAGGCGTCTTCGAAAAGATGAAGAGGACAAGCCGATGAATCACTCCGGGTAGGTCGACCTTTGGATCAAGAGCTTGATTGATATCACCGAGCGTCTCACTACCCAAACTGCAGCGATGGGCATGGAAGGGCCAGTCTACTCGGCCAGCAAGCATGAGGCCCCCAGTGTCAAGCTAGGGGTCATCTTCAACGAGCTGATTGAGAAGCTGAAGGCGCATGAAGAGTGAAGGGCCAGCCGTTTTGCAAGCGAAACTCGGAAGCCTACCCGCAATGCCCTCTTCATGGTCCTGAGCAACATCGCCTGCCGTCATCCGGATCTCGACCTTGCCGACGGCTTCAAGAAGCCGCCAGAGGGCGCAGACGTTTCTGCTGCCGAGGATAAGGCCACCCCTTCCGCCAAAAAGGTCCTTGCCGTTCCTGCTGCTCCACGAGGTTGCCATGCCCGGCCTTGAATTATCCTCGCCCATGTGCTGTCCTGTAACAAAACATGACGCATGTCCTGTGTTTGGACATCGTACTGCTTATGCTTGTGTGGAACTGATGCTTTTAATTGCATGTTTATCCCTTTAGAGTTCACCCATTGGTGCTCGTACGAGTAGTTTCTGTGCGTATTTTGGCTGCCTGCCGGTATCATACTGTCGTGATTGTCGTAAGGGTCAGGCCCTTAACAGTTATCTTGGCGAGGATACGTCCCGACAAGTTTTTCCTTGATAGTTTTGACATTGCCAGCCATTCTACGAGCAGGCTCGGAATAGGGCGAGGGTGTAGACAAAAACTGATAAGGTGTCGTCCATACAACAGATTTCCTCATACGAACACCTTGGTATCCGAGGGATAAACAAATGCAAATTCTAGGTCTATAGCGGAGCGAGGTTTGCATGGACTTAGCTCTTATCCTTGCTTCCTGTCGGATTCCGGGCTCCACAGACCCTTGATAGATTCGAACTCTGGGGTGTGTGCGAACAACTCAACCTCCCTAGTCTGCCAACACGTCGATCCCACGGCCTAGCTCTACAAACTGGAAGGAAAGGGGACAAGGCAGTTTACCCAGGTTCGGGCCACCTTGCGGTGTAAAACCCTACTCCTACTTTGTGGTGGATTGGCCTCGAGGTGGGCTGAGGATGAACTAGTACAGTGGGAGAACAACCTCAAGGAGGTGTGTTCTTGAGTCGAGCAAGCTGGTGGGTGTGAGGATGGAATGGATCTGGATCCGTCCTTCTCTACGGTGGTGGCTAGACTCATAGTGGCATTGGTCCTCTTCCCAAATGAAGGCGGGAAGGGATCCCACAATGGCCAAATTCGAAGGGATACAACTAGTACATCTTATCCTGACAAAAGGTAGTCTTCTCCTGCAAAGCCTCTAGTGGTGACGCCGTGGTGGGCTCGGCGATGACCTCGGTCCTGCCGTCCTGGCGGTCTTGGTCTTGTAGCATGGAAATGGAAACCTTTGGTTGATTCCTCGGGACTCCACACCTGCGCTTGCCTCCTTAGCACCAAAGAGGAAACCTGCTGCTCTGTGCCCACTGGCGCCCGCCTGGCCTTGGTCGTCATGGTTTGTGTCATCTTATCCTCACGAGGTGAGGGCTTGCATAGAAATCTCCGCTCCTTCGGAGCCAGCCTGAGGAGGACGCTCCTCCTGGAAGCCTTGACATCGTCTGCCTCGCGAGGCTTGGCCCCTCACGAGGGTCTTGTGCTGCCGGTGCTGAAGATTGGCCGTACTAGGCCACAGTTAGTTCCAGTTATTGTGGGAAGATAAGCAGATTTCTAGACACGAAGAAGAAAAGGTTCAGCGGGATGAAGTCCCATGACTGTCATGTGATGATGACGTAGATACTACCTATTGCCCTTAGAGGGATAATGGACAAGCATGTCCGCGACATGCTTATCGGTCTCTGTAAAGTCGATCAGTGTCATCTCTTGAAAGTCGATCAGTGTGAAGCAGCTCCGAAGGCTAAAGGAAGAGATTGTTGTGATACTAAATGAGCTGGAGATGTACTTCCCGCCCGCGTTCTTTGACGTCATGGTGCATCTCTGTGTCCATATCGTGGACGACATAATAGACCTGGGGCCGTCATTCCTGCACAACATGATGCCATTTGAGAGGATGAATGGGATCATCAAAGGATTCGTTCGTAACATGTCCCGTCTGGATGGAAGCATCGTCCAGGGCTATCTGACACAAGAGTGCATCTATTTCTACGAGAATTTTCTATATGTCGCAGACCGGCCGCTTGGTGTTGGTGTGCCTGTTAAGAATCACGTTGGGAGGCTCCAAGGAGAAGCTCACTCCAACAGTCGCAGGGAACAGCATGTGGCCTACTCGGATCGATGCAACGACTTTGACAGATCAAACTTAGTAGTGCTACAACACCTAGACGAGGTAGATCCTTTCGTGACACTTCACAAAGAAACCATCACAAAGAAGTATCGTGACCGGGGGCTATGCAGGACGGACGCTGAAGTTACAAGAGAGCACAACTACACTTTCCTGCATTGATTCAAAGAGCATATTCTTGCTAATCCCCTGGAAGAGGGCTCTAAGGATGGATTGCTCATATACGCCTTAGCACATGGCCCCTCGGCCAACCTCGCGACCTATCAGGCATACGATATCAATGGATACACGTTCTACACAGAGGCCAAAGATATGAACAGTGATTTTCATAACTCACGGGTGACGATGGAATGCATGACCGGCTGCGACGACGGCGCAACTGAGAGATTTTATGGAAGGGTAGAGGAGATCTAGGAGCTTGACTACTCTGGACTGCACAGCGCAACGATGTTCCGTGTCATATGGGCTAAGAAAGTCGAAAGAGTAAACCGGTATTTCACTACCATGACTATACCCGACGCCAAGAGCGCTACCGTGAACGCCATTGCGAAAAACGAGCCATGGGTACACGCTAAGCACGTGACACAATGCCTCTTCATAACTGACCCGAGCAATCCGAGCCGTGTTGTCGTGAGGAGAGGCAAAAGGAACATCATTGGAATGGATGAAGTCGCCAATGAGGAAGACTATGACCAGTACGGCAACCCAATGAGGGAAGATGACGATGACGATGAAGTATACGTCAAAAGAAGAATCAATACTACATTACCTAAGAAAGATCATACTCCATGGAAAATGATAAGTCACAATGAGGGGCTCAATTATTCGTCAAGGAACTAGAAGGGAAAGAAGCTCACTCAAAACTGGAAACGTCGACGCTGAGAAACCATTATGGGTCAAATGATGCAATATATATGTTCCTATTTTGTATGCACACTTAACCGTATTATGGGTCAAATGATGTAATATATATGTTCCTATTTTGTATGCACACTTAGCCGTTATGGGTCAAATGATGCAATATATATTTCCTTAGTTATATACATTGTATCACCTTCCCTTCGTTCCGGCTTTAAGAAAAAAAGGAAAGGGAAAGAAACAAAGCAAAAAATAAAAGAAATGAAAGAAAGCAAAAAAGAAAAGGAAAAGGAAAGAAAAGAAAAGAAAAATAAAAGGAAAAGAAAATAGAAGAAACAAAATGGAAAAGAAAAGAAAAGAATCGTGTCGGTTCCCTTTGTGTCACTGGGATCAAGCACTGTAAGATCGAACCCATCACAAAGCACCTCTTCCCATTGCAAGATTAATAGATAAGTTGGCCAAACAAAACCCAAATATCGGAGAAGAAATATGAGGCTATAAGTAATCATGCATATAAGAGATCAAAGAAGACTCAAATAACTTTCATGGATAAAAACATAGATCTAATCATAAATTCAAAGTTCATCATATCCCAACAAACACGCCGCAAAAAGAGTTACATCATATTGATCTCCAAAAGACCATTGTATTGAGAATCAAATGGGAGAGAGGAAGCTATCTAGCTACTAACTACGGACCCGTAGGTCTACAAAGAACTACTCACGCATCATCGGAGAGGCACCAATGGGCATGATGCACCCCTCAGTGATGGTGTATAGATTGGATCTGGTGTTTGTGGAACTTGCGGCAGCCGGAATTCATTTTCGTCGACTCCCCTAGGATTTCTGAATATTGGGGTATTTGTAGAGCAAAGAGGTGGTTCAGGGGGCACCCGAGGTGGGCACAACCCACCTGGGCGCGCCTGGGCCTCCGCCCAGGCGCCCTTGTGGGTTGTGCTCCCCTCGGAGCACCCCTAGGTGCTTCTTCGGCCCACTGGATGTCTTCTGGTCCAAACAAATTCCACAAAAAGTTTCGCTGCGTTTGGACTCCGTTTGATATTTGATTTCCTGCGATGTAAAAAACATGCAGAAAACAGCAACGGGCACTTGGCACTATGTCAATAGGTTAGTACCAAAAAATGATATAAAATGATTATAAAACATCCAAGAATGATAATATAACAGCATGGAACAATAAAAAATTATAGATACGTTGGAGACGTATCAGCATCCCCAAGCATAATTCTTGCTCGTCCTCGAGTAGGTAGATGGTAAAAACAGAATTTTTTATGTGGAATGCTGCCTAACATGTCATCTCATATTCTTTTCTTTATAGCATGGAAATTTGGACTTTTATATGATTCAAAGCAATAGTCTAGTTTTGACATGAGACTTAAATACTCAAGCATGTCAACAAGCAACCATGTCTTTCAAAATATCAATGCTAAAATAAGTTATCCCTAGCCCATCATGCTCAATCATTGATTCATTCGTGAAACACACTCGCATATTAGCTACACCCAATGCTCAAGTACGATCATAGTGCCTCCTAGTTGGTGCTTTATAAGAGAAGATGGAGACTTAAATTTAAAATAAAAAATTTGCATAAAGTAAAAGAAAGGCCCTTAGCGGAAGGAAGTAGGGATTTGTAGAGGTGCCAGAGCTCAAAGCGAAAAACTTAGAGATAAAAACATTTTGGGAGGTGTGCTTTTCCACCAACGAAAATGACTTAGAGTTCCCAACACTTTCCATGTTAGATATATCATATGCGGTTCCCAAATAGAAAATAAAGTGTATTCATTTTTCCACCATACTTTCACTTTCCATGGCTAACCGTATCCACGGGTGCCCTCCATACCAACACTTTCCAAGGAATTTATTATTTGACAACATAAACTAAATTCATTTTTCATTTCGGGACTGGGCATCCCTAATACCTTTGCCTTACTCTCGTGCAATGACAAGTGAATAAACACTCATCGTGAGAATAACACATCTAGCATGGAAAATATTAGCCACCCCTCACCACCTCGCGAGCGGTACGAGCACACAAAAGAGAAATTTATTTTGAAAATTAGAGATGGCACATACAAATTGGCTTAGAACGGCAAAATAATACCGCATATAGGTAGATAATAATGGACTCATGTGGCAAAACTGGTTGAAAGGTTTTTGGATGCACAAGTAGTGATCATACTTAGTGCAAAATGAAGGCTAGCAAAAGATTAAGATGCGACCAACGAAGAAACGAATAATCTCCTAAGCGAGAATTAAGCACAATTAACACCAAATAATACACCACAAGTTGAATATAATTTCATTGCATGACTATTGACTTTCATTCTTGCATAGGGAATCGCAAACCTTAACATCAATATTCTTACTAAAGCACAGTTACTCATCAACCTGACTCACATATCACATCATCATATCTCAAACTATTACGACGAATCAAGTTTATTTTGTCCAATGATCTTCATGAAAGTTTTTATTATATCCTTCTTGGATATCTATCACTTTGGAACTAATTTTCATGTGTTTCTTTTGATAAGCTCAAACAAATATAAGTGAAGATCATGAGGATAATATTTCTTTCTCTCAAATAAATATAAGTGAAGCAAGAGAGAATTTCTTAAAAAATTTACTAACTCTCAAACAAATCTAAGTGAATCAAGAGAGCATTTCTTCAAAAATATTAAAGCACGCCGTGCTCAAAAAGATATAAATAAAGCACTAGAGGAATTCCATAGCTCATAAAAATTTAAGTGAAGCATAGAGAGCAATTCTAACAAGTCATGGCATAATTTTGGCTCTCTCAAATAGGTGTGTCCAGAAAGGATTCATGACTCAAAACAAAAAGCAAAACAAGCAAAGACTCATATCATACAAGACGTTCCAAGAAAAACTCATAGTATGTGACGAATAAAAATATAGCTTCGAGTAAAATACCGATGGTCGTTAGAAGAAAGAGGCGATGCCACTCGGGGCATCCCCAAGCTTAGTTGCTTGCTTCTCTTTGGATAATAGCTTGGGATGCCATGGGCATCCCCAAGCTTAGGCTCTTATTACTCCTTATTCCATCATCCATCATAACATCACCCAAAACATGAAAACTTCAATCACACAAAACTCAACAAAACCTTCGTGAGACCCGTTAGTATAACAAAACAAATCACTACTATAAGTACTGTAGCAAACCAATTCATATTTTATTTTTGCATTATATGTACTATATTCCAAAAATGTTATGGAAAAAACTCTTCAAAGAAAACCATAGAATCATCAAAACAAGCACACAACGGAAAAAAACATAATCTGTCAAAAACAGAACAGTCTGTAGCAATCTGGATATTTCGAATACTTGTGTAACTCCAAAAATTCTGAAAAATTAGGACAACCTGAGAAATTTGTATATTAATCTTCTTAAAAAATAATTGGTATTTCATCACGCTTCTGTTAAAAATGAGAATTATTTTCTTGAGTGCGAAAGCTTCTGTTTTTCAGCAAGATCAAATCTGCTATCACCCAAGAAGATCCTAAAGGCTTTGCTTGGCACAAACACAAATTAAAACACAAAAAACACAATAATAAAAGTAGCATAATTGTGTGAACACTCAAGAACAGAAAGCAAAAAGAAAAAATAAATTTTATTCATTGAGTTGCCTCCCAACATGCGCTATCGTTTTACGCCCCTAGCTAGGCATAAAGCGAGGATCTAAGTATTGTCATCCTTTCCCTTAATTTCCTTGGAGGTGTTCTTGTCAAGAGGTTTTGTAAAGACGACATAAAACGTATTATCCATAGAAACTTTAGCATTATTAAGTTGCCCATCATCATAACCCCTTTGATTTCCGGCAACAATCCCAGAGTAATTTTGCATAACATTATTAAAAACTTGTTGGATTACATCTAAAATGGGGACTTCCTTCTTAAGATTCTCATCAAAGATTTGATTATCCCCAAGCAAATGTCTTAACGCATAATCATTATTGTAAAGAATTTCATCTATCACGGGCTTTTCACGATTCATAGCATAAAAATCAAAGGTTTCCCTAGCTTCCCATATTATGTAGTCAAATTCATTCATAAGAATGAGAGTGGACAACTTTTTAGCCTTAGGACTCTTTATAACGGGAAGCTCAAAAAACAATCTTTGCAAAGTAAGATGAGTACGGACAAATTTACTTTCAAGCTTCAGAATTACTGCTGAAATAACTTCCGAATAAGATCTAGTCCTTCTAAGTATAGGAGCATCATCAAGACATAAATTTCCAACACAATTGAAAAATTCTTGGATACGCTCTTTTCCCATAACATTTCCTTGCCCCAAGATAAAAGTTTTAGCATCCAGATTGCCCGTACGTCCAATCTTAGGATTTAGACCATACCAAAATCACTCATGATTGCAAGAAAAGGATAGATCTGACGAGAAAACGGCGAACATAAATGAGGGCGAATAAAACGACAACTTTTTTGTGAAGTGGGGGAGAGGAAAACGAAAGGCAAATGGCAAATAATGTAAACTGTGAGGAGATGAGATTTGTTATTAGGAACCTGGTAGCTATTGATAATGTCTCCCCGGCAACGGCGCTAGAAATTCCTTTTGATGTTGGCCTGAACTACATCGGTATTTCACCAAAGAGGAAGGGATGATGCAACACAGTGATACATCTCCAACGTATCTATAATTTTTGATTGTTCTATGCTGTTTTATTATCAATCTTGGATGTTTTATAATCATTTTATAGTCATTTTATATCATTTTTTGGTACTAACCTATTGACATAGTGCCAAGTGGTAGTTGTTGTTTGTTGCATTTTTTTACATCGCAGGAAATCAATATCAGACGGAGTCCAAATGCCACGAAACTTTACGATGATTTTTTATGGACCAAAAGGAAGAAGTTGGGCCCTGGTTGCACCTGGGGGGAGTCCCGAGGAGGGGACTACCCACCAGGGCGTGCCAGGAGGCCCAGGCGTGCCCTGGTGGGTTGTGCCCACCTCGGGTACCCCCCGGACCGCCTCTTTGCTCTATAAATACCCCAATATTCTAGAAACCCTACAAGCGTCGACGAAATATTCATCCAGCCGCCGTAGAGTCCAGAACCACCAGATCCAATCTAGACACCATCTCGGATAGGGTTCACCACCTCCATTGGTGCCTCTCCGATGATGTGTGAGTAGTTCTTTCTAGACCTACGGGTCCGTAGTTAGTAGCTAGACGGCTTTCTCTCTCTCGCTGAATTCTCAATACAATGGTCTGTTGGAGATCCATATGATGTAACTCTTTTTGCGGTGTGTTTTTGGGATCTGATGAACTTCGAGTTTATGAACAGTTATATCTTTTTATATCCATGAAAGTTATTTGAGTTTCTTTGATCTCTTATATGCATGATCTCTTATAGCATCATATTTCTTCTCCGATATTTGGGTTTTGTTTGGCCAACTTGATCTACTTATCTTGCAATGGGAAGAGGTGCCCGGTAGTGGGTTCGATCTTACAGTGCTTGTCCTAGTGACAGAAAGGGAAACGACACGTATGTATCGTTGCTACTAAGGATAAAAAGATGGGATCTATATGTACGCAATAGATAAACGGCATCATGTCATCGTTCTTATTGCATTTACTCCATTTTTCCATGAACTTAATACACTAGATGCATGCTGGATAGCGGTCGATGTGTGGAGTAATAGTAGTAGATGCAGGCAGGAGGCGGTCTACTAATCTTGGACGTAATGATCATTGCTTGGATATGGTCATAATTATTGAAGTTCTATCAATTTCCCAACAATAATTTGTTTACCCACCGTTTGCTATTTTTCTCGAGAGAAGCCACTAGTAAAACCTACAGCCCCCGGGCCTTCTTTCTCATATATTTGCTTGCGATCTACTTTTCCTTTGCATTTTATTCAGATCTATTAAACGAAAAATACAAAAATACTTTGCTGCACTTTATTTTATTTGCGATCTATCATTTCAATCTATTACAAATTTCTGGCATCGTTACCCGAAAGGGATTGACAACCCCTTTTAACACGTCGAGTTGCGAGGTGTTGTTATTTGTGTGCAGGTGCTGTTTATGTTGTGTTGCTTGGTTCTCCTAGTAGTTCGATAACCTTAGTTTCATCACTGAAGGAAATACCAATACATCATCCCTTCCTCTTTGGGGAAATAACGACGTAGTCCTAGCAAACAGAAGCTTTCTGGCACTATAGTCAGGGAGTAATCAAAAGGAATTTCTGGCGCCGTTGCCGGGGAGGATCTTCAACATAACGAGGTTCCTAATCACAAATCTCATCTCCTCGCAATTTACATTATTTTCCATTTGCCTCTCGCTTTCCTCTCCCCCACTTCACAAAATTTTTCCATTTTATTCGCCTCTCTTTTTCCGTTCGCCGTTTTCTTGTCAGATCTGTTCTCTAGTTGCAATCATGAGTGATTTCGGTATGGCACCAACAGATGATGGCCTGACTCCTAAGATTGGACGTACAGGAAATCTGGATGTTAAAACTTTTATCTTGGGGCAAGGGAACGTTATGGGAAAAGAACGTATCCAAGAATTCTTCAATTGTGTGGGAAATCTGAGTCTTGATGACGTTCCTATACTTAAAACTACTAGATGTTATGCGGATACTATTTCAGCACTAGTTCTGAAACATGAAAGGAAATTTATCCGCACTCATTCTACCTTGCAAAGATTGTTTTTTGAGCATCCCAAGATAAAGAATCCGAGGGCTAAAAACTTAGCCACGCTCGTTCTTATAAATGAGTTTGACTACATAATACGGGAAGCTAGGGAAATCTTTGACTTTTATGGCATGAATCGTGAAAAACCTGTAATAGATGAAATTCTTTATAACAGTGATTATGCATTGAGGCATTTTCCTTGGGATAATAATATCTTTGATGAGAATCCTAAAAAGGAAGTCCCCGTTCTAGATATAATCCAACAAGTTTTCAACAATGTTAATCAACATTATTCTTGGATTGTTGCGGGAAATCAAAGGGGTTATGATGAAAACCAACTAAGGATTGCTAAAGTTTCCATGGATAATATGTTTTATGTTGTGTTTACAAAACCCCATGATGAAAACACCTCTAAGAAAACTAAGAAGAAGGAGGATGGCAAAACTTAGATCCTTGCCTTACGCTTATCTAAGGGCATAAAACTATAGCGCTTGTTGGGAGGCAACCCAATGAATAAAATTTATTTTTGCTTTTTACTTTATGTTCTTGTGTGTTTTCACAATTATGCTACTGGTATGATTGTGTTTTTTATGTTTTAATTAGTGTTTGTGCCAAATAAAGCCTTTAGGATCTTCTTGGGTGATAGTTGTTTGATCTTGCTGAAAAACAGAAACTTATGCACTCACGAAAATAATTTTCATAAATCACAGAAAAGTGATTTTACCCTGATTCTTGTTGAAGAAGATCAATATACAAATTAACCTGGTCTTCCTATTTTTTCAGAATTTATGGAGTTACAGAAGTATTCGAAAGTGTCAGATTACTACAGACTGTTCTGTTTTGACAGATTCTGTTTTATCTGTGTTGTATGCTTCTTTTGATGGCTCTATTGTTTTCTTTGATGAGTTTTTGCCACAGAAAAGTTGGAATACAGTAGATATAATACAAAAACAAAATATGAATTGGTTTGATACAACACTTATAGTAGTGGTTTGCTTTCTTTTACTAACGGATCTCACAAAGGTTTTGTTTAGTTTTGTGTGATTGAAGTTTTCAAGTTTTGGGTTATCTTACGATGGATGAAAGAAGGATAGAAGAGCCTAAGCTTGGGGATGCCCCGGAATCCCAAGCTATTATCTAAGAATGAGCAACCAACTAAGCTTGGGGATGCCCCCAAGTGGCATCCCCTCTTTCTTCTAACGACCATCAATATTTTACTCGAGACTATATTTTTATTCGTCACATGATATGTGTTTTGCTTGGAGCGTCTTGTATGATATGTGTCTTTGCTTTTTTTATTTTGTTTTTTAAGTCATCAATCCTTGCTGGTCACACCTATTTGAGAGACCCAAAATTATATCATGACTTCTTAAAATTGCTGTATGTGCTTCACTTAAATCTTTTATGAGCTAGGACTTGCTCTAGTGCTTCACTTACATCTTTTTGAGCACGGTGTGCTTAGTGTTTCTGAAGAAATACTCTCTTGATTCACTTAGATTTCTTTGAGAGTTAGTATAATTTTGAAGAAATTCTCTCTTGCTTCACTTAAATTATTTTGAGAGAAATATATTTTTTATGCTCATGATCTTCACTTATATTTGTTTGAGCTTATGAAAAGCAACACATGGAAATTAGTCCCAAAGTGATGGATATCCAAGAAGGATAAAGTAAAAAATGTCACGAAGATCATTGGACAAAATAAACTTGATCCTTAGTAATAGTTTTGAGATATGATGATGTGATATGTGAGTTATGTTGATGAGTAATTTTGTTCTAGTAAGAATATTGGTGTTAAGGTTTGTGATTCCCTATGCATGCACAAAATTCAATAATCATGCAATGAAAATTATATCCTACTTGTGGTGCATTATTCGGTGTTAATTATTCTTAATGCTTGCTTATGATATTATTCGTTTCTTGGTTGGTCGGTTCTCAATCTTTTTGCCAGCCTTCATTTTCCACTAAGTATGACCTCTACTTGTGCATCCAAAATCCTTTAAACCAGTTTTGCCACATGGGTCCACTATATCCACCTATATGCGGTATTATCTTGCCGTTCTAAGAAAATTTGCTTGTGCCATCTCTAATTTTCAAAATAAACTTCTCTTTTGTGTGTTTGTTTCGCTCACGAAACGGTAACGGGTGGCTAATATTTTCCATGCTAGATGTGTTATTCTCACGATGAGTGTTTGTTCACTTGTCATTGCATGAGAGTAAGGCAAAGGTTTTAGGGATTCCCATTCCCGAAATGCAAAAATGAATTTAATGTATGTTGTGAAATAATAAATTCCTTGGAAAGTGTTGGTATGGAAGGCACCCGTTGATACGGTTAGCCATGGAAAGTGAAAGTATGGTGGAAAAAGGAATAAACTTTATTTTCTGTTTGGGAACCGCCTATGGCATATCTAGCATGGAAAGTGTTCGTAGCTCTACTTCGTTTTCGTTGGTGGGATGGATACACCTCCCAAAATGTTTGTATCTCTATTTTTTCGCTTTGTGCTCTAGCACCTCTACAAATCCCTACTTCCCTCTGCGAAGGGCCTTTATTTTACTTTATGCAATTTTTATTTTGAATTTGAGTCTCCATCTTCTCTTAAAAAAGCACCAACTAGGAGGCAATATGATCATACTTAAGTATTGGGTGTAGTTAATATTCGAGTGTGTTTCATGAATGGATTAATGTTTGAGCATGATGGGCTAGGGATAACTCGTTTTAGCGTTGATATTTCGAAAGACATGGTTGCTTGTTGATATGCTTGAGTATCTAAATTATTATGTCAAAACTAGACTATTGCTTTGAATCACATAAAAGTCCAAATGTCCATGCTATAAAGAAAACAATATGATATGACATGATAAACATCACTCCACATCAAAAATTCTGTTTTTATCACTTACCTACTCGAGGACGAGCAACAGTTAAGCTTGGGGATGCTGATACGTCTCCAACATATCTATAATTTTTTATCGTTCCATGCTATTTTATTATCAATCTTGGATGTTTTATAATCATTTTATAGTCATTTTATATCATTTTTTGGTACTAACCTATTAACATAGTGCCAAGTGCCAGTTGTTGTTTTCTACATGTTTTTTACATCGCATGAAATCAATATCAGACGGAGTCCAAATGCCAAGAAACTTTACGATGATTTTTTATGGAACAAAAGGAAGAAGTTGGGCCCTGGTTGCACCTGGGGGGAGTCCCGAGGAGGGGACAACCCACCAGGGCGTGCCAGGAGGCCCAGGCACGCCCTGGTGGGTAGTGCCCACCTCGGGTGCCCCCCGGACCGCCTCTTTGCTCTATAAATACCCCAATATTCCAAAACCCCTAGAAGCATCGATGAAATATTCATACAGCCGCCGTAGAGTCCAGAACCACCAGATCCAATGTAGACACCATCCCGGATGGGGTTCACCACCTCCATTGGTGCCTCTCCGATGATGTGTGAGTAGCTCTTTGTAGACCTACGGGTCCGTAGTTAGTAGCTAGATGGCATTCTCTCTCTCGCTGAATTCTCAATACAATGGTCTCTTGGAGATCCATATGATGTAACTCTTTTTGCGGTGTGTTTGTTGGGATCCGATGAACTTTGAGTTTATGATCAGATCTATCTTTTTTATCAATGAAAGTTATTTGAGTCTTCTTTGATCTCTTATATGCATGATTACTTATAGCCTCGTATTTCTTCTCCGATATTTGGGTTTTGTTTGGCCAACTTGATCTATTTATCTTGCAATGGGAAGAGGTGCTTTGTGATGGGTTCGATCTTACGGTGCTAGATCCTAGTGACAGAAAGGGAACTGACATGTATGTATCGTTGCTATTAAGGATAACAAGATGGGGTCTATTTCTACATAAATAGATCTTGTCTACATCATGTCGTCGTTCTTATTGCATTACTCTGTTTTTCCATGAACTTAATACACTAGATGCATGCTGGATAGCGGTCGATGTGTGGAGTAATTCTAGTGGATGCAGGCAGGAGTCGGTCTAGTAATCTTGGACGTGATGCCTATGTAATGATCATTGCCTGGGTCATAATTATTGAAGTTCTATCAATTGCCCAACAGTAATTTTTTACCCACCATTTGCTATTTTTCTCGAGAGAAGCCACTAGTGAAACCTACGGCCCGCGGATCTTCTTTCTCATATATTTGCTTGCGATCTACTTTTCCTTTGCATTTTTATTCAGATCTATTAAACCAAAAATACAAAAATACTTTGCTGCACTTTGTTTTATTTGAGATCTATTATTTCAATCTATTACAAATTTTTGGCATCGTTACCCAAAAGGGATTGACAAACCCTTTAACACGTCGGGTTGCGAGGTGTTGTTATTTGTGTGTAGGTGTTGTTTACGTTGTGTTGCTTGGTTCTCCTACTGGTTCGATAACCTTGGTTTCATCACTGAGGGAAATACCTAATTTTGCTATGCTACATCATCTCTTCCTCTTTGGGAAATACCGACGTAGTCCTAGCAGACAGAAGCTTTCTGGCGCTATAGTCAGGGAGTAATGACATATCAACGGTAGGTATTTCCCTCAGTGATGATACCAAGGTTATCGAACCAGTAGGATAACCATGCAATACTACGTGAACAACACCTGCACACAAATAACAAATACTCGCAACCCGACGTGTTAAAGGGGTTGTCAATCCCTTTCGGGCAACGGCGCCAGAGATAGACAAACGGACGTCAGGGAGTTGTAAATATTGATATATCAAATACCAAATAAAATAAAGTGCAGCAAGGTATCTTTGTATTTTTTGTTTAATAGATCTGACAATAAAAGCAAAGGAAAATAGATCGCGAAGGCAAACATAATAAGGAAGAGACCCGGGGGCCGTAGGTTTCACTAGTGGCTTCTATCGAGAAACATAGCAAATGGTGGGTGAACAGATTACTGTTGGGAAATTGATAGAACTTCAAATAATCATGATGATATCCAGTCGATGATCATTATATAGGCATCACGTCCAAGATTAGTAGACCGACTCCTGCCTGCATCTACTACTATTACTCCACACATCGACCGCTATCTAGCATGCATATAGTGTATTAAGTTCATGGAAAAACGGAGTAATGCAATAAGAACGACGACATGATGTAGACAAGATCTATTTATGTAGAAATAGACCCCATCTTGTTATCCATAATAGCAACGATACATACATGTCCGTTCCCTTTCTGTCACTAGGATCTAGCACCGTAAGATCGAACCCATCACAAAGCACCTCTTCCCATTGCAAGATAAATAGATCAAGTTGGCCAAACAAAACCCAAATATCGGAGAAGAAATATGAGGCTATAAGTAATCATGCATATAAGAGATCAAAGAAGACTCAAATAACTTTCATTGATAAAAAAGATAGATCTGATCATAAACTCAAAGTTCATCGGTTCCCAACAAACACAGCGCAAAAAGAGTTACATCATATGGATCTCCAAGAGACCATTGTATTGAGAATCAAACGAGAGAGAGGAAGCCATCTACCTACTAACTACGGACCCGTAGGTCTACAAAGAACTACTCACGCATCATCGGAGAGGCATCAATGGGCATGATGCACCCCTCCGTGATGGTGTCTAGATTGGATCTGGTGTTTCTGGAACTTGCGACGGCTGGAATTGATTTTCGTCGACTCCCCTAGGGTTTCTGGAATATTGGGGTATTTATAGAGCAAAGAGGCGGTTCAGGGGGCACCCGAGGTGGGCACAACCCACCTGGGCACGCCTGGGCCTCCAGGCGCGCCCTGGTGGGTTGTGCTCCTGTCGGAGCACCCCAGGTGCTTCTCCGGCCCACTGGATGTCTTCTGGTCCAAAAAAATCCACAAACAGTTTCACTGCGATTGGACTCTGTTTGGTATTGATTTCTTGCGATGTAAAAAACATGCGGAAAACAGCAACTGGCACTTGGCACTATGTCAATAGGTTAGTACCAAAAATGATATAAAATGACTGTAAACGATTATAAAACATACAAGAATGATAATATAACACCATGGAACAATCAAAAATTATGGATACGTTGGAGACGTATTACGCTGGTTGAAGAAAACGCTATAGCTACGTTATGTAGCAGTAGCGCTGTCCTAGAAACGCGTTATAGCTCCTTCATATAGCAGTAGCGCCTTTCTAGGAAACAAGCTATAGCTATCTTAGCTATAGCAAGTTTTCAAGAACAACGCTACTGCTATTTTCACATAACCCCCTACGCGGCTTCCCTCCTCTGCTTCCTCCCCCAATTCCCCCACTCTCTTCTCCCCCTCGTCGCCGCCGCCGGAGCCCCTACCCTCGCCCTCACCGGAGCTCGAGCGCCGATGCTGACCCCGACGTCGCATGCCTCCCTCACCATCGCCCGGCCCTGACCCCGACGCCATGCGGCCCCTCCCTCGGCCCTGGCCCTGACCCCGACGCCGCACGCCTCCTTCCTTTGCTTCCTCCCCTCCCTACCTCGGCCGTCGTCGCGCCTGCCTCGCTACCGTCGTTGGGTCTGCCTCCTTGCCCCGCACCCTCTATAAGCTCCCCACCGCTCCTCTCTCTCTGCCATTAGGGTTCTTAGGTTCATTTACTTAGGTTTTAGTTAGGGCAGTAGGTTAATTAGGTTATCTTTTTAGTTAGGGCAGTATGTTAAGTAGGTTTTACTTATGGCAGTATGAAACCTAGGTAGTTATTTTTTTGCAGTGTTGAATTTACTTATGAACCCTAGCTAGGTATCAAATTTAGTTATGAATTTAGCTAGGTATGAAACCTAGTTATGAATTTTGCAGTGATGAATTTATCAAATTTAGTTATGAACCCTAGGTATCAAATTTAGTTATGAATTTAGCTAGGTATCAAATATTGTGAAGAAAAATGACTTCTTGCATTTTTTTAAGTTCTATATTTTTCTTCCTGTTATATGCAAATTTTAAGTGGACATGTGGTATGTGGATATGTTATTTGGACATGTCATATTTGGAATTTGGACATGTCATATTTGGACATGTGATGTTTTGGACATGTGATATTGGAAAAATGATGGTTATGTGCAAATGATCCGAGTGGCCTATGTTTCACCGGAATGTTGATTCATTTTTGTTCCGGTGAATTTCAGGTGCTCGATATGTCCACTTTTTAGCAAAGGTCATGCCGAAATTTCCCGTGAATTTTGGCATGACCTGTGCTCGAAAGTAGGCATATCGAGTGCTGGGATTTGCTGCGACGGCAATGAAATGGCATTCCGGCAAACCATAGACCTTTTTTATGTCATTTCTCATTTTATTATAGTTTTAGAATTAAACAAGGAGACTTAATCATAGGAAACATGTCGAACAACGAAGAAACCGGGCCTTCTGACCAAGATGCAGACGAGATGGATTATGAGGGTGAACAACAGTACCTCGACGTTTTGTCTGCTAAGCATAGTCAAGGTTTGCAGGGCGGCCTCGATGATGGTACTGACACCGACATCGACAACGATGGTGCCGGCACCAATGGCGGCACCGAGACCGGCGGGGAAGATACCATGGGAAGGTACCGGCGTCGAAGCCGCTATCAAAAAGAAGAAGCAGAAGAAGCAGAGGATACGAAAACCTTACAAACCCGGCATCGAACGAATGGTGATCACAAAGATGGCCCCTGGCAAGTTTGAGCCATTAGAGCCAAAAGAACCTCGCAAGTGCTATGGGAACTAAGTAGGATGCATCCTACGGGAATGCGCGAGCATCAACGACGATGACTTCAGGAGTAAAGAACATTTGAGGCAGTTGCGGCTGACGAAGTTGCAGAAGAGATTCAAGTTCCCCGATCGGGATGATAGCATAGAACAACCGTGGGATGATCCGAAGATGAAAAAGATTAACAATCACGCCATGGGCATGTTCAGCAATGATTTGGCCTCTTGGAAAGCAAGGGTGAAACGAGCTATTGAGGTTGAGGAACCCCTGTCCAAGATTCTGGAGGAAAATTCGACACTTATGGAAGAGGAGTTCCAAAAGTTCAAGGACACTTGTGCTACCGAGGCAACCAAGGCTAAGGCTGCGAAATTCAAGAGCCTTCAGGAAAGGAACACGGGGAACCAATGCCTTGGAACCCGTGGCTACCTTGGCAAAAAGGCCCATATGGGATAAGGAGGACACGGAACATGAAGCCGCGGGTCTCCTAGACCCCTTCGCGAAGTTCACCAACCCCTTGGAGCGTGACTTCATCAGGGCCCGCTACAAGTGGGAGAAGGAAAAGAAGGTTTTTTACACAGACAGGGTCACAAGGAAATTGATTAGAATACTGATAATTATTCTTTTACCACCTTACATTTAGCTTCTGATCAAGTCGACTACACATTCGTAAACGGTTCATGTTCCTTCTGCAGGAGAAGCAACACCAGCATGCAGCCGAAAGCCAGTCTTCGTCGATGAGGCCCAAGTGGGACACCCCTCTCAATCGGGCCTTCAACGAACTTAAGGGACTCCCTTTGGACCATCGACTGCAATATGGACGTGTGCATGGCGCCGGAGACGGCGCCACGTGGAAAGTCTTTTACAACGAGGGCCCGGAGGCCAAGAAGCACAAAAAGAAGTTTAGTCAGGTAGACATCGACGAGAAGGTGAAGCTTGCGTTCGAGAAAAAAGCAGCTAAGGACGCGAGAAAAGTAGCCGAGGAGAAAAATGAGTTGCTACAGCAGGCAGTTGTTGCAGCTGTAGATGCCTGCAGAAATGATTTTGCTACTAAGTTGATCCCGACTATCATCAACTGGACGAAGGAAAATCCAGACAAGACGATAGATGATTTCCCGATGCCCAGTTTCCATTTTTGTTGCCTTTCGGATGTTTTACGCCGCAGACATGTGTTTGCATACCGACGAAACCACGCACACCGTACTCTACTTGATCAAAGGCCAAAAGGTGGACATGGGAAAGGCAGTGATAACGAAGCCCTTGGAACTCACGTTTCATGGCCAGCCGATGCCCGGTGGGCACTTCAGGGTTACCTTGTCGAGTGTGAATTCAGGGCACGAGGATTTGCCTCCTCTAGTATGGCTAGGGGAGAGGACATCGAGACCCCACCGCGGCTTGGAAACTGCAAAGGTTGGGTGCTGCTATGGCCGAAGAATCTTAATTGTCTGGAGTCGGCCAAGAGAACACCAATAACCACACATCAACAAATAGGTATGAACACCACCACCCCGCCTACGCAATTACCAGCGCCTGTAGTGCTGGGTGAGAGCAGCGGATGACGTGATGAAGGGTGTCCAATAGTGGCTGATGTAATCGCCCCCGTAGAACAAAGAATGGATGATGAGATGGATGAGGACCCTCTTCGATTCCTCAATACAGGCGCCTATGACAGTGACTTAGATATGATGAGTCAGGCATATGACGACTCGGGCTATCAGCATGCTGATGAGGATATTGATGATCTGCCCGGGTAGGAACGTCCTAGCAGGGATTGCAAGAAGTCCCTCATCATGCAATCCTCACAGGACACGCCTGAAGATGCCGCCTCAACACATGCTCAACTAGCCGAGGGTCGTACAGTGCTTAGCCCGACAACACTAGGGCAGCAGTTAAGGAAGGTTCTGGAAGGTTAGCCCAAGAAAAAGCAGAGGAAGAGACTGGGGAAGAGAGGCTCTGCTACCTACAAACAAGCCAGAGCACATAGCAACCGGACGGCAGATTTTGAAGAGCGTGTACCCGTCAAAGGTGCGGCCATGTTCCATCTCACGGGCGAGCCAATGCTACTGCCGAAACCGCTGGAGGCAATATCAGGGGATCTCAGGAAACTGCACGACCATGTGCTATCGACTGAGAAAAGGCTAGTAGTCTCGAAGGATCGAGGATATCCGACATACGCGGCTCGTGTGCCTGAAGGGAAGTGCTACATCGACACACGGCCCACGGAGGTGTTCTCTTTGCGGTTTGAGCATATCTTCAAGATGTTTCTGACAAGGCGGCTCGATTGTACAATCGTCCACCTTTTTGTGCTACATATGAGCTCCATCATGAAGAGAGAAGAATTCTCGCAAATCTGTGTGGCGGATCCATACTACATGCACGAGTTCTTCTTGAGTCTCGGCGACTTTGAGCATAAAACTGCTAGGGAGTACCCCGAAAACTTCATGGTACAGAATAAGGACAAGGAAATTGTTCTCCTGCCTTATCATCCAAAGTAAGTCAGTGCCGGACAACCCTTTCATACATTTCAATCATTCCTTCTAACTCATATGGAGAATAATTTGAGGTGTTTTTTTCCCGCAGCAACGGGCACGCCATCCTTATCATTCTTTACCCGCAAGTCTCCCACGCCGTGTATTTCGACCCTACCAGAAACTACGAGAAGAAGGACTACACCCACGTAATGAATATTCTAGATGATGCTCTCCAAGGCTTCAGCTTGAGGGGTGGCCACCTACAGATCAGGAAACAAAGGAATAAGAAGACGGATTTCTCGCATAAAACTAACTTCTGCTACATCCATGTCCCAAACCAAGCAAGAACAGTGGATTCTACCTCCTCCATCTCATGATGGAGTTCAGAAGGGATCACGAAAAGCTTCCCATGACAAGCAGAAACGATGTTGATATCCGCAAGTGGGTAGAATCTCATGGAGAAGCGGATTATAAACTTAGAGATGACTTCTTTCGCATCCAGAGGGACATTGCAACGATCATCATGAAAGAAGTCGTCAAAGAGAAGGAGATGTTCCACCACAGACCTATATCACGAGCTGACGTCCGCACCCTCATAGGCATGCAACGTCGGGACCTCACGCTGTTCAAGAAGCTAGGGTGCATCCTCGATAATTTGGAAGGATGGAACTTCTACTGATTTAGGATGTCGATGATGATGATATGTGTCGGTTGAACTTGTATAGTTTCTGTAGCAATGAAACTTTGCGATGTCCACGATCCTTGCCGAACTTGTGTAACGCTACTTTGTTAGTTTGGGTACGATGACCTGCGTACCTCTAGTTAATTAGTTTGCGTATGATGAAACTGCATTGACTATTTATATGTTTACTATATGTTGCATCTAGTTGCTAACCCTTTCTTTCTCGTGTTGCTCAAGTATATTTTGTTGCATATGATTGTACATTCTCTTGATGAAGATGCATCTCTAATAGGTACCTAGATTTTTTATGGCGAAGAAGCAGTGCTATGTCGTGTACAAAGGGAAGGTTCCGGGACTGTACGACGAGTGGCCTGAGTGTCAGACGCAAGTGGACGGGGTCTCGGGCGCCAAACATAAAGGGCTCAAAAGCAGACAAGAAGCATAAGCTAGTTACTTGAGGTTCACGCTAGCGCGAGAGAGGACTCATAACTGCCGCCTCATGTACTGCATAGTTCCGCTCTCACTCATAGTGATAGTTCTTCTTGCGTATATCATTGTTTAGATGGATGACGATGTAGTTGCAAGTATTCGAGACTTGTATCGCTATTTTCGACATGATGCTAAGACACCACTTTGTGTTGGATGATGATTATGATGATGACATGATTTGATGAGACTATTTGTATATGTATGCTATGATTACATTTGTATGTGTATGATGATGACATTTGTATGTGCTAAAGATTATTGTATAAATCCTGTTTGAATACAGAACAAATATGCAGAAAAAAAATCAGAAACTAATAAAACTAGTAGTAGCGAGGGGAATAAAGTTAGCAGCAGCGCGCTCTTACCAGTAGCGCGTCTTAATTCAAAGCGCTGCAGCTATTAGCAGGAGCACGTTGCCGTAAAGCTCGCTACTGCTACCCATGTATTGCGATAGCGTGGGCCAACACATGCTACTACTACAAGTTAATTAGCTGTAGCGCCGTCTCATTATCACGGGGCCCCGCGCTACTGATACACCAAATACCCGCGCTACTGCTAGGCTTTTCCCTAGTAGTGCGGTCGGACCCCACTGATAACCCACAAGTATAGGGGATCGCAACAGTTTTCGAGGGTAGAGTATTCAACCCAAATTTATTGATTCGACACAAGGGGAGCCAAAGAATATTCTGAAGTATTAGCAGATGAGTTGTCAATTCAACCACACCTGGATAACTTAATATCTGCAGCAAAGTAGTATGGATGTAACGGTAATGGTGGCAAAGGTAACAGTAGCAGTTTTGTAGTTATTGTAACAGTGGCAACGGAAAAGTAACTAAGCAAAGATCAATATGTGAAAAGCTCGTAGGCATTGGATCAGTGATGGATAATTATGTCGTGTGCGATTATTCATGCAACAGTTATAACATAGGGTGACACAGAACTAGCTCCAATTCATCAATGTAATGTAGGCATGTATTCCGAATATAGTCATACATGCTTATGGAAAAGAACTTGCATGACATCTTTTGTCCTACCCTCCCATGGCAGCGGGGTCCTATTGGAAACTAACGGATATTAAGGCCTCCTTTTAATACAGTACCGGACCAAAGCATTAACACATGGTGAATACATGAACTCCTCAAACTACGGTCATCACCGGTAAGTATCCCGATTATTGTCACTTCGGGGTTAAATGGATCGTAACACATAATAGGTGACTATAGACTTGCAAGATAGGATCAAGAACTCACATATATTCATGAAAACATAATAGGTTCAGATCTGAAATCATGGCACTCGGGTCCTAGTGACAAGCATTAAGCATAGCAAAGTCATAGCAACATCAATCTCAGAACATAGTGGATACTAGGGATCAAACCCTAACAAAACTAACTCGATTACATGATAAATCTCACCCAACCCATCACCGTCCAGCAAGCCTACGATGAAATTACTCATGCACGGTGGTGAGAATCATGAAATTGGTGATGGAGGAAGGTTGATGATGACGACGGCGACAGATTCCCCTCTCCGGAGCCCCGAACAGACTCCAGATCAGCCCTCCCGAGAGAGTTTAGGGCTTGGCGGCGGCTCCGTATCGTAAAACGCGATGAATCCTTCTCTCTTATTTTTTTGTACCCGAACGTGAATATATGGAGTTGGAGTTGATGTCGGTGGAGCACCAGGGGGCCCATGAGGCAGGGGCGCGCCCAGGGGGATAGGCGCGCCCCCCACCCTCGTGGACAGGGTGTGGGCCCCCTGGCCTTGATTCTTTCGCCAGTATTTTTTATTAATTCCAAAAATATTCTCCGTGAAGTTTCAGGTCATTCCGAGAACTTTTATTTCTGCACAAAAATAACACCATGGCAATTCTGCTGAAACTGCGTCATTCCGGGTTAGTTCCATTCAAATCGTGCAAGTTAGAGTCCAAAACAAGGGCAAAAGTGTTTGGAAAAGTAGATACGATGGAGACGTATCAACTCCCCCAAGCTTAAACCTTTGCTTGTCCTCAAGCAATTCAGTTGACAAACTGAAAGTGATAAAGATAAACTTTTACAAACTCTGTTTGCTCTTGTTCTTGCAAATATGTAAAGCCAGCATTCAAGTTTTCAGCAAAGATTATGAACTAACCATATTCACAATAACACTTAGGTCTCATGTTTACTCACATCAATGGCATAATCAACTAGCGAGCAATAATAATAAATCTCGGATGTCAACACTTTCTCAAAACAATCATAATATGATATAACAAGATGCTACCTCGCTAGCCCTTTCTGAACCGCAAAACATAAATGCAGAGCACCTCTGAAGATCAAGGACTGACTGAACATTGTAATTCATGGTAAAAGAGATCCAGTCATAGTCATACTCAATATAAATTAATAGTAATGGATGCAAATGACAGCGGTGCTCTCCAACTGGTGCTTTTTAATAAGAGGATGATGACTCAACTTACAAGTAAATAGATAAGCCCTTCGCAGAGGGAAGCAGGGATTTGTAGAGGTGCCAGAACTCGGTTTTTGAAATAGAGATAAATAATATTTTGAGTGGCATACTGTCATTGTCAACATAACAACCGAGAGATCTCGATATCTTCCATGCTACACACCTTATAGGCGGTTCCCAAACCGAATGGTAAAGTTTATACTCCCCTTCCACCAACAAACATCAATCCATGGCTTGACTGAAACAACGGATGCCTCCAACTAACAACAGTCCTGGGGGAGTTTTGTTTGCAATTATTTTGATTTGGTTTGAGCATGGGACTGGGCATCCCGGTGACCAGCCATTTTCTCGTGAGTGAGGAGCAGAGTCCACTCCTCTTGAGAATAACCCGCCTAGCATGGAAGATACAGACAGCCCTAGTTGATACATGAGCTATTCGAGCATGCAAAACAGAATTTCATTTGAAGATTTAGAGTTTGGCACATACAAATTTACTTGGAACGGCAGGTAGATACCGCATATAGGAAGGTATTGTGGACTCATATGGAATAACTTTGGGGTTTACGGAAGTGGATGCACAAGCAGTATTCCCGCTTAGTACAAGTGAAGGCTAGAAAGAGACTGGGAAGCGACCAACTAGAGAGCGACAACAGTCATGAACATGCATTAAAATTAATAAACATTGAGTGCAAGCATGAGTAGGATATAATCCACCATGAACATAAATATCATGGAGGCTACGTTGATTTTATTTCAACTACATGTGTGAACATGTGCCAAGTCAAGTCACTCGAATCATTCAGAGGAGGATACCACCCTATCATACCACATCACAACCATTTTAATAGCATGTTGGCACGCAAGGTAAACCATTATAAGCTCCTAGCTAATTAAGCATGACATAAGAAACCATAATCTCTAATTGTCATTGCAAACATGTTTCATTCATAATAGGCTGAAGCAGGAACAATGAACTAATCATATTTAGACAAACAAGAGAGGTCGAGTTCATACCAGCTTATCTCATCTTAATCAGTCCATCATATATCGTCATTATTGCCTTTCATTTGCACGACCGAACGGTGTGGATAATAATAATAGTGCACGTGCATTGGACTAAGCTGGAATCTGCAGGCATTTTAATACACAGGAGAAGACAAGGTAATATAGGCTCTTTGTTAAATCAACAGTAATGCATATAAGAGCCACTTCAACATTTTCATTATGGTCTTCTCCTCTTGACCCCCAAAGAAAAGAAATAAAACTGTTTACACGAGAAAGCTCCCAACAAGCAAAAGAAGAACAAGAAACCTTTTTGGGTTTTCTTTTAGTTATTACTACTGCAGGCATAAAAAGTAAACTAGCTAAAAGCTACAACTAATTTTTGTTTTGTTTTTCTTAAGGTTTTTCAAACACACAAGAAGAAAGCAAGAAAAGAAAATAAACTAGCATGGATAGTACAATGAAAAATTATGAGCGCCGACAACTAGAATGAGTGTGTGAACATGAATGTAATGTCGGTGAGAAATACGTACTCCCCCAAGCTTAGGCTTTTGGCCTAAGTTGGTCTATGGCCACGCCTGGCCTGGCGGATATCCAAAGTTGTAGCTGGGGTCGTACTGAGAAGGATCCTTAGGGTGCCACTGGTTGGTGATCCCCTCTGGATCCCACTGATAAACGGACTGACGGTGAGGGTCAAGTGGTGGCTCCGGCTCGGTCTCTGGAGCTGGTGTTAGGTTCCGGTAGGCATGAATGGCCTCCGGCAGAACAAGGTTCTTGCCTGAAAACATGTTGAACAAAGAAGGAGCAGGCAATGTAATAGTCTCAAAGTAATTTTTATCAAATATCAGTCTATAGTTAAGCATCCTTTTCTTATTCTTAATAAGAAATATGTGCTACCATACTCTTATAGTCTAGAAAAATAGGAGGCAACAACTTTTCCTCTTTCTCATAGTGTCTAATAGGTATCTCAAAATATTTAGCAAGCCGCGAAGCAAAGATACCTCCAAAGATGGGACCCTTCGTACGGTTCAGATTTAACCGCTTGGCGACAATAGCGCCTAAACTAAAAGTGTTATCATGAAACAAAGCATGGCACAAAATAACAATATCAGGGGCACTAAGGTTTCCATAGTTCCCGCAACCAATTAAGCATCTACTAGCAAATATTGCAAAGTAACGTAGAACAGGAAAGTGTATGCTAGTAATTCTTGCATCGGAAACCTTACTCGTCTCCCCTACAGCGATCATATCAATGAACCCTTCCACATTGTTACGATGTGGTTCCTCTATGCAGCCCTCAAAGGGCAACTTGCAAAACCCACAAAAGTCACGAAGTGACATCTCCTTATACTCATCATATAAATAAAAATCCACCGAAGGTGGTGATCTCCTAGCATGGAAATGAAAATTTTGCACAAAAATATTAGTGAGTAGGAGATACTGATCGAGCTAGTCGTGGAGGAAGTCGATGAGGCCTGCATTCTCAACCAAATGATAAAAATCATCATGAATCCCGGCTGCTCTCAAGAAATCATCACAAGGCCATTCCCACGACCGTACCTCCGTGGTGCGAGGGAGATTATATTTGGGCCTCTTATCCTCTTCACATTGCTTATCCTTCGAGCTTCGGCTCGATGAGCCCCTCCAAAAATCTCTTCATCATTTTCTGAAAATTTCTGAAATTTTTAGTAACTCAAAATAAAAGTGAACCTAAACTCAACAAAATTGATAGCAACTACTCCCACAAGTGCTTAGAGACTATATCATGCATTAGAACTACTTGGGACCAAATAAATTTGACATGCAAGCTGAAGAACAGAGTCACCTAAGCACGAAAAATTTGCAATGAATAAAGCACTAGAACAAAAACTAATTGGACCATTGGAGGAGTCACATACCGAAGAACAATCCCCCAAGCAGTTTTGTGAGTGGAGCTTTGAGCAAGGAGATCGAAAATGGCAGCAAGATGAGCTAGAACTCGTGCTTGAGCTGGTTGGTGATTTTTTCAGGGAGGAAGGAGTGTGTGGGTACTGGAATAAGGGGAGGGGGGCCACCAGTGGCCCACGAGGCAGGGGCGCGCCCTGGACCCTCATGGCCAGGTGCTTGCTCCCCCTGATGTGTTCTCAGTGCCTAATATTCAAATATTCTAGAAAAAAAATCATATTTCATTTTCGGGGCATTTGGAGAACTTTTTTTGGGGGGTATTTTTTTATTGCACGGATAATTCAGAAAACAGACAGAAAATACTATTTTTGCTTTATTTAATCTAAATAATAGAAAGTAAAAGGAGGGTACAGAGAGTTGTGCTTTCTAACTTCATCCATCTCATGCTCATCAAAAGGAATCCACTAATAAGGTTGATCAAGTCTTGTTAACAAACTCTTTTCGAATAACATGGAACTAGAGAAAATTCAAATACCACTAGGTTACCTCAACGGATATATGCACGCCCCCAACGATAAGAATATCATATCTCTTCTTAACAATAGGAAGAGGAAATTCAAAACCTCCAATAGTAATAGTTGAAATTTTTCCAATAGAATTGATACTGTGGACTTAAGGTTGTTACCTCGGAAAGTGTACCGTATGCTCATTACTAATAACATGAAAAGTGACATTGCCTTTGTTGCAATCAATAACAGCCCCTGCAGTATTTGAAAAGGGTCTTCCAAGAATAATAGACATACTATCGTCCTCAGGAATATCAAGGATAACAAAGTCTGTTAAAATAGTAACATTTGCAACCACAACAGGCAGATCTTGACAAATACCGACAGGTATAGCAGTTGATTTATCGGCCATTTGCAAAGATATTTCAGAAGGTGTCAACTTATTCAAATCAAGTCTACGATATAAAGAGAGAGGCATAACGCTAACACCGGCTCCAAGATCACATAAAGCAGTTCTAACATAGTTTCTTTTAATGGAGCATGGTATAGTTGGTACTCCTGGATCTCCAAGTTTCTTAGGTATTCCACCTTTAAAAGTATAATTAGCAAGCATGGTGGAAATTTCAGCTTCTGGTATCTTTCTTTTATTTGTAACAATATCTTTCATGTACTTAGCATAAGGATTCATTTTAAGCATATCAGTAAAACGCAAACGCAAGAAGATAGGTCTAATCATTTCAGCAAAGCGCTCAAAATCCTCATCATCCTTTTTCTTGGATGGTTTAGGAGGAAAAGGCATGGGTTTCTGAACCCACGGTTCTCTTTCTTTACCGTGCTTCCTAGCAACAAAGTCTCTCTTATCATAACGTTGATTCTTTTATTGTGGGTTATCAAGATCAATAGCAGGTCCAATCTCTACATCATTGTCATTTCTAGGTTGAGCATCAACATGAACATCATCATTAACATCATCATTATCACTAGGTTCATGTTCATCACCAGATTTGTTTCAGCATCAGAAATAGAAATATCGTTGAGATTCTCAGGTGTGTCAACATCAGGTTCACTAGAAGCATGCAAAGTCCTATCAGTTTTCTTTTTCTTCCTCTTAGAAGGACTAGGTGCATCAACATTAGTTCTCTGAGAATCTTGCTCAATTCTTTTAGGGTGGCCCTCAGGATACAAAGGTTCCTGAGTCATTTTTCTTACTATTTAATTCACTGAGCAAATCATTTTGAGCTTTAAGCACTTGTTCTACTTGAGTGGTAACCATAGAAGCATGTTTACTAATAAGTTTGAGTTCACCTTTAACACTAGACATATAATCACTCAAGTGTTCAATCATATAAGCATTGCGTTTCAATTGTCTACCAACATAAGCATTGAAGTTTTCTTGTTTAACAATAAAATTATCAAACTCATCTAAGCATTGGCTAGCGGACTTATAACGAGGAATATCACCTTCATCAAATCTATAGAGAGAATTTACCTTTACTACCTGTGTTGGGTTATCAAGACCATGTATTTCTTCAACAGGCGGCAAATTAAGACCATGTATTTCTTCAATAGGAGGTAAATTCTTAACATCATCAGCTTTAATACCTTTTTTTCATAGATTTCTTTGCCTCTTGGATATCTTCAGGACTGAGAAATAGAGTACCCCTTTTCTTCGGAGTTGGCTTAGGAGTTGGTTCAGGAAGTGTCCAGTTATTTTCATTAGTCAGCATATTATTCAATAGCAATTCAGCTTGATCAACTGTTCTTTCCCTGAAAAGACAACCAGCACAACTATCTAGGTGGTCTCTGGAAGCATCGGTTAGTCCGTTATAAAAGATATCAAGTATTTCATTTTTCTTTAGAGGATGATCAGGCAAAACATTAAGTAATTGGAGAAGCATCCCCCAAGCTTGTGGGAGACTCTCTTCTTCAATTTGCACAAAATTATAAATTTCCCTTAAGGTAGCTTGTTTCTTATGAGCGGGGAAATATTTAGCAGAGAAGTAATAAATCATATCCTGGGGACTACGCACACAACCAGGATCAAGAGAATTAAACCATGTTTTAGCATCACCCTTTAATGAGAACGGAAATAATTTAAGGATATAGCGGTAGTGAGTTTTCTCACCATTAGTGAATAGGGTGGCTATATCATTTAATTTAGTAAGATGTGCCACAACAGTTTCAGATTCATAGCCATAAATAGGATCAGATTCAACCAAAGTAATTATCACAGGATCAACAGAGAAATCATAATCCTTATCAGTAACGCAGATAGGTGAAGTAGCAAAAGCAGGGTCATATTTCATTCTAGCATTCAAAGACTTTTCTTTTAGCTTAGCTAATAATTTCTTAAGATCATTCTTATCGTTGCAAGCAAGAAAGTCTCTAGCAGTTTCTTCATCCATAACATAACCCTCAGGCACAACAGGCAATTCATATCTAGGGGGAGAATCTTCATCATCACTTTCATCAATATTATCAGTTTCAATAATTTCATCCTCCCTAGCTCTAGCAAGTTGTTCATCAAGAAATTCACCTAGTGGCACAGTATTATCAAGCATAGAAGTAGTTTCATCATAAGTATCATGCATAGCAGAAGTTGCATCATCAATAACATGCAACATATCAGAATTAATAGCAGAAGCAGGTTTAGGTGTCACAAGTTTACTCAAAACAGAAGGTGAATCAAGTGCAGAGCTAGATGGCAGTTCCTTACCCCCCCTTGTAGTTGAGGGATAAATTTTGGTTTTCTCATCTTTCAAGTTCCTCATAGTAATCAGCAGATATAAATCCCAAGTGACTCAAAGAATAGAGCTATGCTCCCCAGCAACGGCGCCAGAATATAGTCTTGATAACCACAAGTATAGGGGATCGCAACAGCTTTCGAGGGTAGAGTATTCAAGCCAAATTTATTGATTCGACACAAGGGGAGCCAAAGAATATTCTCAAGTATTAGCAGTTGAGTTGTCAATTCATCCACACCTGGATAACTTAATATCTGCAGCAAAGTATTTAGTAGCAAAGTAGTATGGAAGTAACGGTAACGGTGGGAAAGGTAACAATAGCAGTTTTGTAGTAATTGTAACAGTGGCAACAGAAAAGTAACTAAGCAAAGATCGATATGTGAAAAGCTCATAGGCATTGGATCAGTGATGGATAATTATGTCGTGTGCGTTTATTCATGCAATAGTTATAACATAGGGTGACACAGAACTAGCTCCAATTCATCAATGTAATGTAGGCATGTATTCCGAGTATAGTCATACGTGCTTATGGAAAAGAACTTGCATGCCATCTTTTGTCCTACCCTCCCGTGGCAGCGGGGTCCTATTGGAAACTAAGGGATATTAAGGCCTCCTTTTAATACAGTACTAGAACAAAGCATTAACACATAGTGAATACATGAACTCCTCAAACTACGGTCATCACCGGTAAGTATCCCGATTATTGTCACTTCGGGGTTAACGGATCATAACACATAATAGGTGACTATAGACATGCAAGATAGGATCAAGAACTCACATATATTAACGAAACCATAATAGGTTCAGATCTGAAATCATGGCATTCGGGCCCTAGTGACAAGCATTAAGCATAGCAAAGTCATAGCAACATCAATCTCAGAACATAGTGGATACTAGGGATCAAACCCTAACAAAACTAACTCGATTACATGATAAATCTCATCCAATCCATCACCGTCCAGCAAGCCTACGATGAAATTACTCACGCACGGTGATGAGCATCATGAAATTGGTGATGGAGGAAGGTTGATGATGACGACGGCAACGGATTCCCCTCTCCGGAGCCCCGAACGGACTCCAGATCAGCCCTCCCAAGAGAGTTTAGGGCTTGGCGGCGGCTCCGTATCGTAAAAAGCGCTGAATCCTTCTCTCTGATATTTTTTCTCCCCGAACGTGAATATATGGAGTTGGAGTTGAGGTCGATGGAGCACCAGGGGGCCCACGAGGCAGGGGGCGCGCCCAGGGGGTAGGCGCGCTCCCCACCCTCGAGGATAGGGTGTGGGCCCCCTGGCCTTGATTCTTTCGCTAGTATTTTTTATTAATTCCAAAAATATTCTCCGTGAAGTTTCAGGTCATTCCGAGAACTTTTATTTCTGCACAAAAATAACACCATGGCAATTCTGCTGAAAACACCGTCAGTCCGGGTTAGTTCCATTCAAATCATGCAAGTTAGAGTCCAAAACAAGGGCAAACGTGTTTGGAAAAGTAGATACGATGGAGACGTATCACCCGTTGCTGCACATTCCGACACCACCAGGTCACTTCTCCAACCCGGTGGATAACATGATGGCAGCGGGAACCCGACTTATGGCGATTCCTATCACCGGCTAGTCACCGATCGCAGTTGAGACCCGGAACGCCATGGAGCTGTTAAAGAACAACAATTGCTCAGCAGGCCAATTATTCGTAAAACTGGCATTGTGTGCATTCTGCACCGCTGCCGAGTCGTGGTTATAGCCGGCTTGCTGAGTCATCGGCGGTTTCGAGCAGTGAGCGACGCCATAACCCACCCCTTAATTCAAGGACTGATGCTCAAGATATTGTGGATGGTTAAAGGGCCCATCGTGAGGCAGAGGCAGCAAACCAGTGGGCTTATCAGCCGCCCTCGGCAATTCCTTCAGCCTTGGTGGGGGCCGGGTCGAATTTCAGAACCATCGGAGTGTCGTGCCTAGTGCCGGCTCTCCGTAATGAGCGCATGCCCAAAGATTTTAAGGGTCCCCGCAAGGTACCTAACTACAAGGCGGATCTCCCTCCAGAGGGTTGGATTGAGAGCTATGAGCTGGCCATGGATATGTTGGACATCAGTGATGCAGTATGCGCCAATATTTCACTATGATGTTGGAGGGGCCGGCTCGCACTTGGTTGAAAAACCTGCCCCCAATTCTATCAACAATTGGGCGGAGTTGAAGGAGCGCTTCATTAGAAATTTTCAAGGAACTTGCCAACAGCCGATGACCATTGCGGATTTTGAGCACTGTGTGTAGTCCGAGGATGAGTAGGCCCATCATTGGGTCCGTCGGGTCACTGCCATTATCCACTCTTCTGAAAACATTGGAGCGGCTCAAGCCTTTCTGATTCTAGAGAAGAACTGTCGTTTCGAGGCTCTTAAGTAGAAGTTAGGGAGGGTTAAGCGTACGTGCTCAGATATGGGCTATCTCATGGACGTACTTACCAGATATGCTAATTCTGACATTACAAAGGATCCTGGCTCTGAGGAGGATAAGTCGGGTAAAGGAAAGAAAAACGATGGTGGGAAGGGTCAGCACCAGAATGCCTCGGCATAGAATGATAATTCCAATAACCATGGCAATGGTGGAAAGCGCAGACACCACGATGGCGGGTCAGATTTTGTGGCTAACATGAACGCAGGGTTCAAAAATCAGCGTCGTACTGGCAAGCAGCCATATAATAGGGGGAAACCCAAGAATTATGAGGAAGCCCTTAATGGGCCGTGTACGAAGCACAATTATCCTAACAAGCCATCCAGTCATGCTTGGAAGGATTGTTATATCATGCAAGAGTACAGGAACCAGTATTTTCAGCATCACGGTAACAATAATGGGAGATCTGGCGGGTCAGGCTCTAGAGGTTTCCAGGGAACCGGCTTCGGTGGTGGCGGCTTAAATTTTGGTTATCAGGACCAGGGCAACAATGGTGGTCCTAATCAGCAGTCTGGGCATGGTAATCAGCAGCAGAATAATCAGACAGTTTACCAGAGTAATCTTAAGCTGCTTAACAGTGGCCAATATCATGTTTTCACCACTAGCACATGCAAGCGTGACCAGAAGGTCCACAAGCGGGTAGTCAATGTGTTCGAGCCGGCAATCCCGCAATATTTTAGGTGGTCAGAACATATGATCACATGGAGCCGGGCGGATCATCCGCCTCGGGTTGATGATCCGGGTCATCTGGCCCTGGTGGTAGCACCTCAAGTGGGCGGTTATAAGTTCACAAAGGTACTCATGGATGGTGGTAGCAGGATCAACATATTGTACTATGATACTTTTCGACGAATGAGTCTGACAGATAAAGATCTCAAGCCGTCTTCCACAGTTTTTCATGGAGTGGTGCCTGGCAAGTCGGCTTACCCAGTGGGAAAAATTGCTCTGGAAGTTGCTTTTGGTAATGAGTATTATTACAAAGCAGAGACACTGTGGTTTGAAGTGGTCAAGATCAAGAGTCCTTATCATGCATTGTTTGGACGGCCGGCTTACGCTAAATTCATGGCTCGCCCTTGTTATGTCTATTTGCAGCTTAAGATGTCTGGGCCGCAAGGGAAGATCATAGTTCATGGAAATCGCAAACTCACCCTAGAGTGTGAAGAAGGTGATGCTGCTTACGCAGAGGCGGCTTGTGCCACTGATGAGCTCAAATTTTATAAGGATAATGTTGACCCGGCTGATATGACCCCTCTAAAGAAGCCCACCACTGAGAAGGACCCTCTACTCAAGTTTAAGTCAGCAAGGATACACAACAAGTTGACTTTGTCCATGGTGATTCTTCTCAGTAGTTCACCATTGGCATAGGGATGGATCCCAAATAGGAAAGCACGCTCATCGAGTTCATCCGTGAGATTGCAATCAGAAGATTGTCTGAGTTCCAGTTGATACCAGTTAAAGTTTCAAGGTTGGCTTCATCATTCATGATAGGAGAAGTTCGATATCAAGGGCAAAAGTATGCTTACGCCTTTGCGGAGTCAAGTCCAAAACATCAAAAGCCGGTGCCTTGACTTGCGCATTGTTGCTATTATAAGCCGATTGATACTTCTTCAGGTCGATGTTCTGCACAAGTTGACATGCCAGTACTCGCATTTCTTTAATAGATTGCGTGTAATCCATCGGGGTAAACTCAAACCCACCATCTTTGTATTGCGGAAACCCGTCGGCCATCTCTTTAGGGCCTAACTGAGATGAATAAGCCTTCGCCCGGCTTAACGCGGTTATTGCTCCAGCTCTAGCAGCTGACATCTTCAGTTCGTCAATTTGCTTCGGCATGCTAGACAGTTGATCTAGTACATCTCTTATGAGTTGCGGCCATTTTTTACCACCTGATGCAGTCACATGGTACGAAGACTTCCAGCGTATAGTCTTTCCACTAAGGAATAGGCAGCTTTCAGCTTCATCACCCTGTTTTGCCCAAGGTTTGAGCTTCTGGCACCTGCAAGATAAGTGTCGACAGGAAAGTTATATTCAAATTTTCAAGTCGCCAGGCGGGTCATTTCTATTGATTCAAAGTTTTACTTACCAAAGATGGCTTCGGTCATCTGAGAAATATGGCGTCTTAAGCTAGTCAATTCTTCAGCCACTGGCTTCAGCTGGTCTTCGGTGTCTTGTGCTTGTTTCAATAGAGTGGCCTTTTCGGTTTCAAAGGTGGATCTCTCAACGGCAAAATCCGCCTTGATCTTCTCCAGTTGTTCCACAAAAGACTTCAGGCTTGATTCAGCCTTGGTGCATTCCGCTTGTTCAGATTCCAAGCTTTTCTTTAAGCCGGCTAAGTTTGACTCACCCATAATTACAGCTTCCTACAAAATAAGGAGATAATTCAGTTAACAAATATGGAAGAAAGTCGGCGATCATGTCAGACCCGGCGCCTGGGGGCTATTTCATGCAAGACAAGATCATTCAAGTCCCAAGCAGTTGCAAGCAATCTACTTCGCACTTGGGGGCTAATGTATGTTAATTTTTTCCTTATCAACATAATACAAAAAAGACTCGGTTCATCTAAAAAAGATAAGCCAGCCCTTGGGAGCTACATGCAGTTTCTCTCAACCTTACTGATTTGAAAGACCCGACCCATCTCACAAAGATGAGCCGGCCCTTGGGGGCTACATGATGATTCTTTCAAGTCAATTTAAATGGAAGACCCGGTTCATCTCATGGAGATGAGCCGGCCCTTGGGAGCTACCTTAAGGATTTCTAAAAAGTTCTTATTCAAGACCCGGCTTATCATCAGTATGATAACCCGGCCCTTGGGGGCTACATTTCAAGCTTTAAAGTTTTCTATTCAAGTCTTAACCATACTCAAGTTTTCTTATGCTCAAGACTTGGGGGCTATGTAAGGATATATAACAGGAGAAGATTGAGTGTACCTCATATTTCTTCATCATACTGACTGAGTTGGCCTCCATGTCTCGGCTTGTAGCCAGGCGGTTTAGGTAGCCAGCATGAAGTTCTTCAGCACAGTCCTCGTAATTGGGCAGCTCAAGTTTGATTTACCCTTTTCAAACAAGGGCGTCTCCTCCTTGGTTGTGTGCTTAGTTAGCACATTGGAGGTCTCTGGAGTTTTATAACCCGCCCCAATAACGGTAACATCTTTGTTATTCTTCTCATAAGAGTGTGTCCCTTCAGTCACCTTGATAGGGCTGCAAGCAAGAGTCGGACTTGGAGGGTTCACCTCATTCACCGGGTTAGCATTAATATCCATGGCTTTGGTAGCTGCCGGGTCAGACAGCGGGCGCGGGTCACCTTGGTTATCATGCTGGTCTTCAGGTTTCTCAGTATCCGTCTCAGGGGTTACCAAGATTTGTTCATCCGACTCAGGAATGTCAAGATTTGTTGGCGAATCGCCCACTTTCCTTTTCTTGGCCTTGGCTTTGGCTCTGCAAAAGAAGATAGCTTGTTCAAATTATATGCACCAATGAATAGATAGTTTAGTGAAAAGGGGAGTTACCCTGGATTTATAACCAAGGCTGGTAGCTGTGTAGAGGACGAATCTCCTGAAGATGGTGGCGACTCCTTGTAACTAGAATCGGAAGAATTAAGTGGCTACCTTACAAGGCCGGCTTTGGGTAAAGAAGGAGTTGAACTGTGTGGCACCTCATTACGCCGTTTGTGAGTAGATGGTTCATGAGTTAACCCGATCACTAGATCTCTAGAGCCGCCATTCCGAGTTTGGCACCTCGACTCATGCTGAGTTTTCTTCAAAATAAATTACTGGTCCAAATGAGCATCTGAATGAGAAAAGCTTACTTTCCAGACGACCCGCCTTATCTTATTTTGAGGCAAGGAGTCTGAGCCAGAAGAGATGGAAATTACCACAGCAACCTCGGCCCGACTTGTTGCTACCTCATCCTGAGAATAAGGGGTGTTAGTTAATTCTATAAATAGGCGGCTAAGAGAATCAAGTTCTACCCCTGATTGATCATCAGCGTCCGTTAACTAGCCCACGGCAGCCGGGTCAGTCACAATAGCGGGTTTATTTTTTTTCCGAGCCAGTGCAGTCTTGGTTTTGGCCACCTGAGTTCTCCTCTTCTTATTCTAGAAGGGAGAGCCGGGATGCATAATTGAGAAGGTTTAGAAATAAAAGTATAGAGTCAGGTAAGGAGTTATAAGCCGGATAGAAAGGAATGCTTACTGGAGGGGCCGTGTTAAGCTTGAACAATGGTAACAACCCTGTTTTGTTACAGCTTTCCTAAGGCTCCCCGAGCAGACTCTTTACAATTTTGTTGACTTCCTTAGTGGTAAACTTTTCAAAGTTATACCGTTGAGGGTCAGTTGGGTCGCCCGAGTACTCACACATTAAGTCAGGTCGACGGCTGCTACTTCATGAGCTTGCGTTGGTTTTTCCTTGAAGAGAAAAGGGTGATGCAACAAAGTAGATATAAGTATTTCCCTCAGTTAGAGAACCAAGGTATCAATCCAGTAGGTGACAACGCACAAATCACCAATACCTGCACAAACAATCAAACACTTGCACCCAACGCGATAAAGGTGTTGTCAATCCCTTCACGGTCACTTGTAAAAGTGAGATCTGATAGAGATAGATAAAACTAAACAAAACGTAAAGTAAATATTTTTGGGTTTTTTGGTTTATAGTGGAAAGTAAAAGATTGCAAAATAGTAGATCAGAAACTTATATGATGGAAAATACACACGGGGGGCATAGGTTTCATTAGAGGCTTCTCTCAAGATAGAAAATAATATGGTGGGTGAACAAATTACTGTCGAGCAATTGATAGAAAAACGCAAAGTTATGAAGATATCAAAGGCAATCATTATGAAATATAGGCATCATGTCCGTGTCAAGTAGACCGTCCTGCCTGCATCTACTACTATTAATATCCACACCGACCGACTCCTGCCTGCATCTAGAGTATTAAGTTCATGAAGAACATAGTAATCCTTTAAGTAAGATGACATGATGTAGAAGAATAAACTCAAGCAATATGATGTAAACCCCATCTTTTTATCCTCGATGGCTACAATCCAATACGTGCCTTGCTGCCCCTACTGTCACTGGGAAAGGACACCGCAAGATTGAACCCAAAGCTAAGCACTTCTCCCATTGCAAGAAAAAACAATCTAGTTGGCCAAAGTAAACCGATAGTTCGAAGAGAATTACAAAGATATCAAATCATGCATATAAGAATTCAGAGAAGATTCAAATAATATCCATAGATAAGCTGATCATAAATCCACAATTCATCAAATCTAGACAAACACACCGCAAAAGAAGATTACATCAGATAGATCTCCAAGAACATCGAGGAGAACATGGTATTGAGAATCAAAGAGAGAGAAGAAGCCATCTATGTACTAGCTATGGACCCGTAGGTCTGTGGTAAACTACTCACGCTTCATCGAAAAGGCGATAGATTTGATGTAGAAGACCTCCGTGATCGAATCCCCCTTCGACAAGATGCCGGAAAAGGCCCCAAGATGGGATCTCACGGGAATAGAAGGTTGCGGCGGTGGAAAAGTGCTTTCGTGGATGCTTCTGGTGGTTTGGGAATAGATGTGAATATATAGGAGGAAGATCTAGGTCAGGGGGTCACCGAGGGGCCCACAAGGTAGGGGGCGCGCCCTCCACCCTTGTGGCCGCCTCCTGGCTCTTTTGACTTGCACTCCAAGTCTCTTGGGTGTCTTCTGGTCCAGGAAAAATCATCGCGAAGGTTTTATTCCATTTGGACTCCGTTTGATATTCCTTTTCTGCGAAGCTCAAAAACAAGGAAAAAACATAAACTTGCACTGGCACTAGGCTCTAGGTCAATAGGTTAGTCCCAAAAATAATATAAAGTAGCATATTAATGCATATAAAACATACAAAATAGATAATATAGTAGCATGGAACCACCAAAAATTATAGATACGTTGGAGACGTATCAAGCATCCCCAAGCTTAATTCCTGCTCGTCCTTGAGTAGGTAAATGATAAAAACAGAATTTTTTATGTGGAATGCTACCTAACATATTTATCCATGTAATATTCTTTATTGTGGCATGAATGTTCAGATCCATAAGATTCAAAATAAAAGTTTAGTATTGACATAAAAACAATAATATTTCAAGCATACTAACAAAGCAATTATGTCTTCTCAAAATAACATGGCCAAAGAAAGTTTATCCCTACAAAATCATATAGTCTGGCTATGCTCCATCTTCATCACACAAAATACTCAAATCATGCACAACCCCGATGACAAGCCAATCAATTGTTTCATACTTTTGACGTTCTCAAACTTTTTCAACTTTCACGCAATACATGAGCGTCACCAAGGTTTTATTCCGTTTGGACTCCGTTTGGTATTCCTTTTCCGCGAAGCTCAAAAACAAGGAAAAAAAAGAAACTGGCAATGGGCTCTAGGTTAATAGGTTAGTCCCAAAAATAACATAAAATAGCATATTAAGGCATATAAAACATCCAAAACAGATAATATAATAGCATGGAACAATAAAAAAATTATAGATACGTTGGAGACGTATCAGCGACCTAAAGGGAGGATTCTCCATGCAACCCAGCAGCGGGTTATATCAATCCCTGTTAAGCCGTTGGCCAGTAAGGCTCTCAATTTTGGATAAACTAGTGTGGCTTCAGCATGCTCCTCTCGAATAATTTTGCTTGGCAGATCCAAGTCCGTGGGAAGGCGGTCAACTTTGTAACCCGACAGAGGATTCTCATTGGCTGGGGCAGTATTTTTGTAGTAAAACCAAGTCCTGATCCATCCCTTAGGGTGACTGGGCAAACTAGCTGAAGGAGAACAGCCATCTCTGCATCTCTGGATTGAAATCCCACCAAGTTCTAGGCTCAAGCCATCCGCACATTCCGTTTGGTGGTTCATATAGAAAAATTTCTTCAAGAGGGAGACAGTGGGCTCCATCTACAAATATGCCTTGCACAATATCTGAAAGTTGCATATGTTGGATATGGAGTTTGGACCCAAGTCTTGAGGATGAAGGTTAAAATAGCTCAAGACGTCCCGAAAGAATTTTGACCCGGGCGGAGAGAATCCTCTAAGGAGATGGTCAGTAATAACCACAAGTTCTCCTTTTCCGGGTCAAGGAACATCATCCCCTTGGTCGGCTCACCAACCAATTTCTTCTTGAGCCGCCAGAAAACTTTGATCTTGATAATCCTTAAGCATGAGCTCAGAAACTTGGGAAGGCACCCAATTGCAAATAGTAGTTTTCGACATACTGTGCCGCCTAAATAAGATGGAAGACTGTAGAAATATAAATGGCAGGTTATTCATCACCTCAGCTATATGAACGAGACGGTATAATGGGTAAGTCACCATGAACGGTTAATCGGCTTAGCAACAGATGCGGTTTATAAATACGTAGCGAGTTACAATATGCTAGTGAGCCGCCCAAGATATGAGGGCGAGTTAACTAAGTTGGGGATTGCTAAGTTTTCTGCTAAGTATGGGATAAACAAGTTTCAACTAGAGCATCTACAATTTTGGATCTACAGATAGTTGAAAAAGAAAAATAATTGCTCAACCTAATGGTAGCGGCAGAAGTATTGATGAGCTGTTCATGGATTCAAGAATAAGTATAGTCTATTTAGATGCAAAGCCAATATTAAGTCTGTTACCGCAACATTTCTATGGGCATCTTAGAGAAAATACAAGATCTACTCAAGATATGATGAACGAGAGCGGACGAACACCGACGAACTTCATGAACTTAGTCAAGCTAATGTGAATCTGAGCAGGGGAGATATGAGTACCTGGCTACGGCAGTAGAAGGCAGAAAGGCACCACTGACCTCCGGCGACGGCGGGGTGGCGCTGTGGCCCAGAGTGAGGTGGCCCATGAAGGTCGATGGGCACGGCGGTGCTCTGGTCGCAAGAAACTTCGAGAGGAAGAAGAAGAATAAGCGGAGGGGACGAGGTGAAAATAAAAAGGGGGACCCCCATTCATATTTATAAGGAGAAGGCGAGAGTATGGGAGGTGCGAAAATCAAGGAGGCGTAGTAACTTTTGGAACAAAGAGACGCCTAGGTTTTTGAAGGAAATATGCCCTAGAGGCAATAATAATGTTGTTATTTATATTTCCTTATATCATGATAAATGTTTGTTATTCATGCTATAATTGTATTAACCAGAAACTTAGTACAGGTGTGAATCCATAGACAAACAGCGTGTCACTAGTATGCCTCTACTTGAAGGGCTCGTTGATCAAAGATGGTTAAGTTTCCTAGCCATTGACATGAGTTGTCATTTGATTAATGGGATCACATCATTAGAGAATGATGTGATTGACTTGACCCATCCGTTAGCATAGCACTACGATCGTTTAGTTTATTGCTATTGCTTTCTTCATGACTTATACATGTTCCTATGACTATGAGATTATGCAACTCCCTAATACCGGAGGAACACTTAGTGTGCTATCAAACGTCACAACGTAACTGGGTGATTATAAAGATGCTCCACAGGTGTCTCCGATGGTGTTTGTTGGGTTGACATATATCGAGATTAGGATTTGTCACTCCGTGTTTCGGAGAGGTATCTCTGGGCCCTCTCGGTAATGCACATCACTATAAGCCTTGCAAGCAATGTGACTAATGAGTTAGTTGCGGGATGATGCATTACAGAACGAGTAAAGAGACTTGCCAGTAAAAAGATTGAACTAGGTATTGAGATACCGACGATCGAATCTCGGGAAAGTAACATACCGATGACAAAGGGAACAACATATGTTGTTATGCGGTTTGACCGATAAAGATCTTCTGAGAATATGTAGGAACCAATGTGAGCATCTAGGTTCCGCTATTGGTTATTGACCAGAAGTGAGTCTCGGTCATGTCTACATAGTTCTCGAACCCGTAGGGTCCGCACGCTTAACGTTCGATCACGATCGGTATTATGAGTTTATGTGTCTTGATGTACTGAAGGTAGTTCAGAGTCCTGGATGTGATCACGGACATGACAAGGAGTCTCGAAATGGTCGAGACATAAATATTGATATATTGGACGATGTTATTCGGACACCGGATGAGTTCCGGGGGTCACCGGATAAATATCGGAGTGCCGGGGGGTTATCGGAACCCCCGGGGGAACTAATGGGCCTCTATGGGCCTTAGTGGGAAGGGAGGAAGGGCCAGGAGGGGCTGGCCGCCCCCCCCCACTTGGGTCCGAATTGGATTAGGGGAAGGGGGCGACGCTCCCCTTTCTTTCCCTTCCCCCTCTTCCTTCTTTCCCCCTTTCTCCCTCTTGGTGGATTCCTACTAGGACGTGGAGTCCTACTAGGATTCCCCTTTTGGGGGCGTGCCCTAGGGGCTGGCCGCCCCCCTTGCTCCTTTATATATGGGGGCAGGGGGGCACCCTAGAACACACAAGTTGACAGTTGTCTTAGCAGTGTGCGGTGCCCCCTTCCACAGATATCCACCTCGGTCATATCGTTGTAGTGCTTAGGCGAAGCCCTGCGTCGGTAAGTTCATCATGACCGTCATCACGCCGTCATGCTGACGAAACTCTCCCTCGACCTCAGCTGGATCTAGAGTTCGTGGGACGTCACCGAGCTGAACGTGTGCAGATTGCGGAGGTGCCGTACCTTCGGTGCTAGAACGGTCACATCGTGAAGACGTACGACTACATCAACCGCGTTGTCTTAACGCTTCCGCTTTCGGTCTACGAGGGTACGTAGATAACACTCTCCCCTCTCGTTGCTATGCATCACCTAGATAGATCTTGCGTGATCGTAGGAAATTTTTGAAATTACTGCATTCCCCAACAGTGGCATCCGACCCAGGTCTATGCGTAGATGTTATATGCACGAGTAGAACACGAAGAGTTGTGGGCGATAATTGTCATACTGCTTACCAGCATGTCATACTTTGTTTCGGCGGTATTGTTGGATGAAGCAGTCCGGACCGACATTACGTGTACGCTTACGCGAGACTGGTTCTACTTACGCGCTTTGCACACAGGTGGCTGGCGGGTGTCAGTTTCTCCAACTTTAGTTGAATCGAGTGTGACTACGCCCGGTCCTTGTTGAAGGTTAAAACAACACACTTGACGAAAAATCCTTGTGGTTTTTGATGCGTAGGTAAGAACGGTTCTTGCTAAACCCGTAGCAGCCACGTAAAATTTGCAACAACAAGTAGTAGACGTCTAACTTGTTTTTGCAGGGTATGTTGTGATGTGATATGGTCAAGACGTGATGATATATAAATTGTTGTATGAGATGATCATGTTTTGTAATAGTTATCGGCAACTGGCAGGAGCCTTATGGTTGTCGCTTTATTGTATGCAATGCAATCGCCATGTAATTTATTTACTTTATCACTAAGCGGTAGCAATAGTCATGATAGCAATAGTTGGCGAGACGACAACGATGCTTCGATGGAGATCAACGTGTCAAGCCGGTGACGATGGTGATCATGACGGTGCTTTGCAGATGGAGATCAAAGGCACAAGATGATGATGGCCATATAATATCACTTATATTGATTGCATGTGATGTTTATCCTTTATGCATCTTATTTTGCTTAGTTCGGCGGTGCATTATAAGATGATCTCTCAATAAATTTCAAGGTACAAGTGTTCTCCCTGAGTATGCACCGTTGCGAAAGTTCGTCGTGCCGAGACACCATGTGATGATCGGGTGTGATAAGCTCTACGTTCACATACAACGGGTGCAATCCAGTTTTGCACACGCAAAATACTCGGGTTAAACTTGACGAGCCTAGCATATGCAGATATGGCCTCAGAACAGTGAGACCGAAAGGTCGAGCGTGAATCATATAGTAGATATGATCAACATAGTGATGTTCACCATTGAAAACTACTCCATCTCACGTGATGATCGAACATGGTTTAGTTGATTTGGATCACGTGATCACTTAGATGATTAGAGGGTTGTCTATTTAAGTGGGAGTTCTTAAGTAATATGATTAATTGAACTTTAATTTATCATGAACTTAGTACCTGATAGTATTTTGCATGTCTATGTTGTTGTAGATAAATGGCCCGTGCTACTGTTCCATTGAATTTTAATGCGTTCCTAGAGAAAGCTAAGTTGAAAGATGATGGTAGCAACTACACGGACTGGGTCCGTAACTTGAGGATTATCCTCATTGCTGCACAGAAGAATTACGTCCAGGAAGCACCGCTAGGTGTACCACCCGCACTGGCAACAACAAACATTGTGAATGCCTGGCAGTCGCATGTTGATGACTACTCGATAGTTCAGTGTGCCATGCTTTACAGCTTAGAACCGGGACATCAACGACGTTTTGAATGTCATGGAGCATATGAGATGTTCCAGGAATTGAAGTTAATATTTCAAGCAAATGCCCGGATTGAGAGATATGAAGTCTCCAATAAGTTCTATAGCTGCAACATGGAGGAGAATATTTTTGTCAGTGAACATATACTCAGAATGTCTGGGTACCACAACCACTTGACTCAACTGGGAGTTAATCTTCCTGATGATAGTGTCATTGACAGAGTTCTTCAATCACTGCCACCAAGCTACAAAAGCTTTGTGATGAACTATAATATGCAAGGGATGGATAAGACAATTCCCGAGCTCTTCGCAATGCTCAAGGCTACGGAGGTAGAAATCAAGAAGGAGCATCAAGTGTTGATGGTCAACAAGACCACCAGTTTCTAGAAGAAGGGCGAAGGGAAGAAAGGGAACTTCAAGAAGAACGGTAAGCAAGTTGTTGCTCGAGTGAAGAAGCCCAAGTCTGGACCTAAGCCTGAGACTGAGTGCTTCTACTTCAAAGGGACTGGTCACTGGAAGCGGAACTGCCCCAAGTATTTGGCGGATAAGAAGGGTGGCAAAGTGAAAGGTATATTTGATATACATGTTATTGATGTGTACTTAACTAATGCTCGCAGTAGCGCCTGGGTATTTGATACTGGTTATGTTGCTCATATTTGCAACTCAAAATAGGGGCTACGGATTAAGCGAAGATTGGCTAAGGACGAGGTGACGATGCGCGTGGGAAATGGTTCCAAAGTCGATGTGATCGCGGTGGGCATGCTACCTCTACATCTACCTTCGGGATTAGTTTTAGACCTAAATAATTGTTATTTGGTGCCAGTGTTGAGCATGAACATTATATCTGGATCTTGTTTGATGTGAAGCGGTTATTCATTTAAATCAGAGAATAATGGTTGTTCTATTTATCTGAGTAATATCTTTTATGGTCATGCACCCTTGATGAGTGATCTATTTTTGTTCAATCTCGATAGTAGTGATACACATATTCATAGTATTGAACCAAAAGATATAAGTTTAATAATTATAGTGCAACTTATTTGTAGCACTGCCATTTAGGTCATATTGGTGTAAAGCACATGAAGAAACTCTATGCTGATGGGCTTTTGGAATCACTTGATACATGTGAACCATGCCTCATGGGCAAGATGACTAAAACTCCGTTCTCCAGATCTATGGAGCGAGCAACAGACTTGTTGGAAATAATACATACTGATGTATGCGGTCCGATGAGTGTTGATGCTCGCGGCGGGTATCGTTATTTTCTGACCTTCACATATGATTTGAGGAGATATGGGTATATCTATTTGATGAAACATAAGTCTGAAACATTTGAAAAGTTCAAAGAATTTCAAAGTGAAGTAGAAAATCATCGTAACAAGAAAATAAAGTTTCTACGATCTGATCGTGGAGGAGAATATTTGAGTTACGAGTTTGGTCTTCACTTGAAACAATGCAGAATAGTTCGCAACTCACGCCACCCGGAACACCACAGCGTAATGGTGTGTCCGAACGTCGTAACCGCACTTTATTAGATATGGTGCGATCTATGATGTCTCTTACTGATTTACCGCTATCATTTTGGGGTTATGCTTTAGAGTCGGCTGCATTCACGTTAAATAGGGCACCATCTAAATCCGTTGAGACGACACCATATGAACTATGGTTTGGCCAGAAACCCAAGTTGTCGTTTCTTAAAGTTTGGCGCTACGACGCTTATGTGAAAAAGATACAAGCTGATAAGCTCGAACCCAAATCGGAGAAATGTGTCTTCATAGGATACCCAAAGGATACGTTTGGGCACACCTTCTATCACAGATCCGAAGGCAAGATATCCCTTGCTAAGAATGGATCCTTTCTAGAGAAGGAGTTTCTCTCGAAAGAAGTGAGTGGGAGGAAAGTAGAACTTGATGAGGTAATTGTACCTTCTCCCGAATTGGAAAGTAGTTCATCACAGAAATCAGTTCTAGTGATTCCTACACCAATTGTGAGGAAGCTAATGATAGTGATCATGAAACTTCAGATCAAGTTACTATTGAACCTCATAGGTCAACCTGAGTAAGATCCGCACCAGAGTGGTACGGTAACCGTGTTCTGGACGTCATGTTACTAGACCATAACGAACCTACGAACTATGAGGAAGCGATGATGAGCCTAGATTCCACAAAATGGCTTGAGGTCATGAAATCTGAGATGGGATCCATGTATGAGAACAAAGTGTGGACTTTGGTTGACTTGCCTGATGATCGGCAAGCCATCGAGAATAAATGGATCTTCAAGAAGAAGACTGACGCTAACGGCAATGTTACTGTCTATAAAGCTCGACTTGTTGCGAAAGGTTTTCGACAAGTTCAAGGAGTTGACTACGATGAGACTTTCTCACCCATAGCGATGCTTAAGTCTGTCTGAACCATGTTAGCAATTGCCGCATTTTATGATTATGAAATTTGGCAAATGGATGTCAAAACTGCATTCCTGAATGGATTTTTGGAAGAAGAGTTGTATATGATGCAACCAGAAGGTTTTGTCGATCCAAAGGATGCTAACAAAGTGTGCAAGCTCCAGCGATCCATTTATGGACTGGTGCAAGCCTCTCGGAGTTGGAATAAACGTTTTGATAGTGTGATCAAAGCATATGGTTTTATACAAACTTTTGGAGAAGCCTGTATTTACAAGAAAGTGAGTGGGAGCTCTGTAGCATTTCTAATATTATATGTGGATGACATATTGCTGATTGGAAATGATACAGTATTTCTGGATTGCATAAAAGGATACTTGAATAAGAATTTTTTAATGAAAGACCTCGGTGAAGCTGCTTATATATTGGGCGTCAAAATCTATAGAGATAGTTCAAGACGCTTAATTGGACTTTCACAAAGCACATACCTTGATAAGATTTTGAAGAAGTTCAAAATGGATCAGTCAAAGAAAGGGTTCTTGCCTGTGTTACAAGGTGTGAAGTTGAGTGAGACTCAATGCCCGACCACTGCAGAAGATAGAGAGAAAATGAAAGCCATTCCCCATGCTTCAGCCATAGGTTCTATCATGTATGCAATGCTGTGTACCAGACCTGATGTGTGCCTTACTATAAGTATAGTAGGGAGGTACCAAAGTAATCCAGGAGTGGATCACTGGACAGCGGTCAAGAACATCCTGAAATACCTGAGAAGGACTAAGGATATGTTTCTCATTTATGGAGGTGATAAAGAGCTCATCGTAAAAGGTTACGTCGATGCAAGCTTTGACACTGATCCGGATGACTCTAAGTCGCAAACCGGATACGTGTTTATATTGAACGGTGGAGCTGTCAGTTGGTGCAGTTCTAAGCAGAGCGTCGTGGCGGGATCTACGTGTGAAGCGGAATACATAGCTGCTTCGGAAGCAGCAAATGAAGGAGTCTGGATGAAGGAGTTCATATCCGATCTAGGTGTCATACCTAGTGCATCGGGTCCAATGAAAATCTTTTGTGACAATACTGGAGCAATTGCCTTGGCGAAGGAATCCAGATTTCACAAGAGAACCAAGCACATCAAGAGACGCTTCAATTCCATCCATCATCAAGTGTCGGAAGGGGACATAGAGATTTGTAAGATACATACGGATCTGAATGTTGCAGACCCGTTGACTAAGCCTCTCTCACGAGCAAAACATGATCAGCACCAAGACTCCATGGTTGTTAGAATCATTACAATGTAATCTATATTATTGACTCTAGTGCAAGTGGGAGACTGAAGGAAATATGCCCTAGAGGCAATAATAATGTTGTTATTTATATTTCCTTATATCATGATAAATGTTTATTATTCATGCTAGAATTGTATTACTCAGAAACATAGTACATGTGTGAATACATAGACAAACAGAGCGTCACTAGTATGCCTCTACTTGACTGGCTTGTTGATCAATGATGGTTAAGTTTCCTAGCCATTGACATGAGTTGTCTGATTAACGGGATCACATCATTAGAGAATGATGTGATTGACTTGACCCATACGTTAGCTTAGCACTATGATCGTTTAGTTTATTGCTATTGCTTTCTTCATGACTTATACATGTTCCTATGACTATGAGATTATGCAAATCCCGAGTACCGGAGGAACACTTAGTGTGCTATCAAACGTCACAACGTAACTGGGTGATTATAAAGATTCTCTACGGGTGTCTCCGATGGTGTTTGTTGGGTTGACATATATCGAGATTAGGATTTGTCACTCCGTGTTTCGGAGAGGTATCTCTGGGCCCTCTCAGTAATGCACATCACTATAAGCCTTGCAAGCAATGTGACTAATGAGTTAGTTGTAGGATGATGCATTACGGAACGAGTAAAGAGACTTGCCGGTAATGAGATTGAACTAGGTATTGAGATACCGACGATCGAATCTCAGGCAAGTAACGTTGTTATGCGGTTTGACCAGTAAAGATCTTCGTAGAATATGTAGGAACCAATATAAGCATCCAGGTTCCGCTATTGGTTATTGAACCGAAGTGAGTCTCGGTCATTGAGGGAGTCCTGGACTAAGGGGTTCTCGGGCGTCCGGCCTTTTATCAATGGGCCGGACTGGTGGGCTGTGAAGACATGAAGTTCTAAGACTGTACCCGTGTCCGGATTGGGCTCTCCTTGGCGTGGAAGGCAAGCTTGGCGACCAACTATGAAGATTCCTTCTTATGTAACCGACTCTATGTAACCCTAGATCCCCCCGGTGTCTATATAAACCGGAGGGTGTAGTCCGGAAAGGATATACTCATGACCATAGTCATACATGCTAGGCTTCTAGTGTTTAGCCATTACGATCTCGTGGTAGATCAACTCTTGTAATACTCATATTCATCAAGATCAATGAAGCAGGAAGTAGGGTATTACCTCCATAGAGAGGGCCCGAACCTGGGTAAAGATCGTGTCCCCCGTCTCCTGTAACCATCGACCTTAGACGCACAGTTTGGGACCCCCTACCTGAGATCCGCCGGTTTTGACACCGACATTGGTGCTTTCATTGAGAGTTCCACTTTGCTGTCAACGAAAGGTTCGATGGCCCCTTCAATCATCGATAGTGACGCTGTCCAAGGAGAAACCTTCCTCCCCGGACAGATTTTCGTATTCGGCGGCTTCGTACTGCGGGCCAACTCGCTTGGCCATCTGGAGCAGATCGATAGCTATGCCCCTGGCCACTAGGTCAGATTCGGAAGCTTGAACTACGTCGCGGATATCCGTGGAGACTTGATCTTCAACGGATTTGAGACCACGGCGATCGCTCCCCCTCGCTCCGATGAACGTGACTTAAATCTGTCATCAGACCATATTCAGGAGATGGTTCCTGTAACTGCTGCGACCTTAGATCCGGAGCAGATCGCGCCATCAGAAGCCACGGAGTCCGCGGAGTTGGAGCCACACACAGACTCAACACCTGGGAATATCTGCGTCAACTGAATTCCGGACTCGTTTCCGGCTATAAGTTCCGAACCGCGTACGCCTGCGGACACCAAGTTGGATCAGTCATCCATCTTCGAGTTCAGCGCCGCGGACGTCTTCCAACACTGGCCCTTGGGCGATGTTCTAGATTCATTAAAAAACCTGTCCTTGGCGGCCGAACTATGTCCGGTTCGAACTAGAGGCTGATGATGGAGAATTTCGCTTCCCACCCGCCACCCACTTCATAGCCACTGTCGAGGACTTAACCGACGTGCTTGATTATTGCTCCGAAGACATCAACGGTATGGACGACGATGCCGACAAGGAGCAAGGCCAAGACCCGCCATTCACTCGACGTTGGATGGCCACCTCTTCGTACGATGTGTACATGGTTGACACACCTAAAAAAGCTAGCGACGATGACAAAGAAGACCCAGTTGCGAATAAACCTTCTAAGACACAGTCCAAGCACCGGCGCCCTAAATGCCGTTCTAAGTCACGTCGCTCAAAGGACAGCAACACTGGCACCAGAGAAAATAGTACTCCGGACGACGCCGAAAACAATGAAGACCCTGTTGGAGCAACATCCGAACAGAAGGAACAAGACAATGGGCAAGTTGACCCTGATAAACAGGCCATGCCCAACGACCCGGATGATGATAGTTACCGTCCACCCTCCGAGGATGAGGAGAGCCTCGGCAACGAGGATTTCATTGTGCCTGAGGCACCCCTCGAGCAGGAGCGCTTCAAGCGCCAGCTAATAGCTACTGCAAGAAGCCTGAAGAAAAAGCAGCAGCAGCTTCAAGATGATCAAGACCTACTCATTGACAGATGGACTGATGTCCTGGCAGCCGAAGAATACGGCCTCAAGCGTCCAGGCAAGAGTTACCCGAAACGCAGACTGCTACCTCAGTTCGATGAGGAGGCGCCGGAGCCCATACCTCCCTCACGCAATGCGGAACAACCACCACGTGGTCGGGATAGCGCGGCGGACCGACCACCCCGCGGTCAGGATAAAACGGCAACTCAGGCCGAATAGCAGCCCGCCCCACTGCCTCGTAAAAACAGAGACAAAACAGCTCGGGACTATACATACGACCTTCGGCAGGACCTGGACAGTAGAGCAGGACACACCAGATCAATCTACGGATCGCGAGGATGCCTTTCGACTCACGACAACGGCTACCTATTCGGACGTGACAAACCTAGTCACGCCCGGGCCGATAACCACAGGCGGACTTCATGGGAGGTGCGCCGCGACGCGGCCCGATATAGAGGCGCCGCACACCCTCTCTGCTTCACAGATGAAGTATTGGATCATGAATTCCTTGAGGGGTTCAAGCCCGTCAATATTGAATCGTACGACGGAACAACCGATCCCGCAGTATGGATCAAGGATTTTATTCTCCACATCCATATGGCCCGAGGAGACGATCTCCACGCCATCAAATACCTCCCACTAAAACTAAAAGGGCCAGCTAGACACTGGTTTAATAGCCTGCTTGAAAATTCCATCGGCAGCTGGGAGGACTTGGAAGAAGCTTTTCTTGACCACTTCCAAGGCACTTATATCCGGCCACCAGACGACGATGACTTAAGTCATATAGTTCAACAACCTGGAGAATCAGCCAGAAAATTCTGGACTAGGTTCCTAACCAAAAAGAACCAGATCGTTGACTGTCCGGATGCCAAAGCCCTAGCGGCCTTCAATCACATCATCCGTGACGAATGGCTCGCCCGCCACCTCGGCCAAGAAAAGCCGAAATTCATGGCAGCCCTCACGGCACTCATGACCCGCTTTTGCGCAGGTGAGGATAGCTGGCTGGCTCGTAGCAAAACCACAGCTAGCGAGGTAGGCCCCTCCGAGGCCAAAAACAGCACCGGCAAGCTCCAGCGCAATAGACACAAACGCCGAAGCAATGGCGATAACACCGATGACACTACGGTTCACGCCGGATTCAGTGGTTCCAAGTCCGGCCAGTGGAAGAAGCCCTACAAAACGAACAGCGAGGGACCATCCAGCTTGGACCACATACTCGACCATCCGTGCCAGATACATGGCACCCCAGACAAACAAGCTAATCATACCAACAAAGATTGTTGGGTTTTTAAACAGGCCGCAAGTTAAATGCCGAGAACAAGGAAAAGGGATCACAAACAGAGGACGATGACGAAGAGCCCCGGCAACCGAACACTGGGGGCAGAAGAAATTTCCCCCTCAAGTCAAAACGGTGAACATGATATACGCTACACACATCCCCAAAAGGGAGCGCAAGCGCACACTCAGGGACGTCTATGCGGTAGAGCCAGTCGCCCCAAAATTCAATCAGTGGTCGTCATTCCCGATCACCTTCGATCGTCGAGATCATCCAACTAGTATCCGCCAAGGCGGCTTGGCCGCACTGGTTCTCGACCCAATCATCGACGGATTTCACCTAACACGAGTCCTAATGGACGGTGGCAGCAGCCTCAACCTGCTCTATCAGGATACAGTGTGCAAGATGGGCATTAATCCCTCACGAATCAAACCCACAAAGACTACCTTTAAAGGAGTCATACCAGGCGTAGAGGCCCATTGTACGGGCTCAATCACGCTGGAAGTGGTCTTCGGTTCCCCGGACAACTTCTGAAGCGAAGAGTTAATCTTCGATATCGTCCCCTTCCGCAGCGGCTACCACGCACTGCTCGGACGAACCGCGTTTGCTAGATTCAATGCGGTGCCACACTACGCTTATCTCAAGCTCGAGATGCCCGGTCCACGCGGCGTCATAATAGTCAATGGAAACACCGAATGCTCCCTCCGTATAGAGGAGCACACAGCCGCCCTAGCAGCAGAGGTACAGAGCGGCCTTCTCAAGCAGAATTATAATTCGACTGCCCAGCCCCTGGACACCACTAAGAGGGTCCGGACCACACTGCCACAGGATAGCTCGGCTCGTCAAGAGCTCGATTAGCAATACGGCCTCCGTCCCAGTCCTGATAAGGTAGCGGCATTCGCACCACGCGTACATAATTACGCACTCAAAATCCCATGGGTATCGACGGGGGCACAGCTAGCTTGTAGTCCACAGTTCGGCTACACCGATCCCGGACTCAATTTTATCTTTACTATTTCCTTTTTTAGGTCTCTTTTATACAGGCCTCCTTCGATGGCCTGATTACTGGTCCTGTCAAAGGACAAGTACACAAGATTGGCACAGAGCACAGGCATACAGGGGAAGCCCTAGAGGACAATCCAATGATCCTCTACCTCTTATTCAGTACCCAAATGCAGCTCTCCTTTGGTTATGGCATGTTAAGTAGCCTGTTGCTTCTTGCACTATTTTTATAAATGCGCTTTGACGCATTAACCCAACTATAATGGAAACAGTTCACGGCCCAAGTCAAGGGGCCCCAGATATTACCTCTGCTCTTTTTCTGTTTTCCTTTGCCATTAATTACTTATATTCTCACACCCGTGCACTTTGGTATGTTTCATATTCGCCAGGGGCTCCACATCGCCCCATAATACGGCAACAAAGTCCGAACACTTCTCATAGATAAGTTCGGCACCCCGAATTTAGCATTATATGCATTGGCTCCGAATCATGTCTTTGGTCAATAGTTGGGTTGCCCGGCTCCTGTGCTTGCTACCCAACGTTCCGCTACATCGGCTAGGGTAGTAAAGGGAGAACTACTGCGGTTGTGCCCTGGTCTAAACCGGATGAGCACCTCAGTAGAGAAAGCCGAAAACTGTCTGTCATGAAGCAGCGAGAGCCGGTCAGCTGTTCGGAGGTCACAAATCGTTGGAGATTTTTTTCCGCATTCCGCGAAGGATCGGTACTTCTCGATCAGATGCTGACAGCACTCTGGTTCGTATACCAGGGGCTGCGCCCATGTTTTATTATAAAACTCCTATGGCTAAGTGAGGGCGTTTAAGCCGCATAGTCTGATTGCTTGGTTGGTTGCGCTAAACAACTCCTTCAAGGACCATATAATTGGATAAAGATTGTTTAGGTTCCATCCCGAACATCTCCGTACTACCTACGTGAGGGCAGAAGCCGACGACTGGCCAACCCTCAGATTTCATACAACACGGCCGCACAGGAGGAAACAATTAAAACATAACAAGCATTATATTACAAACCAGCTTTGTTTTTATCATACAAGGCAAGGACAAAACACAAGTGTATTCATAAGAAAACAATGTCCTGCCCGCACTGCGCTGCTACAAGTCGAGACCCTTCTAGGACATCCGAAACATATCGCTCGGGTGTGCGGTGCTCCTTGCCCCCTGGCGGCCCCTGGCGACCTTGACGACGTCCATCCTTGCCCACCACATCTTGCAACGAGCGAAGGCCATGCGGCCACCTTCGATGCAGCCTGATCACTTGATGATGTCTAGCCGCGAATAGGCTTCCACCACCCGCTTCACGAGGCCAAGATAGCTGCTAGGTATAGCTTCGGCTGGCCACAGCCGGATTATTAAATCCTTCATGGCCAGTTCGGCCACCCTGTGCAGCTCGACCAACTGTTTCAGTTGATCGGCAAAGGGCACCGGATGTTCTGTCACAACATACTGCGACCAGAACAACTTCTCCGCGAAATTCCCTTCTCTGGCTCGGAAGAACAACGCAGCATCGGACACGCTGCATGGTAGATCCACAAAAGCCCCTGGGCAACTCTGAATCCGGGTCAGTAAAAGGTACTTCCTCTCCGCATACTTGCTTTGCATGTTAAAAGCCTTACCCGCAGCGACCTTCTTGGCCTCCTGCATCTCCTGGAGAGCGTCCGGGCCTCATTCCGTGCAGTCTCCGCGCTCTGGCGAGCCTTGGTAAGTTCGGTCTCTTGATCCGACGCCTCGCGCTCCAAGGCTTCGCACTTCTTCACCGCGTCCTGGAGCTCCTGCTGGACCTCGCTGACCCGGGCCTTGAGCTTCTTACGGGCGGCTTGCTGCTGGACAGCCTTCCCCTCGGCTTCGGCCAGGGCATTTTTGAGGGCCTCGACCTTGGTCACCGCCCCTACACATATTTTGACACTCCGGTCAATACTCACCGCTTATTCTTTCCGAATACACAGCAAGTCATCACTCACCTTGCTTCTCCTAGAGCTGAATCTTCACCTCGCCGAGCTCGTTCTCGGCCCGCTCCAACCTCTACTTCAGTTTAGAGACTTCGGCAGCATGCGAGGTCGCGGCCAACAGTGACGCCTCCTCATTCATACATATCAAGTTAGTCTCCTACAAAGGGTTGATCCTTTGTCCGGCCTTTCTTTCCGAACACCGGACAGTGTCTCAGGGGCTACTGTCAACACGGGGTGTTCTCTTTCTATGTGACTTACCTCAAAACCTGTCAACAGATTGTTGCAGGCCTAGTTTAGTCCACTCTTGACGGACTGAACCTTCACGATCACCGTACCCATTAGGACACGGTGCTCGTCCACAATGGAGGCGCCTCGTAGCACCTCCATCAGGTTATCCGGTGCCCCTGGTTGGACAAGGGCCATCGGTGGAATTGGCGCACCCCCTCCTTCGAAGGAAGGCGCGCGCTAGATTCCAGGGCCGCATCGGTCCCCGGAATCATATTGGCTGAGGGCCGAACTGAATACGCCCCTCCTCGCCAGTCTCCATGGGTATCTGCTCCCCCCTGTGTCCGGCAGCGGAGGTCTCGCCTTGCGGTGCCTCCTGGACAGCGTCCTGGGCCCCTCCCTGGCTCGGAGCGGTCCTCCGGGACAACACTTCGGAGTCGTCCTTGGCCTCGAGGGAATAAGCGATCGGCGGCGACATGCTGGCTATTTCTGCCGGATCCAACGAACCTCCAGATGAGGATCGCTGGATGCTGTCACGGGCCGGACTGCAATAGCACAATTAACTACGTCAAAACAATAAAAAGGAGAGGTGGGTACACTTGTATGCGTGAGTCATAGTACTTATGCGGCCCGAGGCTTAGTGCGGAGGCGTCGCTCTGGACTACTGTCAACATCCCACGTGGTGTTGACCGCAAGGGCGCCCTTCCCCTTCTTGGGCGTTCCCGCCTCCAGATTCGTGGAGGCCCCCCTTTTCTTCTTTCCCTCCTCAGGGGGAGGGTTCTTCTCCTCCTCCTCCTCCTCCTCTTCCTCATCATCGTCCTCAGGGACGGAGGAATGGGCTTCCTCATCTTCGGACGTCACGTCCGAAGCGCCCTTGCGACGGGGGCCACTTTTGCTCCCCTTGACCTTCTTCTTGGCCTTCTTCTCCGGCGCCTTATATGGTGCCGACACCAGCATCTTCGCCAGACGCGGGATGACCGGTTCTTCAGGCAGCGGAGCCGGACACTGGATCCGCTTCGCCCTCTCCATCCAATCCTGAAAAAGCAAATGTTAAAAGCTCAGACATCATCCTCGAGACAAACAAGTAGGGGATACGTTAAAAATAACATACCTCGCTGGCGGGGTGTTTAATGTCGTGCCCACGGTCTGAATCTGTGGCCGGCTGTTTCTCGTTGCCCTTAAAGAGCAACTTCCAGGCACCTTCGTGAGTGGTTTCGAAGAGCCTCACCAGGGTTTGATGCTTCTTCGGATTAAACTCCCACACAGGGCAACTTCTGCGCTGGCACGGGAGGATCCGACGAACCAGCATCACCTGAATTACATCGACAAGCTTGACGTTCTTGGCTATCATGCTTTGAACGCGCGTCTGCCAGTTCGGACTCTGCTCGACCCAGGAGGTGAGTCGCATGGGAGCACCGGAGCGGAATTTGGCAGCTACGGCCCAGGTGGTGCCGCGGGGTTCCGTGATGTAGAACCACTGTTTCTGCCACTCCTTTACTGTATCCACAAAAGTGCCTTCGGCCAGGAGACGTTGGACAACTTACTCACCATGGCTCCTCCGCACTCCGCGTGCTGGCCATCCACCACCTTCGGCTTCACGTTGAAGACTTTGAGCCACAGCCCGAAGTGGGGTTGGATGCGGAGGAAGGCCTCACACACGACGATAAACACCAGGATGTTGAGGAAGGAGTTCGGGGACATATCGTGGAAATCTATCCCGTAATAATACATCATCCCGCGGACGAAAGGGTGGAGTGGGAACCCTAGTCCGCGGAAGAAATGATGGATGAATACCACCCTCTCGTTGGGCTTCGGCGTGGGGACGACTTGTCCCTCGGCCGGCAGACGGTGGGCGATTTCCTTCGCCAAGTATTCGGCCGCCCGAAGCTCAGTAATGTCCTCCTCCTTGATGGAGGAGACCATCCACTTGCCCTGACCTTCGGATCTGGACATGGTTGAGTGCTAGCTCGAGTGGAAAGGAGATGAGAACTTGGGCGCTGGAGCTCGAGATTGGAAGGGCGGAGATAGAGAGAAGGCATGGGAGAGGAAGAGGGAGTCCTTAACCCCTTATAAAGGCAGTAAATGTTGAACGCCTCCCCACTCGCCTTAGAATTCGCCTATTCCCAAGGGCTGTATAAACGGCACGGTTGGGTTACCCATGCCCGCATTGATGAAAATCCCATGATAAGGGGACACGATCTCTGCTTTGACAAGACGTACCAATGGCAACCGCGTCTCGGGACGTGGAGCGGCGGACACGAAAATGGTTCAGAATTATGACCGGTCGGACGTGATGTCATGCTACAAAAATTTGCCAGCGGATTGGATTTGTGTAAAATTATATTCTCTCTGTGGTTGTGTATGGTGTGTGTGACAGGTCCGGATACTATCATCGCGTCCGAAGACTATCTTGGAGTTCGGAAAAGGGAACCCGCCTTGCAATGCCAAAGACAATCTGCGCGCCGGACTCCTCGTCATTGAAGCCAGGTTCAGGGGCTACTGAGGGAGTCCTGGACAAGGGGGTCCTCAGGCGTCCGGCCTATTATCGATGGCCCGGACTGGTGGGCTGTGAAGACATGAAGGCCGAAGACTGTACCCGTGTCCGGATTGGACTCTCCTTGGCGTGGAAGGCAAGCTTGGCGACCAACTACGAAGATTCCTTCTTAGGTAACCGACTCTATGTAACCCTAGATCCCCCCGGTGTCTATATAAACCGGAGGGTGTAGTCTGGAAAGGATATACTCATGACCATAGTCATTCAGGCTAGGCTTCTAGGGTTTAGCCATTATGATCTCGTGGTAGATCAACTCTTGTAATACTCATATTCATCAAGATCAATCAAGCAGGAAGTAGGGTATTACCTCCATAGAGAGGGCCCGAACCTGGGTAAACATCGTGCCCCCCGTCTCCTATAACCATCGACCTTAGACGCGCAGTTCGGGACCCCCTACCAGAGACCCGCCGGTTTAGACACCGACAATCATGTCTACATAGTTCTCAAACCCGTAGGGTCCGCACGCTTAACGTTCGATGACGATTGGTATTATGAGTTTATGTGTTTTGATGTGCCGAAGGTTGTTCGGAGTCCCGGATGTGATCACGTGCGGACATGACGAGGAGTCTCGAAATGGTCAAGACATAAAGATTGATATATTGGACGATGTTATTCGGACACCGGATGAGTTCCGGGGGTCACCGGATAAATATCGGAGTGCCGGGGGTTTATCGGAACCCCCGGGGGAACTAATGGGCCTCTATGGGCCTTAGTGGGAAGAGAGGAAGGGCTAGGAGGGGCTGGCCGCTCCCCCCCTTGGGTCCGAATTGGGCAAGGGGAAGGGGGCGGCGCCCCCCTTCCCTTCCCTTCCCCCTCTTCCTTCTTCCCCCCTCTCTCCCTCTTGGTGGATTCCTACTAGGACTTGGAGTCCTAGCAGGATTCCCCTCTTGGGGGCGCGCCCTAGGGGCTGGCCGGCCTCCCCCTTGCTCCTTTATATACGGGGGCAGGGGCACCCTAGAACACACAAGTTGACAGTTGTCTTAGCCGTGTGCGGTGCCCCCCTCCACAGATATCCATCTCGGTCATATCGTTGTAGTGCTTAAGCGAAGCCCTGCGTCGGTAACTTCATCATCACCGTCATCATGCCGTCGTGCTGACGAAACTCTCCCTCGACCTCAGCTGAATATAGAGTTCGTGGGCCATCACCAAGCTAAACGTGTGCAGATCGTGGAGGTGCCGTACCTTGGGTGCTAGGATCGGTCGGATCGTGAAGACGTATGACTACATCAACCGCATTGTCATAACGCTTCCGCTTTCGGTCTACAAGGGTACGTAGATAACCCTCTCCCCTCTTGTTGCTATGCATCACCTAGATAGATCTTGCGTGATCGTAGGAAAATTTTGAAATTACTGCGTTCCCAATAGTTTTCGGGATAAGTGGATGTGCAAAAGATTCGTCATGACGTCATGAGGGTTTTCACACAATTGCGGAGGTGACATCATCATTTCATATGGCGGGTTTGTGAAGGTTTTTAAGCTGGGATTGTGAGACTCAGAGGGAAGGCTCGCCAGTCTGATGGATTGAGGATTGACATGAGTGAATTCAAATCAATCTAGGGCCTAATGTTGGAGATATGACCCCATGATATAACCCGCCGTACAAATGTCGGTCATATTACTAGTGACTCTTGGAGCGAGGCTTCAGTAGGCCAGAACGAACAAGACGCAAGGCTGGAAGGGCAGCTCACAAGATGGGCTGGGTTAGGGACCGGAACCAGAAGGCGGGAGGCGGCCCCAAGGTATAAGCCGCCATGTGGTGTCTTGCCACAGAAGGCAAGGCGACTTAGAGTTGGACTCATTCACGGGTCATGAGATGACCCAGATTCTTGTAAACCAGAGGCGTCGACCTGTATATAAAGGCGAGTCCCCGACACAGATAGATCGGGTTACAATCAATTGATAGCTAGGTCAAGCGAATCCCCTCCCTTGTAATCGATACTCAAGCAATAAGCACAAAAGAATGAGTAGGCTTTTACCTCCATCGTGAGAGGCCGAACCTGGGTAACTCGTGTCTCTCGTCCCGCTCAACCCCAACAACCTAATCGCCGTTTGTGAAGGCCTCACGTCTAAGTCCTCACACTAGGACATCTGCCGTGACAAAACCACAACATATCCTATCTCGTATTTTCATGGCCTCAAGCCATTTGTCGGAATCTGGGCTCATCATAGTTTCTTCATAGTTCGTAGGTTCGCCGTTGTCTAACAACATGACTTCCAGGATGGGATTACTATACCACTCACGTGCGGTACATGTTCTGCTCGACCTAAGAAGTTCGGTAGTAGCTTGATCTAAAGTTTCATGATCATCATTTGCTTCCTCTCTTATTGCTGTAGGCACCACGGGAACAGTTTTCTCTGATGTGCTACTTTCCAATTCGAGAGAAGGTACAATTACCTCATCAAGCTCTACTTTCCTCCCACTCACTTCTTTTGAGAGAAACTCCTTCTATAGAAATGACCCTTAGCAACAAAGATCTTGCCTTTGGATTTGTGGTAGAAGGTATACCCGATAGTTTCTTTAGGGTGAGGTATCCTATGAAGACACAATTCTTCGCTTTGGGTTCGAGCTTATCAGGCTAAAGCTTACTGACTTAAGCATCGCATCCCCAAACTTTAAGAAACGACAGCTTGGGTTTCTTGCCAAACCATAGTTAATACAGCGTCATCATTTGCTTCCTCTCTTATATGGTGCCCTACGTAACATAAATGCAGATGTCTCTAATGCATAACCCGAAAATGATAAAGGCAAGTCTGTAAGAGACATCATAGTACGCACCATATCATATAAAGTAGGGCTACGATGTTCGGACACACCGTTACACTGTGGTGTTCCAGGTGGGGTGAGTTGTGAAACAGTTCCACATTGTATTAAATGAAGGCCAAACTCGTAATTCAAATATTCACCTCCGCGATCAGATCACAGAAATTTTATTTTCTTGTTACGATGATTTTCCACTTCACTCTGAAATTCTTTGAACTTTTCAGGTTTCACACTTGTGTTCCATCAAGTAGATATATCCATACCTACTCAAATCATCTGCTAAGGTCAGAAAATAACGATACCCGCCGCGTGCGTCAACACTCATCGGACCACATACATCGGTATGTATGATTTCCAATAAGTCATTAGCTCGCTCCATTGTTCCGGAGAACAGAGTTTTTGTCATCTTACCCATGAGGCATGGTTAGCAAGTATCAAATGATTCATAATCAAGTGATTCCAAAAGTCCATCCGCATGGAGTTTCTTCATGCGCTTTACACCAATATGATCTAAATGGCGGTGCCACAAGTATGTTGCACTATCATTATCAACTTTGCATTTTTTGGCATCAATATTATGAATGTGTGTATCACTACGATCGAGATTCAACAAGAATAGACCATTCACTAAGGGTGCATGACCATAAAAGATGTTACTCATATAAATAGAACAACCATTATTCTTTGACTTAAATGGATAACTGCCTCGCAATAAACAAGATCCAGATATAATGTTCATTCTCAACGCTGGCACCAAATAACAATTATAGAGGTCTAAAACTAATCCCGGAGGTAGATGTTGAGGTAGTGTGCCGACGGCGATCACATCAACCTTGGAACCATTTCCGATGCGCATCGTCACCTCGTCCTTAGCCAATCTTCGTTTATTCCGCAGCTCCTGTTTCGAGTTACAAATATGAGCAACCGAACCAGTATCAAATACCCAGGCGCTACTACGAGCATTAGTAAGGAACACACACTACAAAAAAATTACACTTCCGTGATGATACGTGTTTGTCACAGTAGGTAACGTTTTCTGTCATGCATGTACATCCGTGACAATTTTTATGATAGAATCAAGATAGTCATACCTGTGAAGTCGTAGAAGTGTTCCATGACATTACCAAAATTATCATCACGGAAGTGTCCACTTCCATGACGATAAATGGCGCGTAATGAAAGTGCTTTTGTCAAGGGTGACCGACACGTGGCATCCACCGTAACGGGTCGCCGTTAAGCTATCGGGTCTGGTTTTGGATCCGATAACCCATTAACAACCCAGACCAATGAGGATTTTCCACGTGTAAAATTCTCATTGGCCGGAGGAAACACGTGTTGGTTCACCGTTGGGACAGATGTCATCCACTCATTGGACAGAAGGCGCCTATGATAGGTCGACACATGGCATGGCCCAACAGTGGCCCATTCCGGTGAAAAAGGCCGGCCTAGTAAAGCAGGTCGGCCCATATAAGGCCTACTTGTGTCAGGTCTATTTAAGCCCACGGCCCATACGAGATGTGCCAATTCGGCCCGTCAACAGCCCGCTATATATTTGGGCTCAATATCGGCCCGATGTGATTTTGGCCTGTTAACGGCCCGTTCAAGGGATGGGCCAATTTTCAGGATGTACATCTTTCGGCCTTTTAGCGACCCATTTAAGTGTTGGGCCAATTTCCAGCCCGGTGTGTCTTTCAGCCTGTTGACAGCCCATAAATGAGTTGGGCCATTTGTAGTCGGACCTGAGTTTTGGCCTTTTAGTGACCCATTTAAGTGTTGGGCCAATGCCCGGCCCGGTGTGTCTTTTAGCCTGCTGAAGGCCCATAAATGAGTTGGGCCATTTGTAGTCGGACCTGAGTTTTGGCCTTTTAACGGCCCATGCTCTTCATGGTCCAATACCAGCCCCGGTTTCTCTTTCGGCCTGCTAAAGGCCCACAACACAGTTGGGCCATTTACAGTACGACCTGACTTTCGGCCTCTTAGCGGCCCATGCTCTTCATGGTCCAGTACGAGCCCGCTGTCTCTTACGGCCTGCTAAAGGCCAACAGTATAGTTGGGCCATATGTAGCCCGACCTTAGTAACGGCCTGTTAACGGCCCGTGAAATCAAATGGGCCCACCTGTTGCCCGCTTTAATATCAGCCTGTTAACGACCTGGGATGTAAGAGGCCCGACCATTAACTTTTAGCCTGGTAACGGCCCATTAACTTAATGGGCCCACTAAAGTTCGTACATGTCTTAGGCCCAATTAGATAATTTGAGCCCATTACGACGAGCAATTATGCACACGACCAAAACCGATCAAGCAAAGGTACGGCATACAGGGAAAAACGTTGCACATCTAGCATATATTACAGGAAATTACATCCACTGGGCAATCAAAGATTGATGCCAGTGCAAATAAATGAACAAAACCTAACGATCTACAACGTCACAATCTGCAACCTCAGTGCGGATGACGCCCATAAGCATGTGGGCAAGTTCTTGCTGCTTTGCTACACTGTCTCTGAAAACATTGATCAGTTGTTGTTGCGCACGAATGTGCACCTCTGATTCCTCCACCATTTCCATCATTACTTGAGCCATTAATTGGTTCACAAACATACATTTTTTCCGTTGCATTTGAGACAGAGGAAACTGAAAAGATTCAGATGGCAATTTTGGCAGGCTTGTATTATTGATAGTGGAGAGTGTCTCGACCACTGCATCATAACATAAATTAGGAGGGGAACCGAACAGATTAATCATGAGATATTGCCATGTTACCTGGCCTAGATTTATTGGAAAGAAACAATGGGGTTGCCTTGCTGTTTTCAGAGTTTGTCTTCTTATCTTCAGCAGCCTGCACCAAATTAACACACTAGCATTGCTATCATTGATCAGGTCAGATAATAGGAAAGCAACATTGACACAACAAACGTTTGGGCAACTAGCCTACACCAAATTAACAAAATATGGCACAGCTATCATCAGCCAGGTAAGGTAATATGAAAGCAAGATTGACAAAATGAAGGAATGGGCAACCAGAGCAGCACTACAATTCAGTAACGTGCATGATATGAGATAGTACACTCATGCAGCTCAGTATGCAAAACTACCAGGTAGTTTACCTTACAAAAATCAACATTGGCGCCTTTAACATTTTGCTACAACTAATTTTAGATCAGATAAAGGTTGTATTCACGCCGATTAACAAAATACATGCTGATGTAAAAATATAGTGATATACAACAGGTACTTACATCAACATTGGAGCACAAAGAATTCCCGCAAGATATTTTCCTCGAGTACGATCCCAATGGAGGAAGTCTTCTATCATTTAACATTATTTTCAAAAAGAGAGATGGGTAAGAAACATGTAGAAAATATGATCAGAATGCTATAAAATTTCATGATGCGAGGATACGCACACGCTTCTTAGAATGGAGTTGACATATTTTTGCTAGACTGGAGCGGACTAGTTCTTTGGCCATTGGAATTTGCTTATTATCAGTGGGAGTTGGGTTTCTCTGTGCTGGAGCAGTATCTATGAAAACTAGAGTTGGTTTATTATCTCCTGGCATTTGGATCTTTTGCAAATACCTGGTTTGTAACCCTTCAGATTCTAACATAGCCGTGTACCCCTTGCATGCCTTATATAGAAGAATGGTGCTTCAATTATAAAACATGCTACAGCAAAGATGGAATAGGTACTGAAGAATAGAAAGGCATGACATCTTGACATGTATTCCCTCCATCCGGAAATAAATGGATGGGTCTAGGCGTATTTCAGTTCTAGATACATCCAGTTTTATCCATTTCTGCGACATGTAATCCGGACGGAGGGAGTATGATGTAAGAGCTAGGTATACGACAGGACAACAGTGTAAAAAACACTACTTGAATGTAAAACTGTATGCTAGCAGAATACATATAGAAAAACACTAAGGAAACATATGTATGTATGATTGGGAAACTAAGATGGCATTGCAAGAGACCACTAGAACAACACTTCAATGTAAAAAAAGAACATGGTATGGTAGACAGATGAAGTACCTACTGATGAATAACAATGCATAAGATATTCAGAAGCATGATGTCCAAACTAAGCAGATGGCATTGCGATAGAGTAGAATGACAGTACTTGAATTTGAAAACACGTTATCATGAATGGAATAGGAACTGAAAAACAGGAAGGCATGCCATATTTACATGCATGATCAGCAGGCTAAGCACAAGGCATTGCAACAGAGTAGATGCACTCCAGGACATTATATGCATGTTGTACCCATATCCAGGGCCAAGTAAGAGCAAGGACCTTGTGGGGTGAATAGGATTCATCATATTTCTACAAGTCTTGTGAAGAACTGCCTTTGCATGTTCCATCATATTGGGTATCATTTACGTCAAGTTTGTTGGCCGTTACATTGCTCCGTGAGGTTCTTGTGGATAAATCAGTGTGTGCAATTATATCTGACATGCATAGAAGACATCTAGTAGTTACATTTATGTAATGAGTGCCTATAGGAGACGACATAAATAGTAGGGCTGGGGTTAACTAGCAGCAACAGGTCTCAAAAACTAAAGGGAGAACACAGATGAAAGCTATAGAATATGTATCGTTTGTACTCGAGATTAACTAGATGGCACACAAAAGTATTAAAGAACAACATAGGTAATACTAGAAGTGGTATAATACTATAATCACCAGCATTGGCTGATGGATGATAGCTATGGAACAGCGTTACCTAAAGAACAAGTCTCTTAGCTGAACTATGGAACATCGTTAACTCCTGAACAAGACCCGTAAGAGATCAGCATGAATATACAGTGAAATGTGATAATCTATTTTCCATGCTTAGATGAATAACAAAGCCATAAATATTGCACACAAGTAAGATGAGGGTACAACCTATCTGGCCGCCATCCATAGGAGTGAGCATCATGTGCTGACTTGTCGATGGCCCTGCAGTTGTTGTGGCTGTCCATGTCGGGCACGCGCATTCGATGCAGGGAACTATTGAGTGGGGACTATAGCTCCCTTCTGGTGTATGCTTCCCTTGTTGGAGCAGCTGCGGTGAGTCAGAAGACGGTGTGGCTAAAGATGCAGAAAACGCATAATGTTAAGAATGACACATCTCTTTGATCTGAAGAAATACCCTAAGAGATCAACAGCAAGGTACGAGAGTGGTCACACGTCTGCTGACTTAAGACTAAATTGGGGTCACAAGATTTTATTTTATTTTGATACCGTCCGATCTACGCTGGATGGCTTGATGGCCGTCTTGTGCCTCCTGGCTGACACTGTTTCGAATCTTCCCCAAAGAGCCAGCGACCACCGGTAGAGCAGCCTGCCTCCACCGTCCGTGGCCCCGACCAAAACCCCGCTCCCCGCCCCACCGCACTGCCGTGGTAGCGCCGCCCCTGGGCCAATCCAGAAAGACTCGCCATCATCTAGATCTGGCGGCGGCAGTACCTTCAACCCATGCAACTCCAAGATAGCCATCTAAGCGCTGCTTCTGCGGCAAACTTGCGCCCCCGCACCCTGACGTTAGACACTAGCCAACCGACAGCCTAGGAGCTCCGCCGCCTCGAGGGGTGATGCTTCCCATTGGGAATCGACGGGCCTAGAATAAAAATTCAGACAACTGACAGCTAAATAAAGTGATTTGAGATGAGGGTGCGACCTATCTGGCGGCACGGTGAAGTAGGCAGCTCCAGCCACCGAGTCGGTGAGGCCGGCACGGTTGCGGTGGCTACTGGGAGCAGGGAAGCAGAGAAGTCCCGACGGTCGACGGCTACGGGGAAGCAGCACCAGGGCTCCGGACGGATCCGAAGTTGGAGCCGCTCCGGCACTGTGAACAACGGTGGGGGTGAATCGGCTCCGGTACGGTTGACGAGGCCATCGTCGAGGCAGCTCCAGCAGCACGGAGTAAGAGGCAGACGTCCCAGTGCACGACGGCAAATGGACAGCGTCTCATGCATTAGGGAGGAGGGCGGCTATGAATTTGGTGTGGTGGGGGCGCCATGGAGGAGGGGCTGAGGTTTCGCGGCTCGGGAGAAGGGAGCTTCCGGGGAGAAGGTGATTTGCCGCCCATGAGGTATGAATGGGGAATTGGGAGGGGAGTGGAACCATGTCTTACGGACGCATTTGTCTGAATGTGGGGGGAGTTACAGTTCTACCCCTGCCTTTAGGGTTCTCGGCTTGGGTCTGTGTACTGAGGGTCGGGGATAGTAGAGTAACTTTGCTTCTCCCAAAATAGTGGGCGCGAGCGATTTCGGGCGAGGAGGGCATGTTTTGAAATATAGTGGGCGCGAGCAATTTCGGGCGAGGAGAGCGTGTTTTGAAATAGTGGGCACGAGCTATTTCGGGCGAGGAGAGGGTTTTTTGCCGACCATGGTTTATGAATTATTCGGCACATGTCATTTCGGCCTAGGAGAAGGCGCGCTTGGATGAAGTTACGAACCTACCCTCAATGTACAACGGGCCAATTGATGCATGTCCCACATAGGCCGGTAATTTCGCATCTCCCATTTATTTGCTCGGGCGAATTCCACCGAACAGAGGGTGTTTAACGGTTCATTCAAATTTTGGGAGAACGAGCATCCACGTCTACCTTACCAAGTCGATTCGAATCAAATTTTGAAATATTAGCTTGCCACTTCTTTTTTATGGAGAGATGATGCTCGGGAGTAATGTGTTTTTACATGCTCGTTGCTAACGATTTACTATATCACAGATAGTTGACCCACTCAAAAATGGGAATCAAACCCAAAATGAAATATCTCAATTCAATGAAATAGCTCGTTCACCAGGTCAAAATAGTGAACTAAATCCAAAATTGAACACCTCAATCGAGTACCATGTTGTACAGTATTATAGTACTCCATGAACATGTTGAAAGTCAAATAAATGAACTTGTTTGATATCGCATATCTCTGTTCATGTGTGGATTGCATACAACATGTTCTCCAATTTAAATATTTGAATGCAAGTTTATATCGAAACATGGTTTATATCAGTCTTTGATGCATAAAACGCGACCTCCCCCTCTCCCGAACTCCTGCTCTCTCTCTCTCTCTCTCTCTCTCTCTCTCGCCGACAATCTTCAGTTCTGTCGCACGCATCCAACACACAAACCTTGTTTGTCCCTCTCCCTCTCTCTCCATCTCTCACTCTCTCTCTCTCTCTCTCTGTGTGTGTGTGGGGGGGGGGGTCTTTCTAGTTTGCATGCATATATACTCCATCTATAGGTCTCTCTCGCACACTATGTATGATTCTCTAGTCCAAGCTAAATATCTTGGGTGCACGCATCGTACGCACACAAATTCCTTGGCTCGTTGCCCATAACTCTCTCACGCACCACTCTGTCGTCTCAGAACTCTTCCCTCTCTCTCTCTCTCTCAAACTCTCCATCTACCTGGGTCACACATACACATGCATATCTCACTCGCACTCTATAGACCCATCTAAAACTCTATCTCTCTCCCTCGTTCTCTCTCCATCTCCCACGCACACACACACACAATCTTAGTCTACATCACAAACATGTGCATGGTCTATCTCGATTCCTCTCGGGGCATCTTTCTATCGCACACGCACCTCCCTCGATCTCCCACCCGTATAGTCCCCTCACGATCTCGAGGGGATCTCTCTATCACAAACACATCCTCTCTCCCTCCCCATGTGTCCATGGTCTCCATGTGTCCCTCTCGACCTTTGTTCCTTGTTGGCCAGACCTCTATTGGACATGTGCTATAGGGGTGTCTCTCTCCGTTGCAAACAATCACACACTAGCTATCTTCGTGTATCTCCTCACCTCGCTTTTCTATCTTAGAGATGCATGGGTGATATGTTTGCATAGGAAACAAAAAAACAGATACACATGCATATCTCACTCGCACTCTATAGACCCATCTAAAACTCTATCTCTCTCCCTCGTTCTCTCTCCATCTCACACGCACACACACACAATCTTAGTCTACATCACAAACATGTGCATGGTCTATCTCGATTTCTCTCGGGGCATCTTTCTATCGCACACGCACCTCCCTCGATCTCCCACCCATATAGTCCCCTCACGATCTCGAGGGGATCTCTCTATCACAAACACATCCTCTCTCCCTCCCCATGTGTCCATGGTCTCCATGTGTTCCTCTCGACCTTTGTTCCTTGTTGTCCAGACCTCTATTGGACATGTGCTATAGGGGTGTCTCTCTCCGTTGCAAGCAATCACACACTAGCTATCTTCGTGTATCTCCTCACCTCGCTTTCTATCTTGGAGATCCATGGGTGATATGTTTGCATAAGAAACAAAAAAACACACACTCTCTCTAATTTATCGTTTGTTGTCCCTTTCTCTTTCACACACATACTCTTTTTGCACACTCACTCATTCTCCTTCACACGCACTTGATCTCCCTCGACTTAGGCACTCTCTTCCGTCCATAGCATATAGATTTATTGAAAAGTCAAACATCACAAAGTTTGACCTTGTACGTGGAGAAAAAAATTTACATCTAGAACGGCAAACATATACCATTAGATTCATCATGAGATGTAGTTTCGTATGATGTATCTTTGGTATTGTAGATATAAATAACATTTGCGTGAACCTGATCAAAATTTCCAAAGTTCGACTTCTAAAAAATTTACATGCACTGCATTATCGAGCGGATGGAATGTCTCTTTCCCCCTCTCAGCTATGTGTCGCACCACTCAGCCTTATTGGGGCTCCTCTATCTCTCTCAAACTTTATATCTCCCTAGTTCACGCATACACATGTCTCGCTCGCGCTACATATAGACCCACCCAACACTCTCCGCCCTTGTTCTCTCTCTATGTGACATGCACCCCCTAAGTACCATAATCCCTCACTCCATCATAGGCGCACGCACTCCCCCCTAAGTATGATTCTGTCTCACTAGCCATCAGGAACACACGTATTGCCTCCTTCCATCCATACGTCTATCTCAATATCTCTCGGGGTATCTTCTATCGCGCACACACCTTGTCACTCAATCTCCCACCCATGTAGTCCCATCACGATCTCTAGGGGATCTCTTTATGACAAACATGCACTCTCTCCTCCCCATGTCTGCATTTTCTCCGTACGTCTCTCTCGACCTCTCTCCCTTGTTTGTCAGACCCCTCTTGGCCACGTGCTATGGGTCTTTCTCTCTCGGTTGTAAACAACCACACACTATCTCCTCACCTTGGTTCCGTTGTCGAAGATGCATGTGTGGTATGTTTGCATAAGGCAAACACGCCTTTTCTCTACTTTTATCGTGTGTTGTCCATGTCTCATTCACACAGGCACACACACTTTTTTCACTCACTATTTCTATTTCACACACACACACACTCTCTCTCTCTCTAGTTAGGGACTCTCTCACGTCCATAAGCATATGGATGTTTTGAAAAGTCAAACCTCAGAAAAGTTTGACCATGTATATGTGGAGAAAAACATTTACATATGTAACGATCATTAGATTCATCACAACATGTACTTACTTCATACTATCATTTATCTTTGGTATTGTAGATAGAAGTAATTTGTTTATAAACTTGGTCAAAGTTTCAAAAGTTTGACTTAAAAAAAATGTTGGCACTACATTATCGAACACAGGGAGTAGCTCTTTCTCTCTCTCTGCTATCTCTCACGGGCCTCCCCTCTCACTCGAACTCTCTATACCGACGGATTATACGCTCACTGTGTCAGCGTATAGCTCCGTATATTGTTTAGTTGACCGGCCAACCAGTCCACATGCTGCCTTGTCAGCTCGTGTTCTCTATCTTCGTGTGTTGGCCCATGTGGCAGTGGGTCAAAATAAGTAAACTAGAGGCCCATCTGACACACGGTGAAGTAAAAAAAGTTAAAACCACTCGGGGTAGCATCCCGCATGCTAGTAAATTGAGGGAGCATTGAGGACACACTTCTTCCGCGTGAATGACGCACTCGTGCACAATTCACCACTGCGCGGCGGCATGCATAGAAGGACGCACTCGCGCACACCCAGCAAGCCAGCACACAACACACACCAGCACACGTGTACACCGGCGTCGCCGCTGATTGAGATGGACGGCGAGGCAGCCAACGAGCGGAGGCGGCTCGAGCCAAAACCGCATCCGGCGAGCCTGGACTTCATCAGCAGCCTCCCCGATGACATGCTGCTTGTTATCATCGGTCTCCTCCCCACCAACTCTGCCGTGCGGACCGCCCTGCTCTCCTGGCGGTGGCGCCCCCTCTGGCGCCGCGTCCCCCTCAACCTCACCGTTGACAGCTGCCTCTGCGATGGGCATTGCAAATGCATGGCTGTAGTCTCCAACATCCTTTCATCGCACCCTGGGCCAGGTAGACGCCTTGACATCCGCATGTTCCGTACCAACTGCAAGGTCCAAGCCAAGTTCGACGAGTGGTTCTTATCCCCCGCCCTAGATCAGCTCGAGGAGCTCAGCTTTGAACCTGGACGATGTCGCTCTCTACCGCCGTCCACGCTCATCCACACGCCAACGCTGCGCCGTGCCAGCTTCAGCTCCTGCTATCTTCCCCAGATTAATGCCGCGCCCACCCTTCTTCTCCCTGAACTCAAGCAGCTCGACCTCTTTGACGTTGGCATCTCGAAGCAGGCTATGGAGCACCTGCTCCGCAGCTGTACTGCGCTTGAGTACCTTCGTCTTCAGCAGATCCATGGGTTCATTAGCGTCCACATCGCCTCGCCGAATCTCCGATGGATTTATGTGTCTTGCTGGCTCCACAACAAGACATCAATTGGAAGAGATCACTCCAGCTATTGCATGTTATGGTCATTGAGAATGCGCCTTTCCTTGAGAGATTGCTTGTATCTAATCTAGAAGGTCCAACAAAAATCAGGGTCATTGACACGCCGAAATTGACAACGTTGGTGTACTCGTCTGCCAAATTCTCTGAACTCTTTATTGGATCCATAATCGTTCAGGTACAACACTCATCTTCTTCTCTGTCTTGTTGAAATTCACATTTTTTAAATTTCTTCTTGATGTATTTACGACCGTCTTACAGAAAATGATTCCCACAAGCTTGGCCCATTCTATGCGCACAGTGAAGGTCTTGGCAATAAAATCTATCGGCCCCAATCTGGATCAAGTTGTTGGATTCCTTACATGCTTTCCGTGCACGGAGAAGCTACTCATCAAGGTGAAACTTCTTTCCTATTAGTAAATGGTAATCACAACATAGCTCAATTTTTTTTCATAATTTTCCCAAATTACGATGACAAGTGTAGTGTTCAAAACTGCATCTACACACTGCACCGAAAGAAATGTTTTTACTATTTTTTCTCGCATGATTACCTGCATCATTTTTTGTTGTACTACTATAGTAGCCTAGGCTAGTCATAGTGGAAAGTAACTTAGAGTAGTAACTCTATGGTTATCCTAAGAGCAAGTACTACCTCCTTCCTGGTTTACTCTTCCTATTTTTTAGTATCAAAATTTGACCATTGATTTAACTAACAAAATGTTAATGCATGTCACTAAAAATTATATCGTTGGATTCGTATTTGAACATAATTTCAAATGGTATAATTTTTGGTGACATGCATTGGCATTTACTTAGGTAAATCTATGGTCAAAATTTTACACTAAATACGAGGTAGTACAAAAGTGGGCTATAACGACCCTCCACTATGTAGGCCAAAACACGTGCCAAATTCACTTGTGATGCATTTGGCATCGATGCCCCTTCATCGCTCACCTAGTGCCCCAATCTGCATCACCTACTTTGCTCCGGTGCCAAATTAACTCACGCAATGAAAAAACACTTGCGTGGGAGAGAGAGAGAGAGGACTGAGACAATAAAAAAACACTTGTTTGGGAGAGTGAGAGGCTGGTGTAGTTGGTTTGATTGATTTGTTTATACATGTGGGTCTGTGTGCACAGCGGTGCCAACTCTCTCACGTCGCCAGAGCGGTGCCAAAATCTTTTGATTTGACATCGATATGTATTATGTGGCATACTTTCGAGAAATATGGCATCAGCCACATAGTGGAAGGCAACAAATGCCCAAGCTCTTCACGTGCTCCTAAATGTGAGGAAAGAGAGAGAGAGAGAGAGAGAGAGAGAGAGAGAGAGAGAGAGTGAACAAATATCACTAGCCAGCCAACCCTATTGTATGAGCGAATGATATTGGTACCTCTTGATGACACGACAATCTTATACAGCTAGCTGCTCTAATATGTTCTCTTCTTTTGCAGATAATAAAGACCCGAAAGTGAAAAATGTGCTGCACTATAACAACCTCATCGAATGCCTTGATCTCCATCTTACAGAAATTGATTTGATCGACTACCGAGGTAGCACATCTGAGATTAAATTGCCCAGGTTCTTTGTTTTGGAGGCAAGTGTGCTCAAGGTAATGTGGTTTGGTGTTCTCTGGTGCAATAATGAATGGCGTGCTAATCACTGCAAGCGTCTAAGCCTAAATCACAAAGTCTCCACAGAAGCTGAATTTGTTTTTGAAACATCAAGTGGCCAGAGACTCAAAAATTTATTTGCCCATTAGTGACTTGTCAGGGCGGTGGATTTTAGTTTATACGATAATGTTGCATCCACCTAAAGTAACGAAAGTTCTTACGTAAGCTTCCTAGATTCGCTCTTCTTAGGTGCATCATTACTCCTAACATTTGCAATATCAGTTTGAAACTTGTAATATTGCCGTGTCCTATTCCTGCGTTTTCAAAATCCTGCGAATCAAAGAGGTCCTGAGTTGGTGATGATGTTGTGCCTGCCATCGTTCGCCAATAGCCGTCGCATCTAGATCTGACGCATACAAACCAAACTTCTCCAGTTTTGCAAAAAGATGCCCGCACTTGTTCCCTATTTACAAACAACTCCTTGTCTCTCACAATCAGCCTTATCTCCTCCCCACCACACCTAGAAGGCCATGGAAAAATCTGGCACGATGGCCGCTGCCGACGCCGTCCACCCCCAATCTTGGTGTTCCGTGCAATGCACGGGCATCTACGCACGGTAAATTATGTCGAACACGGCTAGTTGTAAGTAGGCTAGCTCTACAGCCATGATGATAGTGACTGCAGATGGTGAGGCTGACTATGGTATGCCAAACACGGCACCTATACTTAGGTGTCATCTCCGGCGCAGGGTCTTGTCACTTCACTGTGAGGAGCAGCACGTAATAATTTGACCAACGGGTAGTACAGTGCTACTACATTGGTAGTACTACTACTAGTACTAGCACCACCGTCTGGATTTAGTAGTACTACCATGTCCATCTGGATTTAGTATTTGACTAGCAATATCTAGTAATGCATGTCACAAAAAATGTACTACTCCCTCTGTAAATAAATACATGGTGTATTGTTTTATTCCTTCTGGTAGATGGCTCAAATCTGAAGTCTCATCAATCAGACTACTATTGTACTCACCGAGCGCTCAGCTTTGTAAGCTACCAACAAAAAATTGCAATCAAATACTACTACTGTACTCCCTCCGTACTAGTGCATTAGTCACGTTACGAAAACCAAATAGTAATCCCAAAACCTTTAGGTGCGGTGCATTAACTACCCACCTCATTCCCTATTTTTTGCCACGAAAAAAGAAATCACCCAATACGAGACGTGGGGTGCGTATGCATCCAATGATTTGAGACTACTCCCTCCGTCTAGGTGTATAAGTCATCTTAGAGCAAGTGAAAAAGAGGAGTGGGCTCTCATGCAAGAGCCTAGCTATATGCGGATTCCTAGGCCGATATACAATAAATATGAAGAAAGAGAGAGAGAAGATGAGAAAAAGTAGTACTCTTATAGCCAGCCTTATAGCTAACCTTATTGTATGAGTGGCTACAAGTGTGGCTCTATATGACATGGTAACATCATACAGCCAGCAGCTGGCTATACTATTAACCATGCTCTTAGGTAGTGCACCGTGACCAAGACGAAGGGGAAAGCGAGAGAACTTAATGTCTTTTTGCTACTTAATTGGATTACATGTAATGAACTAACCACTGCATGTCATGTTTGGTAGTCTCAAGTCATTGAAAGCATGCACGGCCCACATCTCTCATTGGTTGATACGAGTATGTCACGAAATAAGAAACGAGGAGGGAGTTAATGTACCGTGCCTAAGTGTTTTGGGATTATTTGGTTTTTGTAAGGTGACTTACACAACATTTTTTGTTACATGCATTAACATTTTATTAGTTAAATCAAAGGTCAAAACTTGGCGCAAAATGCAAAGGGGACCAATAAACCAACTAGAGGTCCGGTGAGATGACTATACTGCACCGGCACGGAGGGGGACACAGCTTCATTGACTTACTGCACCTGCCTTTGGGTGTATGACATGTGGGCCCAACAGGTGGCTGGCCCACCTGTCATACAGCCAAAGGCAGGTACAGTAGAGGGCTGAGGAGTAGATGGCCAACACACACGTGAATTCGACGCAGTCTGCACTTCTCATATAAAGGCTCCCCGCTAGTCCAATTTACGAAATCCTACGCACCTACGTACCCTAACCAAGGGCAAGAGTGATCACTCCAATCGCAAGATCAGTTGACTAGAAGCTAGACCCATGGAGGCGATGAGCGCGAGCATCAGCCGGCTGTGCCAGATGGTCTACGATGCCGGCCTGCGGCCCGACACCGAGGAATGTCTCCAGGTCATGCTTGAGGCCGCCAAGGCGAGGGGCCGCTTGGACAACAACTTTGTCTCCTTGTTCGAAAAGGTCCTCGTCGGCTTCCTCGACAAGTTCACCATCGTCAAGAAGCTCGCAGACGACCTTGACGTACGCCTCCAGCCCACGCGCCCAGGCTCGGCGATGCCCGCCGCCCTCAACGGCCTCTATGGTGACAACCTCTTCGACGCACTGGTCGCCCTGTGACTGCCCGCCATCACGCCGGAGAATGTCCACCTCGAGGTCGCGCTTGCCATGCAGCGCCTGGCGCAGCAAGACAGCATCGACATAATCACCCACGTCTACGCGCACATCGTCCACAAGGACTACTACATGCAAGAGGAGGACGATAGGACGCTGGCGTTCTTGGACCGCAGGGCAACCTTGGACGGCATTGTTGAGAAGCACGTTGAGCTCGCCGCCAACGCCGCTGCTCCTCACATGTCGGTTGGTGACCCGGCGCACTAGGGCATGAGCATGTCGTTGATGGATCTGTATGTATCTTTATCTTTCCGTCAAATCCGTGTAGTAGTATATGGTACTACTAGCAATTATCTTACCTTTCGCATCAACTTCATAATTTTCATACGTACTCCATGCATGAACCGCGCCAGGACAAAACTTTTCATTACTCTAGGGAAAATCGTTATTTCTATCTATCGGTCGCGCCCCCACACGGTTGGTCCGGCACGCGTTACCAAATTGAGCAAGTTACATGTTCAAAAGGAAAAGCCTGCCGTGTTTGCGTCGCACCCCCACACGGTTGGTCTGGCACGCTGCTCAAGGGGGAATGCGTGTTGTGTTGCATTTTCACTTACAAGTGGGACCGCAGTTCAGCAAACCAACTATCGGCAAACCCCCACCCTGCCCACCGCACGATGGCTGAGAAAACGGGAGGGAGAAGAGATGGCTGTAGCACGGACTCCAATAAAATTCGTGTCGGATGGGACTCGTGTGGGTGGCATGTGCCGTACTGCTAAACGTGAATGCTAGTTATGGCCCATGCCATCCCACTATATCGAGCCTATATCGAGGTGCTGGTTACGTAGAACAAATTTCCTGGAGTCCGTGGTCAGCCCTCCTCTATCTCTCTTCTCAGCTAGCCAGCAGACGTGCGGAGCCCATCATCTGTTTGCTTACATGCGGTCCCACATGTCAGTGAAAACGCAAGAGGACCCACTAAACCTGCACATCTTTCACCTCGAAGTGCTAGTGATGAAAAACAAATCCAATAAAGATCTTCGCTGGCCGCTTTTGGAGTTACTCAAGAGTAGTAAGATTCTATTTACAGTTTAACCCAAGATGCACATCACGTGGCTTCAACTACCACTCCATTTTCTTGCATGACACGACCTGGATGCTGCATGTCCCACGTGTTGGCAAAAGGAGGAAGAACTCGACCAAATCTTCTCCACATTTAGACCGGGGGAGTAGGAAACACGGCAAGCCCTGTGCCTACATCATACTACGTGCAATCCCACCTCATGCAGTCATGCTATCACCATATTTCTCGGCCTCCGTGCGACACCTAGCTCTAGTAGATCTAACTAGAACTAACTATTGGTTGGCTCTATGTGACGTGGCAACTTCATACTACTACTACTACTACAAATGCTGGCTATACTACTACGGCACTAACACTCCAAGAAGTGAGTCGAAAACCATTTATAAATTGAGTTTATAACATGCATATGCAAATGTACCATTCATTACATACAACAAGTCATCAACACACAACGACAACGAGGATACATGTTGGATTATAGATTAGTTCGAACAAAACATTCTAGTAAATACTAAAGTTTTCATCACACAACAAATAACAAGCAGTGACATGAACTTCAGCTCAACCACTCCTCGGCGTTGGAAACGCTTGCTTTGAACCAGAAGAGTTTGTCTCGGAAGGGCCAGCTACTGTCAATCTCGAGACCAACGCAGGACTGATCCTCCAGGCTGAAGCGGCCTATTTCATGACCCATATTGTGATAGCCATGGTAGGGAAGCATAGCAATGTCCGAGGTATAGATACAGTTGCTTCTCATAAATGGTAGTAACGTTGTGTCAACAGTAGCTGGATCGCCTTTCACCATGATTGGATAGTTTGGTCCAACGAAGAGCGAGTTTCCTCCAAGAGTATCAATAGTAAACCAGGGAGAAGGTGTTGGCACTAGCACAGTAGTATCTATCCCGAATACCCTGCAACGGATGTTGGAATAGGTCCGAAGAGTGCGACCATGGGAGACAACACCTGCTTCCTTAGTAACATCAGTGGTGCCCTGTATACAGACAAGAAGAGGTGATCCATCGGAATATGTTGCCAGGCGCCACTGACTATATGGGTCCTCATGCTCGTGATCATCATCATCGTCATCTCCCCCTTGGTTATAAATTTTTTCAAGTATAGGTGGTGGAATGTTCACAGGACCTTGGGAACACAAGAAGGTTAATTAGTAAAGGGAAACTAGCACTACTAGGAAAAGGCCTACTAGTGGCGCACCAGTTGTGCCTACTAATGGCGCACTACTGGTGCGCCACTAGTACCACGCCACTAGTATTAAATACTAATGGCGCACCACTGGTGCGCCATTAGTATCTGGTATACTAATGGCGCATCACGCCGTGCGTCATTAGTATAGACCAACATGCGCCATTAGTGTGCCTCCCAGGGGGCGATATTTACACATGTGCTTTGCCATACTAATGGCGCACTGTGGGGTGATGCGCCATTAGTATGAATATTAGGGATTTTTTTCTTTTCTGATATTTGCACAGGTTACAAAATATATTATTGGACATAATATAGACAGCACCACACAGCAACAGCAGATTCATCGAATACAATAGAAGATTAGTCTCCGAATACAATTCATCATATTAGTCTCCGAATTCAAAAGACCGAACAAAGATAGAACATTACAAGTCTCGAGACCACGAGTAGCAAGTTTGTCTTCACATTACAAGTCGATATCGATCATCTAAACCACCATCACATAGAAGAGAGCTGCGGTCATCACGATGAGCATCATCGCGATGAAACTGGTCTTCATCCGGTTCCTCCAACGCTCCCTCCTCTCTCCCGCTAGATAGCGCAAGTATCTAGATTCCGCATCCGCCCTAGTGGTGTACCCTTTGTAACTGTTACCGCTGAAACGGTGAACCTGTCTCCGACACTCCTCCCAGTCGTCGTAGACGTCGGGAATCTTACCCTTGTACACGACATACGACGGCATCTCTATGCACTAGCCAAACAACAGACAATACATAAGCAATATATAAATACGCAACAAAAGGATCGGAAGAGAAAAGCAAGACATTAATAGCACGATTCATGGTCCTACTAATAAATAGCATCGATTACATCTAAGTTGAATGACTGTCCAAACCAAAGAGACATACAAGTTCATTAAAGTTTAATTACAACATGAGCTAATCGATGTTTCAGAACTACACATAACATCACTACTTTCGACTCGACTCATGGGACCGGAGCGTGGATGAAGCCGCCGTCTGTCGTGATGGTCATGAAGTCGCAGGCGTTGTCAGCCTGCATTTGTAGCGTTGTGTCTATCTCATTGTTGGACGGTTGATATTTGAGGTAGAACTGCCGCGAGGTACGAAGGACATCCTGATGGATGATTTCTGCAAACTCCGACTGGATGCGAAAGAATTCTTGTCGGATGTCTGCGTCCTGGATTGCCGCCAAGCTTGCGGCCCAATCTTTGAGATTATTTGGTAGCAGAAGGCGATTATGGTCCCGTACGATCGCCCGCATGTGATGGAGGGCGTAGTAGGAATCCTTCTGACCGCCAGGCGGCTGCTTGACGCAGGGGAACGTCGTATTGTGGGTGAACACGTGCCTGCCGTACCTACGAGCTGGCCTCTTAAAGGTGCCTCCAAATGCGGCGTAGCCGGGGAGAGCATCATCAAGAACTTTCTTGATATTTGTGTAGTCTATCTTGGAGTCACGGTCCGGGTCGAAATACGTGGCCATGGAATATTTCGGGCTTAAGAGGATGAGTGTGCAATGTGTGTCACTGCATAGAACACGGAATGTTAGAAAAAAAGAACAATCGAAATCTAAGAAATCATATGTTACGGGGCGGTTAGGGGATGACTTACTCGGGAAAGTAAGGCACGAGGAAGTTATCCTTATCTAGGTTTGCCAGAATGACGCCTTTGAGGTGTGAACTCGTGACTTGCCGGTCCCCAGCGCTGCCCAAGATCTTGGCACGCATGTAGAAGGGGTCGACTATCACAATGTCCGGGGTCTTGTCTCTAATGATCCGCATCTCCATACTCAGCGAAAACAGCCGAACGAAGGTGTAGTGCAGCGGATGAAGGTTAAACATAGCAAAGGTATCATCAAACCGCAGGACGATCGTACCCCCGACGGCGCTATCCACAAAGCCCTTACCCTCTGGCACCTTGGCCATGAAAACCAGGTATGCCACATCATTCTCTCTGGGACGCCGCTTCTCCAAAGAAAGAACACTGTCATGCAGACTCCGCATAGCACCGGTTGCAGCATTAAGCATATTTGTCGGTAGCATCGCCCTACCCGCCACATGCACCCTCCTCGAGATATCCTTAGGTGAAGGTGGCCCGTCCTGAGCACGGATCATACTCGGTGCCGGCTGGCTTGCACCGGCGCCCTTGTTAGTCTTTCATTTCCATCCCTTCTTCCTGATCTGCTGTAATGGGATAGAGTTCTGCTCACAGACCGCCTTCTTGAGCGTGTTGGGGCTGATAATATTTCGCACCTCAGCTATCTGAGGCTCGGTGAAGGTGGCAGCTGGAGGCGTCTCCTAAGAACTGAATGCCAGACGACGCCTGTTGCAATTGGGTTTCTCCGCCGTACCAGCTAGATCGCGGTCGTCTTTTTCCGGGTTGGGTTCTTGAGAAGGAGGCCCGCAGAACTCGTCACCGTACCCATGTTCGGCAAAGTACTTATCGACGTTGGAAAATGTACCATCGTTGTTGTCGTCGTCGGGATCCTGTGCCATATGCATGTCCGGATCCTGTGCCATAGGGATGTCCGGCATGTCCAGTAGCATTGCGGCATTCTTGCCATGGCTTGGCGCTGGCACGACTAGCGGTCTTGTCTGTGGGGTGGTGTCCCCCGCCCCCAAACGAATCTGGCTCTTCGGCCAAAGCAGGGGCCAGCTTACGCAGGCGCTGAGGGTCATCACATCATCTTTGTCGGCCCCAGCGAGTCGAATCGGAGGTAACAACTCGTCGCAGCCTGGCAGCACCCGAACCAGTTCAACCCTATACAAGGTTGGTGGCATCGGATTACCGTGGAACACGCGGTTGCCCGGTTGAACGATTCTGCCCTTGGCGACATCGACCAACTCGGCGCCCACGAAGTGCAGGAGAGTGCAAGGAACGTCGGCGGCGCCCTGCGAAAACATGTAGGGCGTCAGGGATGCCCAGTCAAAGGCAAGGAGATGAAGTCATCGGCCGAGAGGCTTAGTTACCGTGATGCCGTCGAGCTCGGCTAATGTCGAGGCACCGCCAACAGCGGGCGTGCAACTGACGGAGGGGCCGCTTGCTGGCGAGGTGCCGGCCGGCGTACACCCGGGTGCATTAAGCTCCAATGCCCGTGCCGGCGCCGTAGACACGAATACCGCCTCAGGCGGAGACACCAATGGCGCCGTCTGCACGTTGTGCGAGTTGCTGGCCGTGAAGCTGGGTACTGGGGGAGGCCCCTGTTGGCCGCCCGCAATCCACGTCGTCAGCCCCTGAATCAAGGTAGGCACAATGGCGGTGAGCGTCGTTCCCAGTTGTTGTTGCACTTGCTCTTGGACAATCTCCGGAATCGGTGCCACTTGTGCCGTGAGTTCTTCAACCTCGCGCGACTGGCTTTCCGAGCTGGTCTTTTTCTCCTTTCGCCCACCAGCGGTATAGTATGACGACCATTTTGTGGACAAGCCTTTGCCGGCCACACGAGCAGCTAACGGCGGCTTACTGAGCTTATCCTTGTTTTTCATTACGTTCAATGCCCTATTTAAAGGGGTGTCAAAAGGGGAGCTCTGAGACGACCCCGCGCTACTGCTTTCAGCCTCCTACGGAAGGAATGTGAACCATTTAGAAATTTGGCTTCATTAATTAGAATGCAACCATATGGAGCTAATTACACGGGGGTGTATTCCTTACCAGAACAAGCTCAAGCGCCCTGGTCTTCGGATCCGTGGTAAGCTCCTTTGTTACCTGGTCCTCCTTGTACCGGGCCCTGACAAAGTTCCTGGTCTGCTTGTCACGGAATTTCTCGAAGCGGGGCGGTAGGCCTTGCTCGGCACGCTCCGCGTCCTCCTTGTCCCATATAGGCTCCGCCACTCTGTAACCGCCAGGACCGAGTTGGTGGACCCCTAAGTTCAACTGCCGCATTTCTTTCCCCCACTGACTTGATTCGGAGGTTGCACTGCTCTCGCACTTGATCTTGAACTCCTTGTAGTCATCTTCGCTGATCAAAGGATATTTTGCCTTGATCTCCTCATAACTATCACCTTTTTCAATCATTGCCTTCACCGTGCTTCTCCAAGTAGACAGGGCCGTGCTCATCCTCGTGAGGGCGGCACTGTTCACTTTATTCCCTGAGAGGCGTGTGTTTGCAAAGTCAGCGAGGAACTTGTATCGTTCGTGCAGCTTCGTGAAGAGGAGGCTGTGCAAATTCCCTCGGTCCTTATGCCTTAGGTTCTCGGTGTTGATCGAGACGGTGCTCTGGAGAATGCACCCGAGCTGAACCGAGTACCCCTTGACTACTTGTTTGGGCGCCGTTGGATGCCCGTCGGAGTTCACTTCAGTAAATTCCTCCTTGACGGTGCCGAGCACGCTCGGGCGCCGGTCCTTCCGTTGCCTCTTCGGTTGGCTGCCATCTGTGCGTGCGCCGCCATCATCAGTGGTGGCATCCTCGGCGGCACCATCAGTGGTGTCATCCCAGACGCCACTAGGGGTTGTGTAGTCAGGATCGGTGTCTTCCGCGGCATCCTCATAGCGGTGAGGTTCTTCCTCCAGCTCCTGGGACAGCTCCCAGAATTGCTTGCTGCCCGAACCGCCGGCCTCATCGTTGTGGGCCATGTTTCGCTCTAAATAGGAAAAAAGTTTGGTCAAAAAGTTGGTTATTGTCAAGGAACAAGATCATGGTCTCATCATTTAGGGTTTGTCGACACCGAGGCATCCTAAAAGCTAAGCTTTTATCATTTAGGGTTTGCCGACGCCGAGGCACCCTAAAATCCTAAGCGTACATCATTTAGGTTCTCATCGACACCGAGGCACCCTAAAAGCTAAGCTGGGAAGGAGAATTCTAAGTTGGGCCTAATCACTTGGCTCTATTGCCACCTATGGTTTAATGCAGCAAGAATAAAGGGGCAGTTGATCCTACTTAATTAAGTACTAAGACCCCGGCCCATGCATTAGTCACAAGTACCCCATATGTCCTATTTTTAGCAAAGTCATGCTAAAATTCACGGAAAATTTCAGCATGACCTTTGCTGAAAATAGGACATATGGAGTACCCGAATTTGCCGGAACGGAAGTTAATCAACATTCCAGCAAACTCAAGGGCCTCTCGGGGTACCTGCAAAATCACCACGACACGATGGTCGGAGACAAAACCCAGCAAACTAGCAAAGTTATTGACGTGTTTACAGAAATTGTTTTCTGTAAAAGATGATCATCATCTTTACAAGTCTTTCTCAATGGGATCACACGTAATTCAGTGGCATCACAAGTAGTTCAGAGCATCACAAGGCATTAGTAGTTCAGTACATGAACAAGTTTTACAAAGCACATCAATATGTACTGTATTTCATTGTGGAGTGATATATAGTATGTTACAGCAAAGAAACAGCTTAATCCATGCCTCAGCTTATCAAAAGTCATTACTTGTCAAATACAGAAGAAGGAACAATTTATTTGTGACATAGTTACAAATGATGACAGAATAAAGCAACACCCTGCACTAGCCTAAAAACAAGTGAAGTTTCACCCATATAAGAACAAGTGAATTCTAGTCACATTGACACTCCTGGTTTTCTACAAACACCAAGTACTAGGGCACACAAAAGTTTTAAAATTTGTGTGCCTAACTGAATTAACTGAATTTTCAGTAACCGAATAAACTGAATTTTCAAAACTGCAAGAAGCCATTTAAAAAAAATCCTCTCATCTCATATGAGTAGTGTTACTCCTAAGACTAATAGTTTGTTGTGTAGTACAGCTACAGTGATGCCCTGCCCATTTGTCACTCCCCAACTAGATACTAGAGTAGCACTGTTGATGCCCTGTTCTTGCTGAACTTTATGACAGTATATACAACAACTTATCCTCTTAAGCCAAAACAACTTTGTAAAAGCCAGATGCAACTTGTTGAGCTAATTTTGTGCAGAACTCCTTGAGGAACTAACAGCAAGGAGTGGCTAGAACTACAAACAGTGGCTAGAACTGCAGATTTACAAATTAAAGGACACAAACTCAAGCAAGCTTCCTGAACAATACCCTGACAGAAAACATAGGACAAGCAATGAATTTCTATAACTAGCAGAGATCATGTGCAGCTGCAGTGACTATCATTTGTATTCTTGTTGCTAAAACTTGCCAAGTTTATGTCTAGGTAAGGAGTATGTAAGTTTGTATTTTCTTCTCTTCTCTGAATGCACTCCTCTCTCCACAAATTCAGAATCAACACAAACCCAGATTGATATGCTGCTGCGTCTGGCTGTCAAAATCCGCCATCACCAAGTCTACAGAGACTGGCGTTGAACCTCAGCGAGCTCATTTTTTTCCCATGACCAAGAGGCCAAATAAACAGACGCTTAGCCAAGCTCCCAAACAGATGCTTATTTTCTCAAGAGAAAGACAAAACACTACAGCAGTCAAATTCAAAATAAACAAATAAATGTACATATGCTGTAAATTAATATTTATGTTTGCCTCAAAAAAACTGTAACACGCTCTTCAGCTAAATAAAACAAGAAACTTATATGGACCATAAAAACACGCACCCAGCAAAATTAAAAGGTTGGCTATGTATGATGAACATGATGAAACAAAATTAGGAGGTTGAGTATGTATGATGAACATGATGAAACAAAATCAATGGTCCTAGGTTGTGCTAAGCTACCACCACAAACTAAACAATGCCAGAACAAAACATAAAAGACAGTATCCATCCCGGTGACACCTAATTTGACCTGAGTGACAAACTTCTGTAATTACACCTCAGTGACAAACTACCCTCACCCGGCAAGATAGCTCGTCCTAAATGGGCAGAAGAGGTAAATTATCTCTAGTTCCAATCTGCACCAAAGTAGGAACCCAATCTAACAATCATCAGTTACAAAAAGGGCAGCAATGTATAGGTAGCACAGCCTGCACATGTCAAATCTTGTTGCTAAATCTTGCCAAGTTTATTGCTTACTAAGGTACTGAACTGATCAGAACTTCAGAACAATGAGCTTTACATACTAATTTCAGAGGGATTTAAACCTAATTTGACCTAAATTCGAGAGGGATTTGACCTAAACATACCAAAAGAGAGAAGAAGAGGGCATGGCCGGGAGGGTGGAGAGGAGGAAGAGAGGCAGAGGGAGGAGGGCAATGAAGATTACCTGACCACGATGAGGTGGTGGCCGGAGCGGAGACGGCGAGCTTGGGGGAGGCGGGGATAGACGGCGGGGAGGTCGCGAGGTGCTCGGGCCTCCTCTCCTGGTGGACGCGGGGGCGTCGCCGGGGACGAAGACGTCGACGCTGTGGATGTTGCCGCTGCGGGAGGCGATGCAGTCGGAGATCCGGGATGATGAACTGCGCACGGAGGCCAGGGGAGTCAGTCAGGGGGAGGGGGGCTTACGAGCGGAGGAGGACGGGCGGATGAGGAGGGGGGCTTACGGGCGGCGGCGTAGTAGGGGCGGCGGCGCAGTGGGTCGGGCAGTGGGTCGGAGAGATGTGAGATTGGGAGAGAAGGACGAACGTGAGATGGACAACACACACAAGGGGGAAGGTTAGTAATGGCGCACCATCTAGGGGTGCGCCATTAGTAACTTTTTTTTCTAATAGCAATGGCGCACCCCCCTCTGGTGCACCATTAGTAACTTTTTTTTTCTGATAGCAATGGCGCACCCTCCTCTGGTGCGCCATTAGTAACCATTTTTTTCATTATTTTTTCTTGCATCTAATAATTTGTTTTTTATCAAATTTATTATTTTCATGAGGACTAGAACAGAAGATATCATCAAATTTGTTTTTTTTGAAAATATCATCAATTTTTTTTTAATTGAAGATATCATCAAATTTGTTATTTGGAAATATCATCAAATTTGTTATTTAAAAATATCATCAATATTTTTTTTGGATTTTTAGTTGCATTCATTTGTGAATTGGTAAAACATTTATGAATATGAAAAAATATCATCAAAATTTCAAAAAATATTCATGAATTCAAAAAGTGCCCATGAAATTTAAAAATATTCATGAGTTCAAAAAATATTAACAAATTCAGACTACGATTACAATCGAGAAATGAAGGCTACAATTTAAATACAATCGATCTTAGCTAGCTATCTGTTCACAATCTTCTTGCCCTTATTTTTCGTAAATGGAGTTCTTCTCTTGAACGGACGTCCTTTAGGTAGGGTGGTCCTGCTTCTTCTTGTGGTGTATGCTGATACTTCATCATCATCGTCATGTTCCATCTTCGGTTCGTCGTACTTGTTGAAGTCTTGCTCATTGGCGACTCCATCCATTCCGATGATCTTCCTTTTGCCTCTCCTCACGACAACATGACTGGGCTTTGATGGGTCGGTAATGAAGAAGCATTGGTCCACTTGGGAAGCCAGTACCCATGGCTCATTTTTCGCGATGACGTTCGTGCCTGCGGTCTTGGATTTGGCTTCGGGTATAACCATGGTGGTGAAATACCGGTCTTATTTTATGACGCTCTTGGCCCATCTGACACGGAACATCGATACCTTCTCTCCAGCGTAGCTCAGCTCCCAGATCTCCTCGATCCTTCCATAGTATCTGTCCTTGTCGTTACCGGTGTAGGATTCCATCGTTACCCCGGAGTTCTGATAACCATCTCTCTTCATGTCCTTGTCCTCGGTGTAGAATGTGTAGCCGTTGATATCGTACGCCTCATACGTCATCAGGTTGTGCTCGGCGCCCTGTGACAAGGCGAATATGAGTTGTTCTTCCGCGGAAGAATCCTCATGTAAAGGGTACAACAGAAGCTTCTGCTTGAACCAACGCGTGAAACATGAGTTGTGCTCTTTGATTATATCTCCATCCGTCCTCTGTTGGCCTCGGTCATTGTACGTCTTCTCAATAAAGGTTTTGTGCTCTACCACCCAAGGATCGACCACATCTATGTGTTGTAGTGCGACTAGGTTTGCTCTTTCAAAGTCGGTGAGTCGACCCTCGAAGTCGACATGCATTTCGCGGCGACCCTCATGGTGACCCCATCCAGCGAGCCTGCCGAGTTGCCTGTTGACGGGCAGACCAATGGGGTTCTCGATGCCTAGATAATTCGTGCAGTAGGAGATGCACTCTTCGGTCAGAAAGCCCCTGGCTATGCTTCCCTCTGGACGTGACATGTTGCGAACGTATCCTTTGATGACACCATTCATCCTTTCGAACGGCATCATGCTGTGCAGGAACGTCGGCCCGAGTTGGATGATACCCTCCATGATATGGACCAGCAGATGCACCATAACATCGAAGAAAGCGGGCGGGAAGTACATCTCAAGCTCGCATAGTATCACCACGATCTCTTCCTGTAGCCTTCTGAGTTGCCTCACGCCAACCGACTTCCGAGAGATGACGTCGAAAAAGTTGCATATGCCAAATAGCGTTTCATGGACATGTGTGTCCATGATCCCAGGGATTGCAACTGGAAGTATCTGCGTCATCAGCACGTGACAGTCGTGAGACTTCATCCCGCTGAAGTTCTGCTTCGCTGAGTCTAGGTATCTGCTTATCTTCCCCGCGTAACCGTAAGGAAGTTTTACTCCTACGAGGCAGGTGAAAAACTGATTGATCTCCTCCTGACTTAGAGTGAAGCACGCGGGAGGGAAGTCATTTCCGGTCTTCTTGGCCTTTTTGCCTTTGCGACGACTTTCCGTGTCCTGCTTCGCCTCATCATCATCATCATTAGCGTGAAGCTCCGCCCTGATGCCCATTGATTACAAGTCTGCCCTTGCTTTCGGCCCATCTTTGGTCCTCTCTGGCATGTTGAGCAGGGTACCAAGCAGACTCTCGCACACGTTCTTCGTGATATGCATGACATCAAGGCTGTGAGGCACACGGTGGGTCTTCCTGTACGGCAAGTCCCAGAAAACAAACCTCGTTTTCCATACCTTCAGCAGCGGCTCTGGCGCCTTTCGCTTCTTTCCTGGCTCTGGCGCCTTTTGCTTCTTTCCCGGCTCTGGCGCCTTTTGCTTCTTTCCCGACAGTGGGCAATCTTTCCAATTTTTCAACAACTCGTCTATTTCCTCGCCGCTCCTCGTACGCGGGCGTCTTCGGGGTTCGGTTTCACCATCGAACAGATCCTTGTGTTTCCTCCACGGGTCATCGTCGCGAAGCCACCTTCGATGTCCCATGAACACGGTTTCGAAGACCCGGGATCTCTATCTAGCTGGCGATACGTTGTGTCATCCATTGACCTGACGCATCTAGAAAATCTGTGGACCACCTGCCCCGCGAGATATCCGTAACCGAGATAGTCGTGCACCGTCGTGAGTAGTGCGGCTCTCATAGGGAAATATTCTTTCTCTGCGGCGTCCCACGTATTGGCTGGCGTTTTCCACAGCGTGTCTATCTCCTCTTTCAGCAGCCCCAGATACAGATTGATGTCGTTCCCTGGTTGTTTCGGCCCTTCAATTAGCATACTCATGTGAATGTACTTCCTCTTCATGCACAACCAGGGGGGAAGGTTGTACATCCACAGAAACACAGGCAGGTACTATGTGTGCTTCTCTGGCTGCCAAACGGATTGACTCCATCGGTGCTCGCGCCCAGCACGATGTTCCTTGGATCCTTCCCAAATTCTGGGTGTTCAAAGTTCAACGCTTGCCACTGGCTCCCATCCTTAGGGTGACTCAGCATCTTGTCTTTTTATTTATCTCCAGATCATTTGCGTCATCTTCTCGCTTCTTCTCCTCCCTATCCGCGTGCCAACGCAGGAGCTTTGCTACCTTAGGGTCCGGGAAATACCACTGCAGACGATTAGTGATCGGAAAGTACCACACCACTTTTCGAGGAGCTTTCTTCCTCTTCTTGTATCGAGTGACGCCGCACACCGGACATATGGTAGACTCCGCGTGCTCGTCCCGATAAATGATGCAATTGTTCATGCACACATGGTATTTCACGTGCGGTAAATCCAGAGGACACACGATTTTCATCGCCTCCTCGAAACTGGTCGGGCACTTGTTCCCCTTGGGAAGACGTTCGTGCCAGAATGACATGTTCTCGTCGAAGCATGCGTCCATCATTTTGTGTTTTACCTTCATCTCCAGAGCCATGAGCGTTACTTTCAGGCGGGTATCCTCGGGCCTGCATCCTTCATACAATGGAGTAACCGCGTCTATCTCCAGTTGATCCAGCTTGGCTTTCTCTCGGGCGGCAGCTCTTGCGTTATCCGTCTGCTTGAGAAGCAGCTCTTGAATATGAGGGTCCTGCACCCAGCCCATCGATGGTCCATCGTCGTCTGCTCCGCCGGCATCTTCATCTTCATGATCATGCCCTTCGTCTGCTCCGGCATCTTCCTCATCATCATGTCCGGCATCTTCTACATGATGACTGTGTACAGCATCACCGTCGTGATCATGTCCTGGAGATTCTTCGTCTTCTTGCCCGCCCGAGCCGCGGTGGTTGTCTTGATGCCCTTCCTCATTTCTTGCCCGGCCCCCATAGACGTCTTCATAGTCATCTTCATCACCTTGCCACCGATAGCCATCGATGAAACCACGCAAGAGCAGGTGGTCCCGCACCTGCCCGGAATCCGGGTCCGCAATAAGGCTCTTCAGCTTGCATCTTCGACATGAACATCTTATCTCTGTCTCGTTCTTTTGAAGCATCTCGGCCTTCGCGGAGCTCAAAAACCTATTCACGATGCCTTCGGTCATCGTGCGGACCATGGTCGCCTACGGGGTAGAGCAAAACGATATTTTAGAACCAAGAAAAAATTTGGCACGACTTTCCCTAAAAATAGGACCAAAAAGAATGCATAGTGCCAAAATTCTCGCCGAAGCGGAAATGAATCAACATTCCGGCAAAATATTGGCAACTATCGCATTTCAAATACCGGTACCTGCAAACACAAACATATATGCAACACCACAAACATATGCAACGCCACAAACATACATAGATCTAGCTAGGCCATAAAAAGTGCATGTGCACGTTGTTGGAGGGAGAACAACATAAAGATAGCTTCCCCCTTACTTACCTATCAAAAAAGGTAATTTAACCACTTAATTTGGATGAATTTATGGTGCAAATGAGGTGAGGAGGAGGAGGCAGCCAATACAAGCTTGGAGGAGGAGGTGGAGAGAATGAAGTGGGGAAAGTGAGTGGATAGGTGTGGCTGTCCAAAATATCTAGCTGGTCCCAGGTTACTAATGGCGCACCACCTACAAATGCGCCATTGGTAACCCTGGTTACTAATGGCGCACCTGCTGGTGGTGCGCCATTAGTAGTTTCGCAAAAAAATAAAAAAATACACTAATGGCGCACCAAGGCACAGTGCGCCTACTAGTTTAAACTAGTAATGGCGCACTATACACTGGTGCGCCATTAGTAGTTTTGCAAAAAAAATATATAGTAGTGGCGCACTATGAGGCTGGTGCGCCATTACTAGTTAGAACTAGTAATGGCGCACTATGCCCTGGTGCGCCATTAGTATGTTTGGAAAAATAAAATAAAAATTGTTACTAGTGGCGCACCGTGTGTCTGGTGCGCCATTAGTGTCTTTCACACTAATGGCGCACCAGCACATGGTGCGCCACTGCTATATAGTAGTGGCACACCACATGTCTGGTGCGCCATTAGTGGCCATTTCATCTATAGCCCTTTTCCTAGTAGTGTAGCTAACCCACATGCATGTGGATGAAACAATTATAATTACAGTGGAAGACAAACGTACCGAAAGCATAAGGATTCCATGCAAAAACAGTGCCACGAGTGGTGGCAGCAAACACAAGACCCTCATATTGAATTGCATCACAGTACACATCCGTGTATTGAAACTGATTTTTGAGCAATATCCATCCAGTCAAACTATGAAGGAAGGCAACAAGCTTGTCGAAGATAGCAAGAACTCCATAGTCCATTAAATCCCAAGAGCGGTCGGGAACTTGACAAATTGCTATCTTCCGTTGACGACAGTCACCACGATCGTAGTTGAACGTATGGAGAAAACCGGTGTGCTCAACCTCTGGGCAGTCTGAGATTTTTGGAAGTGGAAACCGGTGACGAGTGTACACATTCACAATTTCCCACTCACAGTTGTACCCAATATAAACAACCCAATCCCCATTTGCGCCTTCCCAAGCCTTACCCTCAAGCGATGGTATCTTAACATCACACGTATCATTATCAAGCAACACCAACTTGCACAAGGCGAGGCCTCCGTCGTCCGCACGCCAGTCGGCAGGGTCACGGTGAAGAATATAGGGGAGATCAAACCGCTCATGGACCCTTGGGTACTTAGTAATGATGTTATTAGTTGAGTCGAGAATGGTCTTGAACAAACTTGCCATGCTAGCCGAGGTGATGATGTCGCACCGATCAATGAGTTCCTCCACCACGTCATCATTCAGATCGGGGCAAGAATAACTGGGTCATTTCTGGCCTGTTCCCTCCATGGAGAAGACAATTGAACAATGGCAGAAGGAAGGGTGAAGGCAAATGGAGGAGGGAGGAAGAGCGTGCGACAGCGGTTCCAAATCAAGAGGGAAAGGTGAAGAGTCGATGGACGGTTGCCACGATACACAAAGAGGCGCCCCGGCCTACATAGACGTCCATTTGGAAATTGTACAAAAGGACTCGCTGTCGTCTCACTGACATGTTGGAATGGGACCAGATGTCAATGAAGAGGCTAGTGGGGAGCGGACGGTTGCCACAAAGGTCACAAACTGACGACAAGGCCGTCCTGTTAGACCTAGCGCCTGCGCGGGATGGCTTCCGTCACCCACACGAGCGTAGCCACTTCGCACCCCCACACGGTTGGTCCGCGACACCGCTAGGCCAACTGTAAGGCGTGCAGCTCGGACGCGCGCTCGCTCAGCCCCCTTTCCCTCGACGCCCAGGAGCTAACCAACCACGGCTACGTGTTTTGCGGACCCTGCGGCCGGATTTGGAGCGGATCCGGTCGGGCTTGAGCTCGCTCGGCTATGGGAGGCCGCGTGGCGCCATCCGCGCCATGGACTGGCCGGGTACCGGGTCGGAAGGCTGCGTTAAGGCCGCAAGGCCACATGTAGGTACTGACTCGTCCTCCAGCCGCTCAGATCTACACCGTCGGTGGTCCGCCGGCAGATACATGAATGGCGGTCGGCCGGCTCGGTGCTGGCCCAAAAGCTCGTCGTTGCGCCGTTACCACTCATTACATGCGACGACTGCCCAAAGAAGGTCTTGCGCCGCGTGTCTACAACGCCAGAACATCCCGGATGGGTTTTCATCAAGTGCTCAATCGATGGGGTATGTGCTACTTTAGCTTCGGTTGTGCCCTTGGATTAGACTAGTGGTGCTAACTTAAAATTTTATTGTCTAGAATGGATGCATGTTTTGGTATTGGGAAGAAGAGTACATTGATATATTGATAGAGCGCAATTTAGTAGATGTTCTAGCACTTTTAGCTAGCATAGAGGCTAGAGATGAGACTAGTGCACTTGTTGATTGAATAGAGGCTAGACATGAGACTAGATGCGAGGAAGCAACGTCTACTTCTTTACACTCGAAGAAGAAGGAAGCACGCAAGATCGAGCCTCCGCAGATCAACAATGAATGCATCGAGAAGGCACTAATCCAACTTACATGAGCAGTTATGGAAGTTGGATATCTTCTAAAATGTATTCTGTGGTTCTTGTTTTCTTTGGTCTTGCTTTTCTAGTAAAATTTTGGTGATGTATTTCCATGTACCAAAATCAATGATGAAAAAAAGATATGTGTTTGCAAAGAAAAATGTACGCGGCCAGGATACGTCCGCGCGTTGGGCGCACGACCACCGCATCCGAGAAATGTCCCGGACACGACCCCATAGCCCTACCCAAATGAACAATATCTGGGCAAAATAGAGGTTCGTTTGAGGTCGTGCGTTGGAGTTGGCCTTACAAGTGGGATCGCAGTTGAGGAAACCAACTATCGGCAAACCGCCACCTCGCCCGCCGCGCGATGGCTGAGTTAGAGAAACGACGAGGTTGAAGAGATAGCTGTAGCACAGACTCCAAGAAATATGGTGCCAGATGGAAGTAGTGCTGGTGGCGTGTGTCGTACTCCTGGACGTGAATTCTTGTTCTGGCCTGTCAGCGTTCTGGGAACGGGGGTCCCCAGACTTGCCTCCCTGCGGCCCACGGCGTGGCTATGCGTGTTGGCCCGTACGACCCATCTTCATCAACAAGGTGTTCAAGACCCTCGCGAGGGGCCAAGCCTCGCGAGGCGGACGGCACAAGACCTCCTCAGGAGCGGCCTCGCCAGGTTGGCTCGCGAGGAGCGGAGAGATCAAGGCGAGGAAAACCTCGCGAGGTTCTCGTGACATGAGCCATGATGATGCGCGGAGTACCGAGGCGTCAAGCAATGGTTTCCATATCGCTGTAACGAGACCAAGACCAGCAGGACGGCAAGACGGAGGTCACCATGGAGCCCAAGGCGGCGTCACCACCAGAGCCTTTTGCAGGCGAAGACCGCTTTTGTCAGGATAAGCTGTACTAGTTGTCCCCTTTCAAATTGGCCGTTGTTGGCTCCCTTCCCGCGCAATATTTGGGGAGAGGACCAGGGCCTATATAAGTAGAACTAGCCACCACCGTAGGAGATAACTGATTCGGAGGCATCTCATCTGATCTTGAGTGATCCTCACCCACACACAGAGCACAAGAACACACCAACCTCAGGAGGCTGTTCTTCCCCTTGTACTGTTCATCATCAGCCTAAGAGGCAATCCACCACCACCACACTGGAGTAGGGTATTACACCACAACGGTGGCCCGAACCAGTATAAACCTTGTGTCTCTTGTGTTGTGAGTTCGTTGAGTTCGTCCGCGAGATCTTAGCAAGCTAGGGCGTGGATCGGTAGAGAAAGAACTTCGCGCGCACCCCAGAGTTCGAACCTCAAGGGTTTTGCCGGAACCCGTGATCCGAGATTTGGCGCGCCAGGTAGGGGTGCGCTGAAGCTTCCTTTCCGACGCTCCGCGTCTCGTCGCTTCATCGTCTCCATGGCGGACGCATGCCGCGCCTGCGCCGAGCGCCGGGCTGCCCTCGCCACCCGCATTGCTTAGACGGCCCCTATCGGCGGGCCACCCCGTCGTTCTCCGTGGCCTGCCGCCAACGCCGCCACCGGCCCGGTGGGGAACGAGCAGCAAGCGTCCTCATTGCACCCCTCGGTGCGACAGGATGGCCGCACCGCCACTCCATCGATGACTCCCGCTGGTTCATCGTCCCACGCTCGTCGCGCTCCCACGGACGCACGGGCCGCACTCCTCATGGCGCATGAGCTCCTGCGCTTCCGCCCGGTCGATGACCTCTATGAGGACTGGCTCGACCGCATCGCCGAGCTTGTCAGCGCCGCAGGGGGCTCCTCTGCACCGTCCCTCTCACTGCCTCGCCATCCGCCAGCTACGGGCGACGTAGCTGGGAGCACCTCTGCCACCTCGGCACCAAGACAGCGCCCTGGCGCCAAGGCGCGTGGCTCCGCGGTGCGACCCACCACGTCTGGTGCCCGCGCGTGAAGAAAGAATCTGTCAAGAAGTCCCTCGACCGCAAGAGAACGCTCTGCCACTCCTCGCACCGCCGCACCAGGATCGTTTGCCACGGCAAGGCCCCGTGCCGCTTGCCGTAGCGGTGCGCGGGCGCCAAGACCAAGCACCACCTCCAAGACGGGCCCCAGTGACCACGGCTGGCTGCCGCGCCTTCACCCCCGAGCTGCGTAGCGTCGCCTGGCCGGGCAAGTTCAAGCCAGATCTGCCTCCTCGCTATGATGGCACCCCCGACCTCGCGGAGTTCCTGCAGCTCTACGAGCTGAGCATCGAGGCGGCCAACGACGACGAGGAAGTCATGGCGAACTGGTTCCCTATGGCGCTAAAAGACGGCGCCCGTTCGTGGCTCCTGAACCTACTTCCAGGCTCGATTTCCTCCTGGGATGAGATGCGCGACCACTTCGTCGCCAACTTCCAGGGCACCCGTGACCGTCCGCCGGCCGTGGGTGACCTGCGCCGTGTCAAGCAACAGCCAGGAGAGACCCTCCAGAAGTACATCCAGCACTTCAACAACGTTCGTCTCAAGATCCCCAAGGTGACGGACGAGGCCGTCATCTCTGCGTTCTCTGATGGCGTCCGTGACGGCAAGATGAAGGAGGAGCTCGCTATCCACGAGGAGCTGTGCACATCCCTGGAGTTGTTCAACCTGGCGACCAAGTGCGCAAGAGTTGAGGAAGGGCGCCTCTCCCTCCTTGAGCTCCTGGCTGTGGACCCTAAGGAGAAGAAAGCCAAGGGCAAGGATGTGAAGCGCAAGGGAGCAGCCGTTCTCGCGGCGGAGCCGGACACCAAGCACGGCAGGGATCAGCCCGAGTCATCCAAGAGCAGCAGACCGTTCTGCGCCTTCCATAACCTGCATACCCACAACACCAGCGACTGTCAAGAGCTCAGAGCCATTGTGACACCCAAAATTTTTGGCCTTGTTTTTATTTATTAAAATGTTGCCAGGAAATAAAACTTTTCCAATTGTCAAGATTTACCTTTTGTGGTTTTGGATTTTTGCTTCAAGTGGGACCAAAAAAAACCTTCAAAGGTATTGTTGGACTTGATTTCTCTCTATAATAAAACAATTATTTATTCAGTGGATTCAAATGTTGCAAGATTTACTTTCTCACAACTTTGCTCTTATAAAATGATTTCCCTTGCATTTGGAGACCAGTTGCACTACAACCTTTTGATAAATGCTTCTAAAAAATCCACCAAAATTTGGGGATGTCATGTGATGTTCCCACATCACTTCTATACAAAAATATCTTCTGACCATTGGAGATTTTGAGCTCTTCACCAACCTTTCCAATCTGGTCCAGTAGGCCCTTTTACACTGCAACCCATTTAAATTTTTCTTTAAAATTCCTTCCAAGTGTTTGAAGATGTCAATGGATGTATACAATTCACCTTCAAGCAAAAACCCAGTGATGTTCCTTGGGAAATTTGAGTGGATCAACCTCTTTTGCATTCTGACCCAAATTTGGTGATTTGTACTGCAACCTTATTTTTTTCCTTGCTCTAGTAGTCCAGAGCTTTTTCCTACTAGTAGCCCTCCCTACCAAACTCTTAAGTCCAGGAGATTGGACTCATTGGAGGTTTTGAAGTGCATGCTTTAAACCCTTTTTCTTTCTGTCCAAAACTGGAGTTTTGCAAAGCTTGCACTATCAACTTTCTGTTTTTGCCAAACTAACCTTACCACCATCTCCTGCATCTAAGGAGACACTGATCTAGAGAGTTTGACCACTCCAAGAGTCATCTAAGTGCGTATGGCATTCTGTCGAACACCTGGTGTGCACAGCCACTTTTGGCAGGCTCTCTGGTTTGCATTGTGGACTTGAACTCCTGGCCTATCCACCTTGTCCACTGAGTGTCTTGCTACCCCTACCTCCATCCTGTGCAGTGCCAGCTCCACCCTCGAGCTCTAGAGCGCGCTGGCATTTCGTCGAGCAGGTGCCGTGCGTGCTCTGGGCGCACCCAGAGCGCACGTTTTGCACGCGCGCGCACTACGCCGACACGCCGCACTGCCGCACTCGACGCGACCCGACCCTGGCCCCCTCTGCATCGCTGAACCGCGCACTAGCCGCCCCCTGCTCCACGATCTCTCTGGCACCCTGCTGCGCCGCTGGCCGCGCCCTTGGCGGCACACCGGCGTCGGCAGCAGATTCCGCCATGGACGGCGCCGCCCAAGCCTCCAGCACACGACAGCTGCCTCAGAGCACAGGCCGTGCTTATCTTGCCACTCGTCGGAATGCGTTCGTCGCCGCCACGATGCCCTGCAACTACAGCAATGGCTGTCGCCGGCGATCCTATCTTCTATCGACACGGTCCACCCTCGAGCGCCTATATAAAGGGAACCCCGAGCCCCTCCGAGCAATCAGGCGACATCAGGCCCTCCCCGTAGAGCTCCCCTAGCAGTAGATTGACCGGAGAGGTCCGCCCTCCCCAACTCCGGCCAGTTCGGCCGCCGCTAGGCTCCGGTGCGATTCGTCGCAACCGGCCACCCTCTCGCCCAACCAGCACCACCAGTCGCTCCCTCTGGCCCTTGCCGAACTGCCCAGCTGCTCACCTTCGATCAGAGACCACCGGAGCACAAAAAGCACTTCACCACCGTAGCTTTCCCCCGCCGCGGAGCTCGCCGCCGGCGATTCCTTCCACCTCCGACGATCCTTCAACCACCCAAAGGACCGCCTCGGTCTAGCCGTTCCATCCCCGCCCTTGGATGCCCGTGAGGTGCAGCCGTTCGTCGACGGCGATCGCCGGAGCCCCGCCACCGTTCGGGCGCCGACAAAAGGAGGGAGAAGGAGACCAGTCAAACCTGACTAGTGGGCCCTCTGGACCCACTGTCAGTGACCCGCGCAGCCGCCCTCTCTCTGTTTAAGTGGTGGCGCAAAACCCCGCGTACGTTTCTCTGCTGCGAAGGCGTATTTCCCTCGAAGCGTTTTCCTTTTTCTGGTTTTATTTAAAAACAGAGTTTGACCAAACTTTGACTGGCTATAACTTTTAAAATAAAACTCCAAATGAGTTGATTCTTTTTCCTACCTCTCTCGAATTTCATCTAGTTTATTTTAAGATTTATTTAAAAAATATTTGAGACAGGTTTTGGTACTGTGTTTGAAATATTTGTATTTGTGTATTATGCAAAATAGGATTTCTGGAGGAAAAAGGAATGCTTCCAATAAGTGCATCCTTTGCATACTCTTGAAGGCAAGCATTTCTGAACTCTGGCATAATATTTGTTGTAGTGTTTTGATGCGATCACAGCACCTATTGTCTTGGAGTATGTGATAGCCTTATGTATCGATATGGTCTCGTGCATGAGTGCACTTTGGAGTTGTTTTGTGGTCAGCAAGGATACACTAATGATTTGGGTCATCCTCGTGAGCTTCTCTTGCACACCGGTAGGAGGCCGGGAAAGTCGTGGTCTTGGGTAGACACGAGCTTGTCCCTAATCCCTCGTCGAGACGAGTATGCCCGGCATAGCATGGTGAGGCTCGAGGAGTGGTGATTTATTTCACTAGTGGTAATATTGTTGGTGGATACTTGGACCACCTGAGTCGGTTGTAGACCGAGTCTCGATCAATAGCTTCCTTCCTTGTCGGTACCACCACGTGTCTCTGCAGGGGACAGGGTATGGTTCAGTAGGTTGTCAACCCCTTTCCAAAGCACACACCGTACAGAGAGGCCGTGATGAGGGTCCCATGGCCATGGATTAAAGCCAGTCATCTGGTCCGGGGGCATGGGTGTTTTCGGTTGTAGCCGAAGGGGATAGCTTCCCCAGTTTGCGCGCGGTATAAATTTTGTGATCCCATGCTACGTCGAGGTTGTAGCCTCCCCACTTAGAGTTTTGCTTGGCAGGTGTCGTGGGTGATTCCAGGCACTGGTGAGTTAAGCTGGTGTGTGCAGGTCAGGCGTGTTTTCAATCAAAAGACCATAGACGGAATTAGTCCCGAGGGACTGAGTAATCCCGTTACTCGTGGAAAATGGTACTCCCTCTGCAGAGGATATATCCTGTTGGATAGTCTTGTTCTTGAGTTAAGACCACAGTCTGAGTTGAACCTATGTCACGGTGTTCGGATGGAGAACGATTTGACTAGAACTCGGTAACAGTATTCGGATGGAGAACGATTTGACTAGAACTCAGTAACGGTATTCGGATGGAGATACAACCTGGCTATATTATCGGTTTTCGGATGGAGAAACGATTGTACTAAATATTATTTATGATTGTGGCCCCTATGGATTATGATCTGTATTATCCTGGACTAACCTTTTATTTCATGTATATGATTGAGTATCCCTGGGATGGTCCTACCTCCTGGATATTCGCTGTGATTATTTTCTTACAAGCCCTTTCTGTGGTGTCGCTCAGACGCCCGACTGCGGCATTACTATTCCGCATTTTCCACTCGAGGAGTCTTTCAGACACTCGTTTGGCACATGTATTATTACTCTGCATTTTCCGCTCGAGGAGTCATTCAGACACTCGTTTGGCACATGTATTATTACTCTGCATTTTCCGCTCGAGGAGTCGTTCAGACACTCGCTTGGAACCCAGTATTTTACTTTGAATTATTTTAATCACACGTGTGCGTCATGGTTTTTCGTATCTTTTCGTGACAGTCGTGTGATCACATATTAATCTGGAGCATGTTGACATATATTATACCCGTGTTCTTAATGTTTGCGAGTACATTCCAACGTACTCACTGGCTTGTCCCTGGCTATTGTCTTGGCCAGATTCCTTGCTTGGAGATAAGTATCGCGGTGACAACCTCGGAACCTACGCATTGACATTTACAGCCTCGCGAAGATAGGAGTTATCCTGGTCAGCTGTTCTTGTGGGAAATGGAGTCCCATAGACGCAGATGTGCCCAATCGCTTCCGCCCTCAACGATTAGAGACCCAGTGTTGTACTCCTAGGCCTTAATGGTCTTGTACTACATATTTTTGTTCTTGCTTGGAATTCTTGTATCAAGTTGGTGCCTCATCGGCTAACAGTAATCCTGGGGCTGGTGAGCTCACAGGCCGTATTTCTGGGAATTTATATCCCAAAAATCCGGTCGTGACAGACTTGGTATCAGAGCCAGGCTGACCATTGGCTAATCCTATCTTAGCCAGGTCAATAAACCTAGGTGAACCCAAACCATCAGACCTTAGCTTAACCCCGGTCAAGCTTCCCGCGTAAGGTAGCCCCACAGTGACCCGACGCCCTTTTCGGCGGACGGTGCCCAACCTATCAGCCTAGCCCGTCGATCACGTGCTAGTGACCGACACCCAACCTGTCTCTTTCGCAAGCGTGCGGAGGAAGACTCCGTCCCCTTTTCCTATAAAAAGGGCACGCTAGCCTCAATCGCAACACAGCCTCTTTTCCCCAAACCGAGCCACGATGCCTGGCCCCATTGTTCACAATGAGACCACAGCAACCAACCTTGGAGGTTTTGTGACCATGCTCGCAAACCTCACCCGTCGTGCCTATGCATTAGAAGAGCCTCCTGAGTATGTTGTGTACCAGGGACCCATGTACGGTGAGAGCCGTCAGTACTGGGCCACTGTGCACATCTACGGTAGGGGTCTGTCGCCAGAACGCCCCTACAGGTTCACTGGAAGGACAACTCCCTTCGAGCCACAAGCCATCCAACTGGCAGCCCGAGAAGCTATAGTTCAACTCCGGCATTTGTCGCCCAGAGTTAACTGTCGCTCGTTCTACTACTACCCCAGTCATGACGGGTATGGTAGGCCGCCCCAAGTTGCCAACGGAGACCACGAGACGGATCCTGCGCTGTTGCATCTGGTGCGCTATGTAAGCGCACTGGAGCAACTGTTCGATCAGGTCACTCTGGATCTGATCGCAGCTCGTGGAGAGCTGGTTCGCCGAGCCCCGGCCTGAAGAGAAGCGGAGCCCGCCACCGACAACCCAGTCGTGCTGTTCGGACACCCGATCGATCCCTTGAGGTCTGCGCCAGCCCTCAACCAGAGCACTTTGGTGACCCCAGAAGCGCTTCGTCGCCTTTTGGAAACCCATTCCAACGGGATTTGGGCCAACAACCCCCGGGATGGTCACCACCATCTCCCCGACCCTGCAGCACCTCAGCCTCAACCAGCGAATCCCGACGGTGAGAACCGTGGAGAAGCATCGGCGTCCGCAAGGCCAGCCCACTTAGACATTAACGAAGTAGACTAAGTCGCTCAACGTTGTATCGAGCCTTAGTTTTCCTACGCTTTGTAATATGTGGCCTTGTATCGCTTTTGTTGCATGCTGTCTGTTTGAGCGCTCTTATTTTTGGAGTAGTGGCTATGCATGTGTACGTTGGCGTACAGTTGCATTTTTATATTTCGGGCACAGCTGCCTAGACCAATCCCGTCAGCGCCCACAGTAAAGCGTCACCTTTATGTGATGTGTATATCTGTGGCATTAACCCGAGAATAGGGTCGGCATCCAGTCACCTCTCCTCCAGTGTTTGATCCCAGCCCCGGTGCTATATAAAGGCCACTTCGTGACCTTGCCGAGCACCCCTCACCTTTGTGCGCAGCGCTCACAGCCATTCCTTGCCAAGTCGACCCCCAGCTTTTACCTGAGAACCCCAGACGCAACCCCGGGTAGCTTTGTCAAATTATTGTGGCACTTTACCTGCAGTACTATGAGCGCCACCCGTCCACCCCAGTACGAGCTGCTCAAATCGAGGATCACTCCTTCCACCTCGAAATATTGGGCAGTGGTGCACATCCCTCCCGCCTACACAAACCAAGATCCAACGGAAGTCTCCTTCGTGGGGAAATCCATGCCGACTCCGCAGATGGCCATAGAAGCTGCTGCGTACGAGGTGCTCACCCGCCTTCGATTCACAGTGCCCTATGCCACTGAGCGAGGGTACTATTATTTTCCGAGCCGTGCAGCACCCGGAGAAGTTGCATCCTTTCTCGGTGGGCGCATTGAGAGAGATCCAGTACTGGCCAACCTTGCCCAGTACGTCATTGCCCAGGAGCGTTTAACTCAGCGAGTAATTGGTTATCTCCAGAGCCTCGCTGATTGAAATCCTCGGATCGCTATTGGCAGACCACTGAGGCCTGACCAAGAAGGGCGCATTCATCGTCTGGTCAACCCGCTTCCCCCGATAGAAGAGGAGTGTGCCCCGGTGCCAGAGGCGTTTACTCAGGACCCTGTCGCTTTACTGTTTTCCATGTAAACGCCTCCGACGTATTTATTGTCCAGTACTTGTATTTATGTGTTGCAGCATGTCCGTAAAATTTTTGTGCGGCGGATCCGATTTTCTTTAGTTCCTGTTTTGTGAGCAGTGTTACTGCTGTTGGTTTTGTTGTAATTATTTCTTCTCTCGCAACATGTTTTCGAGGAGATTTCTTTTCCCCCAAGTTATTGCTGCGTATATATGCATTTTTCCCCGCATAGATTTTTATTCGCACAGCATCGTTACAGCAAACTCTCAGCAGCCACCACTCGACCACGAACACTGTTACAAATCTCTGAGCACATTTTTGCGCCTATCTAACCACACTCGAGGACACCACAGTCTCAGTGAGAGAGACTTGTGAGTGTTCATTCGAGCGCAAGCTGTCCCGGCACTCCGACAGCAGTCAGCCCCGACGCCGCGCCTAATCCACGTGATCGCCGCCACCGCGAAGAGCTAACACTCGAGCGGCATGTAACACCCCGCATGTAACTTGCCATATTTGTAACTCCGACTCTTGCCATTTTCGGCTATGTGATATGTTTTTCCCTCCGTTGTCGGGTTTTGTCTTTCGTTTTGTATTTTGTCATGTCATGCATTTTCATATCATGTCATCATGTGCATTGCATTCGCATACGTGTTCGTCTCATGCATCCGAGCATTTTCCCCGTTGTCCGTTTTCCAATCCGGCGCTCCTATCTCCTCCGGTGCACCCCTCTTGTTTTCTTTCGTGTGCGAGTGGCAAACTTTCTCGGAATGGACCGAGGCTTGTCAAGTGGTCTTAATATACCACCCGGAGACTACCGGTCAAGTTTCGTTCCATTCGGAGGTCGTTTGGTACTCCAACGGTTAACCGGGCCTCCGCAATGTCCATTTGAGTATCCAGCAAAACCCCCTCCAAAATCAGCCCAAAGCCCACCAAACTCTCTTCCATGCTCTAGGTCGTTCGATCACGATCGTGTGGGCGAAAACCGCACCTCATTTGGAGTCTCCTAACTCCCTCTACCTATTTATAAGTGGGCATCCCGAAAACGGAATCGCAGTCTAACCCTAGCAAAATTCCCTCGCGCCGCCGGACAGCGTCCGCCCGCGCCGGACACGTCCGCCCGCGCCGGCGGACGAATCGCCCGT
>NC_057796.1:94789333-94845766 GCF_018294505.1 Triticum aestivum | reverse complement strand
CCGCCGGCCACCTCCCCCGCCGGCGCAGCCCCGCCGGCCTCGTCCTCCCCCGTCGCCGGTCCTCCTCCCTTCTCCTCCCGCCGGCAAGTCGCGCCGCCGCCTAGGCGAGCGCCCGCGCCTGAAACCTCCCCCGATCCGATCTGGTCAACGGGAAGGTTTGACCCGAGCCCCCCTTTTTTTCCCTAAGTCTGAGAATTCTATCCGCAAGTGCTCCTGTTCCCGATGCGATAACTTTGTGCATGTAGCTCCGATTCGCGCGTATAACATCTCAAATTGTTCGCCTCGTGATTCTCTTCATTTTGTTCAATTGCACCATGTTCATTAGAGGTCATCCTGATGCCCAAATCTTCGTTGGAAGAGGGCTAGTTGCTGTTGATCTCTGGTTCTTATCAGAACTTGGAGATTTGTCATTTTTGTATCATTTATTCTGTGCATCTTTTGAGCATGAGCTCTACATGTGTTTTGAAGTATGCCATGCCATCTTTCCAGGGGTATAGTCCATGTATTTTTCTGATCTCTGTGGTGACTAACACAAGCATGCAAATTAGGCCCCGTAGTATTTCTGATTCCAGGGACAGTGTTTTCTCTAAGTCCTTGTCTGCTGTAATTTTGTTGCCATGTAAACTTGATGCTACAGAGAGATCCATGCATATTTTGGAGATGTTCAGTAAGGATGTTTTGTATCTATAGTTGTAATTGATCCATTCCTGCAATTATTTTCAATTTTAGAGGATCATAGCATGACTCAATCTTGCTCTACGTTTGCTATAAAATATTTCTGGCAGATTCTTAACATGATATGCATTTTTGCCAAGCTTATTGTAGTTGATCCATACATGCTATGCAATTGTTCTTGCCATGTATAGCTTCATAAACATGCCATCTTGCTGTAGGTATGCTTGGTTTGTCATGCATTGCTCTGTAGTGAGTGCATCAAGCTCACAAAGAGGCCTACAGATTAATATTTCTGCCATGCTCTGTTTTCTGCTAAGTCTGAAACCTGATAACGAAACTTGCTATGTTTACATGCTTGCCATCATTTCTTCTGGTCCTTTTTGGCTTATGGTCATTAAGGGACTTTTGTCATGTGCATTTAGTAGAACACTACCATGTCTTTTCTTGCTATGTTAAGTTCCTGTAGCATGTTTATTTCGTGCTCTGAACATTGCTACCTGTTGCTGATTTCTGCCATGTCCAGTTTTTCACCAAGTCTGTGAACCTGTAATCTTTTGCACTTTTGCCATGCTTGTTTGAGCTTGTTATGTTGTGAACTAGCAGTAGCTCAGTGTTCATCTTTTGTCAAGCATCTCCTGTAGATTACTTCCATGTGATTTGTTGCTATGTTGGGGTGCTGTAGCATTCTTACTTGTTGCATTTTAAGTGCTATCATGCTGTTTATCGCAGATTAGTGTCATTATTGTTTTGCTTGCCATTTGCAAACCGTGCATCCGATTCCGGTGATCTTTATATCGATTTCGACCGAAATCACCTCATCTTTCCAGTGGCATGCTTGATTTGCCAAGTTACTGCCATGTTCATCATTTTCCTTCCGGAGCACGCATATCATATCTTGCATATCATACATATTTTGCATCATGTTGCTTGTGCATTTCTCGTTGTTGATTGTGGTTCCGTTTGTTTGTGTTCTTGTCTTGGGTAGAGCCGGGAGACGAGTTCGTGAACGACGAACCTGTCGAGTACGCTTACGAGGATCAAGCTTTCGACAACTCTGAGAATCTTGCAGGCAAGATGACCACCCCTCGAAATCACTTCTATCTTTGCTATGCTAGATGTTCGCTCTATTGCCATGCTCGCTACCTATCTTTTGCTATATCATGTCTCCTATTTTAGCCATGTCAGCCTCTAACCATCCTCTCCTAGCAAGCCGTTGATTGGCTATGTTACCGCTTTTGCTCAGCCCCTCTTATAGCGTTGCTAGTTGCAGGTGAAGTTGAAGTTTGTTCCATGTCGGAACATGGATATGTTGGGATATCACAATATCTCTTATTTAATTAATGCATCTATATATTTTGGTAAAGGGTGGAAGGCTCGGCCTTATGCCTGGTGTTTTGTTCCACTCTTGCCGCCCTAGTTACTGTTATACCGGGATTACGTTCTTTGAGTTTGCGTTCCTTACGCGGTCGGGTGATTTATGGGACCCCCTTGACAGTTCGCCTTGAATAAAACTCCTCCAGCAAGGCCCAACTTTGGTTTTACTATTTGCCGCCTAAGCCTTTTCCCCCGGGTTTTCGCGAGCCCGAGGGTCATCTTATTTTAACCCCCCCCCCCCGGGCCAGTGCTCCTTCGAGTGTTGGTCCGAACCGAGCAGCCTGCGGGGCCACCTCGGGGAAACTCGAGGTCTGGTTTTACTCGTAGCCTGACTTATCCGGTGTGCCCTGAGAACGAGATATGTGCAGCTCCTATCGGGATTTGTCGGCACATTCGGGCGGCTTTGCTGGTCTTGTTTTACCATTGTCGAGATGTCTTGTAAACCGGGATTCCGAGACTGATCGGGTCTTTCCGGGAGAAGGTTTATCCTTCGTTGACCGTGAGAGCTTATGATGGGCTAAGTTGGGACACCCCTGCAGGGTATTATCTTTCGAAAGCCGTGCCCGCGGTTATGAGGCAGATGGGAATTTGTTAATGTCCGGTTGTAGATAACTTGTCACTTGACCCAATTAAAATACACCAAGTGCGTCTGTAGCCGTGATGGTCTCTTCTCGGCGGAGTCCGGGAAGTGAACACGGTCTGCGTTATGTATGACGTAAGTAGGTGTTCAGGACCTCTTCTTGGTCATTGCTAGAGGACGTCTGTTCCGTTGCTTCTCTTCTCGCTCTCATTTGCGCAAGTTAGCCACCATATATGCTTTTGCCGCTGCAGCTCCACCTCTTTGCACCTCCTTGTCCTATAAGCTTAAATAGTCTTGATCTCGCGGGTGTGAGATTGCTGAGTGCCCGTGACTCACAGATTCTACCAAAACAGTTGCAGGTGCCGACGATGCTAGTGCAGACGATGGCGTCGATCTCAAGTGGGAGTTCGACGAGGAACGTGGTCGTTACTATGTGTCTTTTCCTGATGATCAGTAGTGGAGCCCAGTTGGGACGATCGGGGATCTAGCATTTGGAGTTGTCTTATTTTCATCTGGATTTTGACCGTAGCCGGTCTTTATGATTGTATTTTGGATGATGTACGAATAATATTTATGTATTGTGTGAAGTGGCGATTGTAAGCCAACTCTTTATCCCATTCTTGTTCATTACATGGGATTGTGTGAAGATGACCCTTCTTGCGACAAAACCACTATGCGGTTATGCCTCTAAGTCGTGCCTCGACACGTGGGAGATATAGCCGCATCGTGGGCGTTACACGGCAGCATCACGACGATCATCCAGGATCATCGCGCACAAGAGCACGGAGAACCCCAGCAGCACCGCCAAGCCTCCACACACCAGGACCACATACCAGTCCGGCATTGCCTCCGCCATTAGAGCCTCGGCCCGAGCTCCTGCCAGCAGCTACGGAGGAGAAGGAAGGAGGAGTGGAAGCGAGGCCGGGTGTGAGGAAGAAGAGAGGAGCACCACGAGCGTTTTATAGCCCGAGATCGGTGTACGGTGGGCGAGGTCCACCAGCGCCACTCGTCGCTCGGCCGCCGGTGTTCGGAGGCGAGTCCGCGAGCAGTGCCGACAGCGCCCTGGCCCGCGAGGTGAGTGCACGCTGCACCGGCAGCTAGCACGCCGCGCACTACCACGGTACGGCCTCGATGCCCTACGAGCTAGGCATCGCCGGTGGAGGAAGCGCGGGAGAACGCGCGAGAGAGAAAGAGAGTCAGAGGTAGGAGAAGAGGCCGACAGTGGGCCCTGGGCCCACCTGTCAGCCAGAGAGAGCACTGTGCTCTCGGGTGCGACCAGCGTATTTAGTAATTTAGAATTTATTCTAAATTACTGTATCCCGTAGAAATATCTCGTTTTCCCTAGCCGTGGATTTTTCCACGCCACGCCAGTGTACCACACTGTGGTTTTACACCACTTATTGCCCTCTCACTGTAACCATTTTGTTTTTGTGCATTTGCAAGATTTTCTTTGTTAAAAATAAATTTATTTCAAAACAATTCTTGTTCAAAAACAAACTTTTAACAAATCTCGAGGACGAGATTTTTCTTAAGGGGGGTAGTGTTGTGACACCCAAAAATTTTGGCCTTGTTTTTATTTATTAAAATGTTGCCAGGAAATAAAACTTTTCCAATTGTCAAGATTTACCTTTTGTGGTTTTGGATTTTTGCTTCAAGTGGGACAAAAAAACACTTCAAAGGTATTGTTGGACTTGATTTCTCTCTATAATAAAACAATTATTTATTCAGTGGATTCAAATGTTGCAAGATTTACTTTCTCAAAACTTTTCTCTTATAAAATGATTTCCCTTGCATTTGGAGCCCAGTTGCACTACAACCTTTTGATAAATGCTTTTAAAAATTCCACCAAAATTTGGGGATGTCATGTGATGTTCCCACATCACTTCTATACAAAAATATCTTCTGACCATTGGAGATTTTGAGCTCTTCACCAACCTTTCCAATCTGGTCCAGTAGGCACTTTTACACTGCAACCCATTTAAATTTTTCTTTAAAAATTCTTCCAAGTGTTTGAAGATGTCAATGGATGTATACAATTCACCTTCAAGCAAAAACCCAGTGATGTTCCTTGGGAAATTTGAGTGGATCAACATCTTTTGCATTCTGACCCAAATTTGGTGATTTGTACTGCAACCTTATTTTTTTTCCTTGCTCTAGTAGTCCAGAGCTTTTTCCTACTAGTAGCCCTCCCTACCAAACTCTTAAGTCCAGGAGATTGGACTCATTGGAGGTTTTGAAGTGCATGCTTTAAACGCTTTTTCTTTCTGTCCAAAACTGGAGTTTTGTAAAGCTTGCACTATCAACTTTCTGTTTTTGCCAAACTAACCTTACCACCATCTCCTGCATCTAAGGAGACACTGATCTGGAGAGTTTGACCACTCCAAGAGTCATCTAAGTGTGTATGGCATTCTGTCGAACACCTGGTGTGCACAGCCACTTTTGGCAGGCTCTCTGGTTTGCATTGTGGACTTGAACTCCTGGCCTATCCACCTTGTCCACTGAGTGTCTTGCTACCCCTACCTCCATCCTGTGCAGTGCCAGCTCCACCCTCGAGCTCTAGAGCGCGCTGGCATTTCGTCGAGCAGGTGCCGTGCGTGCTCTGGGCGCGCCCAGAGCGCATGTTTTGCACGCGCGCGCACTACGCCGACACGCCGCACTGCCGCACTCGACGCGACCCGACCCTGGCCCCCTCTGCATCGCTGAACCGCGCACTAGCCGCCCCCTGCTCCACGATCTCTCTGGCACCCTGCTGTGCCGCTGGCCGCGCCCTTGGCGGCACGCCGGCGTCGGCAGCGGATTCCGCCGCGGACGGCGCCGCCCAAGCCTCCAGCGCACGACAGCTGCCTCAGAGCACAGGCCGTGCTTATCTTCCCACTCGTCGGAACGCGTTCGTCGCCGCCACGATGCCCTGCAACTACAGCAACGGCTGTCGCTGGCGATCCTATCTTCTACCGACACGGTCCACCCTCGAGCGCCTATATAAAGGGAACCCTGAGCCCCTCCGAGCACTCAGGCGACATCAGGCCCTCCCCGTAGAGCTCCCCTAGAAGTAGATTGACCGGAGAGGACCGCCCTCCCCAACTCCGGCCAGTTCGGCCGCCGGTAGGCTCCGGTGCGATTCGTCGCAACCGGCCACCCTCTCGCCCAACCAGCACCACCAGTCGCTCCCTCTGGCCCTTGCGGAACTGCCCAGCTGCTCACCTTTGATCAGAGACCACCGGAGCACAAAAAGCACTTCACCACCGTAGCTTTCCCCCGCCGCGGAGCTCGCCGCCGGCGATTCCTTCCACCTCCGACGATCCTTCAACCACCCAAAGGACCGCCTCGGTCTAGCCGTTCCATCCCCGCCCTTGGATGCCCGTGAGGTGCAGCCGTTCGTCGACGGCGATCGCCGGAGCCCCGCCACCGTTCGGGCGCGGAGAAAAGGAGGGAGAAGGAGACCAGTCAAACCTGACTAGTGGGCCCTCTGGACCCACTATCAGTGACCCGCGCAGCCGCCCTCTCTCTGTTTAAGTGGTGGCGCAAAACCCCGCGTACGTTTATCTGCTGCGAAGGCGTATTTCCCTCAAAGCGTTTTCCTTTTTCTGGTTTTATTTAAAAATAGAGTTTGACCAAACTTTGACTGGCTATAACTTTTAAAATAAAACTCCAAATGAGTTGATTCTTTTTCCTACCTCTCTCAAATTTCATCTAGTTTATTTTAAGATTTATTTCAAAAATATTTGAGACAGGTTTTGGTACTGTGTTTGAAATATTTGTATTTGTGTATTATGCAAAATAGGATTTCTGGAGGAAAAAGGAATGCTTCCAATAAGTGCATCCTTTGCATACTCTTGAAGGCAAGCATTTCTGAACTCTGGCATAATATTTGTTGTAGTGTTTTGATGCGATCACAGCACCTATTGTCTTGGAGTATGTGATAGCCTTATGTATCGATATGGTCTCGTGCATGAGTGCACTTTGGAGTTGTTTTGTGGTCAGCAAGGATACACTAATGATTTGGGTCATCCTCGTGAGCTACTCTTGCACGCCGGTAGGAGGCTGGGAAAGTCGTGGTCTTGGGTAGACACGAGCTTGTCCCTAATCCCTCGTCGAGACGAGTATGCCCGGCATAGCATGGTGAGGCTCGAGGAGTGGTGATTTATTTCACTAGTGGTAATATTGTTGGTGGATACTTGGACCACCTGAGTCGGTTGTAGACCGAGTCTCGATCAATAGCTTCCTTCCTTGTCGGTACCACCACGTGTCTCTGCAGGGGACAGGGTATGGTTCAGTAGGTTGTCAACCCCTTTCCAAAGCACACACCGTACAGAGAGGCCGTGATGAGGGTCCCATGGCCATGGATTAAAGCCAGTCATCCGGTCCAGGGGCATGGGTGTTTTCGGTTGTAGCCGAAGGGGATAGCTTCCCCAGTTTGCGCGCGGTATAAATTTTGTGATCCCACTTAGAGTTTTGCTTGGCAGGTGTCGTGGGTGATTCCAGGCACTGGTGAGTTAAGCTGGTGTGTGCAGGTCAGGCGTGTTTTCAATCAAAAGACCGTAGAGGGAATTAGTCCCGAGGGACTGAGTAATCCCGTTACTCGTGGAAAATGGTACTCCCTCTGCAGAGGATATATCCTGTTGGATAGTCTTGTTCTTGAGTTAAGACCACAGTCTGAGTTGAACCTATGTCACGGTGTTCGGATGGAGAACGATTTGACTAGAACTCGGTAACGGTATTCGGATGGAGAACGATTTGACTAGAACTCAGTAACAGTATTCGGATGGAGATACAACTTGGCTATATTATCGGTTTTCGGATGGAGAAACGATTGTACTAAATATTATTTATAATTGTGGCCCCTATGGATTATGATCTGTATTATCCTGGACTAACCTTTTATTTCATGTATATGATTGAGTATCCCTGGGATGGTCCTACCTCCTGGATATTCGCTGTGATTATTTTCTTACAAGCCCTTTCTGTGGTGTCGCTCAGACGCCCGACTGCGGCATTACTATTCCGCATTTTCCACTCGAGGAGTCTTTCAGACACTCGTTTGGCACATGTATTATTACTCTGCATTTTCCGCTCGAGGAGTCATTCAGACACTCGTTTGGCACATGTATTATTACTCTGCATTTTCCGCTCGAGGAGTCTTTCAGACACTCGCTTGGCACCCAGTATTTTACTTTGAATTATTTTAATCACACGTGTGCGTCATGGTTTTTCGTATCTTTTTGTGACAGTCGTGTGATCACATATTAATCTAGAGCATGTTGATATATATTATACCCGTGTTCTTAATGTTTGCGAGTACATTCCAACGTACTCACTGGCTTGTCCCTGGCTATTGTCTTGGCCAGATTCCTTGCTTGGAGATAAGTATCGCGGTGACAACCTCGGAACCTACGCGTTGACGTTTACAACCTCGCGAAGATAGGAGTTATCCTGGTCGGCTGTTCTTGTGGGAAATGGAGTCCCATAGATGCAGATGTGCCCAATCGCTTCCGCCCTCAACCATTAGAGACCCAGTGTTGTACACCTAGGCCTTAATGGTCTTGTACTACATATTTTTGTTCTTGCTTGGAATTCTTGTACCAAGTTGGTGCCTCATCGGCTAACAGTAATCCTGGGGCTGGTGAGCTCACAGGCCGTATTTCTGGGAATTTATATCCCAAAAATCCGGTCGTGACAGCCATTCAAGTAGGACGCTTCGGTCGACGCCCTGAGGGCAACGACCGGGGCTACGTCCGAGGAGGAGGACGTGGTGGCGGACGCTGGGACGACCGTGGCCTGCGCCGGGAGTGGCTCGACCGGCCACGTGAGGACCACTGGCAGGATCAGCCTCGCGAGGGCGCCTGGAGGGACCAGCCTCGTGAGGATCGTCCTCAGGCAATGTCAGTCTTCCTCCACTACCGCCGCCGCCAAGAAGGAATGACGACCACCATCAAGACGAGGGAGCTGGGGGCTTCCAGGAGCCACGTGCTATCGCCTGCATCTTGGGTGGAGCTCAGGCCCCAGCCTCGCAGCGTATCTTCAAACAATTTGCTCATGAAGTGAATGTAGTCCTCCCCAAGCTTGAGGCCAAGTGCGCCATCACCTTCAGTTCGGCGGATCAGCTCAAGTGCGCGGCCACCGCAGGCGCCCTCCCGATGCTTTGCTCCCCAGTCATCAACAATGTGCAAGTTACCAAGACCCTCATCGACGGCGGCGCAGGGCTAAATGTTCTGTCCGTCGACGCATTCGACTCCATGTGCCGTATGATCAGCTTCAGCCCACCCAGCCTTTCTCAGGAGTGACCGACGGCTCCACTACCCCGATCGGGCAGGTCCGCCTTCCCGTCACCTTCCGAGAACGCAAGAACTACTGCACCGAACTCATCGACTTTGATGTCGCGCACATCCGTCTGCCGTACAATGCCATCCTCGGGTATCCAACCCTGGCCAAGTTCATGGCGGTGACCCATCACGGCTACAGCGTCCTCAAGATGCCGGGAAGCGGCGGAATCATCACGGTCCCATGTGAAGAAAGAGATGCGGTGTCCTCCCTTGAGCGTGCTTTCAAGCTGCAGCAATCGACGACCCCGATAGCAAGGGCGAGTTCCCTCCTGAGGCCACCCCCAAGAAGAAGAAGCAGTTGCGCCGTGTAGGGTCTCAGGAGGGTGGTGTCGCAACTGGAACCACGTCAGGATCAGCGCCCGCGCCATGGGCGCCCCCCTCCATCGCATAGGAAGGCGCGCCCAGCGCCCTTCTCGGGCAGGGCTTGGGGGCTCTCTTCTGGAGGGCCTCAGACCTTGCCAACATCACGAGGGAGGCGCTCGGGCACCACTTGGAGGCGTGCTTCACAACACGTTTCCCTCAGGAGAACACAGGGCGAGGAGCGCCCACCGCTCAGGAGTTCATCACCAGGACCACTCAGGAACTACAAGACGTTAGGGCCATGCGCGGCGACCGCCACTCACGAAGCGCAGCTCCCTATCCAGGCGAGGATGCTGGGCTGCACATCTGCATCGACATCCCAGGGCTCAACAGGGCCGCATCTCAGGAGCCCTTCTAGCCTTCGCGCGTGGGCTGCTGCGAGGGTCCACCGCACGGCTACGTTCGCATGCCTTTTGGCCTGCCGAGCGTGTCGTCCGCCTATCAGCGCAACTTGCGGCGCACCCTGGTAGCCCAGGAAGCCAGGCATCACGCCGCCCTGACGGAGATGGGGACGATCCTCAAGGAACCGCCTGGGCCCCTAGAACCTCCCGAGGCTCAGGGCCCCGATGGCTCATGAGGAGAAACTCCTTTGCCTCGTACCTTCAGCTACCCCGACATCCCTTCATCGACAGAACCTTCAACTCGTTTAGCTGGGAGCGCCCCTCGGGCTGCATCATTCCTAGGCCGCATGGGTCCGTCCCTGTGACATGTGCCCCTTTCTCTTATGTCTTTAACTTACCTTGCTGGGGGCGCCCCTCGGGCTGCATCATCCCCAAGCCGCTTGGGCCGGACCCGGTGGCATGTATCTTCCCTGCATTTACCTAAGCCAGTTTGCTTTCCATGCCTAACCTGCCTGTGACTATCACCTGTTTAACTCTCACCTCCCACGGGGGCTGCTCACACTGGCACGGTGCTTGTGCATGGGTATGGCCCTGCAACGTCGAAAAATCTGAGCGACCGAGCTCTGGCTTGTGGCACGCCCCGCGCACGTCACCTCACCAGGCCCTCAGTGCCTTCATCTCCTCGCGAAGCAACCGGGCAGACTGACAACCATAATGGCAAACTGTGTTTCTCCTTGTGCTGGCTTGCAGGAATCTCATGAGAATGACAGCAGGCGGCACCGCGAGTGTCGGATGTGGGGTTCCGGCAAACCCTTAAGGTTCGAACTCTGGGTGCGCGCAAAGTCTTTCCCTCCTATCGATCCACGCCCTAGCTCCCTAAGATCTCGCGGACGAACTCGACGAACTCACACCACAGAAAGACACGAGATTTATACTGGTTCGGGCCACATTTGTGGTGTAATACCCTACTCCAGTGTGGTGGTGGTGGATTGCCTCTTGGGCTGATGATGAACAGTACAAGGGGAACAACAACCTCCTGAGGTTGAGGTGTTCTTGTGCTTGCCGAACTTGTGCGAGTGAGGACTCGATGCCTCTACTGTGGTGGCTAGCTCTACTTATATAGGCCCTGGTCCTCTCCCCAAATATTGAGAGGGAAGGGAGCCAACAACGGTGGGAAAATTTGAAGGGGGACAGCTAGTACAAGCTATCCTGACAAAAGTGGTCTTCGCCTGCCAATGGCTCTGGTGGTGACGCCGTCTTGGGCTCCACGGTGACCTCCGTCCTGCCGTCCTTCTGGTCTTGGTCTCGTTGCACCGATATGGCAATCTTTGCCTGATGCCTCGGTACTCCTCGCATGCGCTTGCCTCCTTAGCACCAAAGAGGAAACAAGGACGCTGCGCGCGCTGGCACCCACCTGGCGCCCGCTTGGTGTCGATTGTCATGGCGCGTGAGGTTTGCCCCGCCTTGATATCTCTGCTCCTCGTGAGCCTGCCTGGCTAGGCCACTCCCGAGGAGGTCTTGCATCGTCCGCCTCGCGAGGCTTGGCCCCTCGCGAGGGTCTTGGATGCTTTGCTTATGAAGATGGGCCATACGGGCCGCTGGCTTAGCCATGCCGTGGGCCGTAGGCAGGCATGTCTGGGGACCCCCGTTCCCAGAACGCCGACAGTAGCCCCCAGGCCCAAGGTGCGCTCGGGCTTGGCTTCGCGGCGAAGCCAAGGGTCAAGTACGCAGCACCACGGGCCCCAAAAGCCTGCGGCCTTGGTCGTCGCGTGGCGGTTGATTAGACATTGGCATCTCCGCTTCCCCATGCTGCCTCGGCAACTGCTCGACTTGACAAGAGGCTGGCGCAGGCAGCACTTGCCTTCATTGCTTCTTCCTCGCCTCGCTTCAGATCCTCTTTCTTGCTCCTCGCCACCGCTACCTCCAGATCCGCTCCAATCTCATCCTGCATCTGCGATCCATGGCGCCGCGCAAAGTCAGGACTTCCTCGGCACCGGCTTGGTATGAGCCGGCTCTTGAAGCGCCCACCATCACGGAGAAGAACCTCGCCTCCGTGCGCCTGCTGACGGCGGGTGAGAGCAATGAGTGGGGGGAGACCAAGCTCTGGCTTGCCTCTGACGTGCCGGAGCCTGAGGAAAGCACCTTATTCCCCTTCTTCTCGAGCAGTGTTGCCGTCGGGTTGGTTCCTCCCTTCTCCGATTTCTTTTATGAAGTTCTCGACCACTACGGGCTGCAAGCGTTGCATCTCCATCCCAACTCTGTCCTCCTCCTGTCCATCTTCACCTACTACTGTGAGGCGTATCTGGGCGTGATGCCATCCTTGGCGCTCCTGCGCCATTTATTCTTCCTCCGTGTCAGCGAGGGGCACATCTCCGGATGCGCTAATTTCGTCGCATCCAGCAAGGCCAACTCGATCTCAAGCACCGGGAAAAGCGCCGACAACATTCGATCCAAATGGGTCATGGTGGACGCCAAGCGCGCCGATCCGCGTCTGGTGTTGCCAAGGGTGGCGCCCTCTTCTAACAGGGGGTGGCCCAAGGCGGATCTTGCTGATGAGCGGGCATTGTTAGTGTTGGGGTAGATGATGACCGACTTGAAGCCAGGCAACGCGAAGGCGGCCAAGGTGACTGGGGTCATGCTCCTGAGGGAGTTCTTGGCGCTGCGAGTTGCCCCGCTCCAGGCGTGCGCGCCCCTTGAGGAGCTTGAAGAAGAGGGAAACAAGACCCGGCTGAGGCCGGGGGCCCTGCCTGACGACGAATTAGCCGCTGTCGGGACAACCAGGAGTGCCGGCCTAGCGCCTTCGTTCCCCTATTCCAACGCAGGGACTGGGAGGAATTTGTCGCCTCCAGGCCGACCTTTGACGCGTGCGGGCTGGTGCCACCGGTGATCCCAGGAGCCCCTGCGGCACCGAAGCCGTTGGAGGTGTCCTCTGACGAGTCCTGTGGGGAGGAGGAAGAGGAGGTGGACTCGGAGAAGAGTCTTGAAGAGGTGGGGGAGGCTTCCCCTCTGAGCAAGGCCAAGATCCTCCGCGCCCTTCCTGACGATGCCGAGGCCGATACCCGCCAGGAGGACAGGGGTAGCTCCTCATCCCGACAAGAGTAGGTCGTCGCTGGTGCCTCGCGATGCCGCCTCCGTCCTGACACCTCCTGGGGCTGGCTCCGGCCCTGCCTCCGCACCGCCTGCTGCCGCCGGAGCTCGCACGCCTGCTCCTCAGGTCCCGATGATGTCAGGCTTCAAGCTCGCCGAGCGGAAGTATGTCACGGTGGACCGGTAAGTGTCTTAAGCTTTGCCTTGTCCCAGTTTGTACTTGTTATTTCCTGACATTCGCCCTCGGTCGATCAGGCCGGCGCCTTCAGCAAAGAAGAGGAAGGAGGATACGGCGGTCGTGCCTTCCTTCGCCGAGAAAGGAGGCAGCGGCGCCCGCATCTCCCTAGCCCGGTCGTCCTCGCGAGGCCAAGAGGAACATCGCCGTGTGGAATCAGCCCCCATGGCCCCGGAAGTGCCGGCGTCGGGTTCGGCTGGAGAGGTCCCGGCTGCTCCGGAACCCGCAATCTCCCAGGTCCTGGCGACGACGTCGGCTCCTCCCACTGCTGCACCTCCATTCCCTGGTTCTTCTGCTCCTGCTGCTGTTCTGGAACATGCTCTTTCGGAAATGACCCAGTTGCAGGCAGATCTCCTGGGTGCGGACCCACGCCTGGTGGCCGGGCGCCTAGAGCTGGCCTCTGGCTGGCTTCACTCCGACCTGGCGGTTCGCGTGACACTGAGCCAGGCCGCTGCGCTGTCAGGACCCCGATTCTAAGTCACACCGATCTAGCCTGTAACACATCATATCACTTTGCGGCCTCACGCATGGTATTCCCACGGGTGTCGCCTTACCATGGCCCGGGACCGTTTGCGCCTTTTGGCTCACGTATATGATAATGTCGCTAGCATCCATATGACAGAGAACCCGGGCCGACATGACTAGTCGTGAACCCAAACTGGCACTAACTTACGGGGACAGGCATACATGAATCAACATCAAGCATGTCAGTCAGCAGCGTGTGAATCCGGGCTGTAGCACTGGGCTAAAAGGACTCCGGGAACCCGGGCTGTAGCAGGCTAGGCAGGACTCCGGATGTCACCGCGTGACATTTCCCCGAAGGGACAGACACATGAACGAAGTGAAACACATGCCGGCCAGTCAAGTGTTCCGGAGCAGTAGTGCTGGGCTAGCAGGACTCCGGTGAACCGGGCTGTAGCGGACTACTATGGCTCATGGAAGCACAAGACTACATTTCCCCATAAGAGAGGCTACCAAGGATAAACAACTAGGTTGTCGGATCCCACACATACCAAGCATTTCAATCATACACACAATATGCTCGATATGTGCAAATACAACATGGCATCACATCAAGACTCTACGACTCAGAGTATTTATTCATTAGGCTCCGAGGAGCGAGATATTACAAACATGGGTCTCATGACCCAACATTCAGAGCATACAAGTCAAAGCACATGCGGAAGCTTAACATGTCTGAGTACAGACATCTACAAATGAAAAAGGCTGAGAAGCCTGACTATCTACAAGATCCTGCCGAGGGCACAAGATCGTAGCTGAGGTATCAAGCTAAACGTCGAAGTCCACACGGAACTACTAGCGAGACTGACGTCTCTCTACAAAACATAAAATAAGCAAACGTGAGTACAAATGTACCCAGCAAGACATACATCAGAACTATCTACATATGCATCGGTATCAACAAAAGGGGTAGTGGAGTTTAACTGCAGCAAGCCAGCTTTGACTCAGTGGCTAACCTGAACTACGACTGCAAGCAACTCTTTGAGGTGGCGCACACGAGTCCACATATTCACCATATCAATACACCACTATGGATTCGCTCCCGTCTCCCTATGAGAACGCCATCCATAGCACTCACGCTTATCTTGCGCATTTTAGAGCATCCACTTTCACTTGTCTATGAACTGTTATAGGCAACCCAGAAGTCCTTTACCGCGGACACGACTATTCGAATAGATCATATTAACCCTGCAGGTGTGTGCTTCGACACACACGCTCTCACCACTTACCGTCGTTTACGCGACATGTACTCGGCAACCTTCAAGCAGAAGCCCAGCGAGGGTGTCGGCCACAGCTTACCTAAACACTCAAGTCTCTAGTCCAGGTTTACGCAGGGAGTCCCGCCGAGGTTTCCACATACGGCCCCGAACGATGTGTGCAGGGTTCCCGAGACACCAAACGGGCGCCCGGTACACCGTGCCACATGCCTACCGCATCACAGCCCACCCCTCCGGTCAGCGCTGCCCACAGCCTCCAGCATACTACAAACACCAGAAACTACTTGCAACTCCTGGACAGAGGACAAGGGTGATTAAGAAGCCGAGAGGGTCCATTGGTTTCGGGCCCAATGCGTGGTAGTAACACAGAACTCAGATCCTGAGGACGGCTTCAATGAGACAACCCACCATGTACTCCTACATGGCCTCTCACCGCTACCTTTACCAATCGTGTTCACACACTTAGCTCACACACAGTAGGACATGTTCATCACCATTCCAATTCATCCCCGATGAATCAGACCCGACTCAACTCTAAGAAGTAGCAGGCATGACAAACAAACATGAATGAGTAGGCACATCAGGGCTCAAACAACTCCTACTCATGCTAGTGGGTTTCATCTATTTACTGTGGCAATGACAGGTCATGCAGAGGATAAGGGGTTCAACTACCGCAACAAGTAACAGATGAATCGTTGTTGTCCTAATGCAGTAAAAGAGAGCAGGAGCGAGAGAGTGGGATTGTATCGGAATGAACGAGGGGGTTATGCTTGCCTGGCACTTTCGAAGATAATATAGCTCTTCATTAGTGTCATCGAACTCATCGTCGGAACCACGTCTATCGAGAGGGGGCAAACACCGGCAAACAGAGAAGAAACACGATTAATGCAATGCACAATATGATGCATGCTATGGCATGCCAATATGAATGTGTTTTGGTCTATTGCAAGCTAGAACGGATTGAGATGAGTCCATTTGAACCAAAGATTCAAATGCAAACCCATTTTATGAAGTCATAAAGGTGGATTAATTTATTTCATTTAAACAGCAAGGTTAAAGTGTTTAAACATGCATGATACCAGTACAGATGGAAAGATTGGATTTTTCTGATCATTTTTCATATATAAATTATTTCATTCTGAGCTACGGTTGATTTTATATGATTTTTAGAAGTTTATACTATTTTCTAGAATTTTCTGAATTATTTTAAATCCAGAAAAGGTTTAATTGCGTCAGCACTGCGTCATGCCTGTGTCAGCAGCGCTGACCAGGGTCAAACCTGATGTGTGGGGTCCACACATCAGTGACACCGGTGCTAAACCCGCGTTGACTAGCACTTTGACATGCTGCGGGGCCCGTTGTCAGTGGCTAAAGGGCGGCTGAGCTGGCGGGGATTAGCGCTAATGACTGCGCCACGTCGGTTCTCGCCGGAGTTTCGCCGGTGACGACCATTTCGCGCGGCAGAGATCGTCGGGATCTCGCTACAGTCCACGGTTTGGGGTGGGGTTTGCTCCTACGGATTGCTGGCGCTCTGGCGCATCTAGTGGTGGCAGCAACAGGACGCGGGGCACTCGGTAGCGGCGGCGGAGGCGAGTTGGGCGGCGGCCGGAGCTATGGGCTTGACGCGAGCGGCGCTATGGTGCACGGAGGGGCAAGCTGAAATGCTCTACGGTCTCCTGGGAGCTCCAGGAGTTCAACGGCATGCTCGAACGCGAGCTATGGCGTCAGCAACCGCGGTGGCACCATGGCCGGCGGTGGTGAGGTCTTGAGCTCGAGGAACTGGCGGCTAGACAGGCCAGACGAACACGGGGAGAGAGGGGTTCAGCGTAGTGGCTCACGGAGGTTGCAGGGGGCGTCGAAGCGGGCTCGGGTGCGCGTTGAAGACGGTGAATCGGGCAACTGCATCCGGCAGCCGTGGACGGGGAAGAAAAACCGCAGCGTCGACATGGGGTCATCCGGGCTTCAGTGGTTCGGCGTGGGGGTTCTTGGGGCCTGAGCAGAGCTTAGGGTCACGGCCACGCGCAAAGGGACGGCGGTGGGCGCGGTATTTTGCGGCGGCGCGCTCCGGCGTTCTCTGGTCCGAGGAGGAGCGAGGCAGAGAGCGGGCTGGGGGCGAGTGAGAGGGCAGATAGTGAGGGAGAGAAGCGAGGGGCTGCGGGGCGTCTCCAGATGCGTCGGGGGCGCCTCGGTGGCAAGCAGGAGGTGGCCGCGTTTGCACGCGCGCGCTCCACGCTTCCCCTCTGCCTACTGGCAGGAGGAGGAAGACGGCTCTGCCCTTGGTGGGCTGGGCTGCTACAGTGGTGGGCTGGCCCCTCTGGTGGCTACACAGGTGAGGCCAGGTAAGCTCTCCCTCTCTTCTGTTTTCTAATTTTTTTTGTTTTCTAATTATTTGCCTCTGTTTTGAGCTTAGGAAAAATACCAAGGCATTTCCTAAAATCCTGAAAATATTCATGGACACTTGCTGAATTATTTCAGTGGCCCAAAAATAGTTCCAACATTATTTGAACATTTAAATTATTTATAGTATTTAAATGCCCAAAAGTCAAATACAATAAGATTTAATTCAAAAATCCAGAATGGCCTAGAAATAGGTGCATCATTTTTGGCAGAGGTTTTCACCTTTAACAAAAATCATGAACTTTTCTAAAGGGCATTTGGGTTCATTGAAAATGTTTTTAAGTTGAACCTAGTTGAGTTCTTTTGGGTGTTAGGGATTGATCACCCCTATTTCAAGTTTAAGCAAAATTTAAACATGATGCAGCAACCAAGACTAGTCCACAAGCAAAGCTAAAGCTAGGGCTGTGACAGCTCACCCCCACTAAACAAGAATCTCGTCCCGAGATTCAGGACGTGAGGTAAGAAAACAGAGGGGACACAAAGCTAACACAATCTTCACGATCCAGATGCACTTCATAAGAACATTGATTCGATCACCAACTTTGTCTCGATGTCTTGCTCTGAGAACTCCAACCGACAAGACAACAAGAGGAAAGGGAAAACTCTAGAAGGATCGATCTTCTCGAATATCGAACAACTCAGGATCAACTCATGGAGGGAGGCATTGAAACATCTCTCGAGCTGAGAGGCAAAACATGCACCAGGAGGGACGGAAGAAACAATTTGACGAGGGTTTCAAAGTAGCGAGGAAAAATTGCCATGATTCCATAACGGGGCACCTTGGGGAAGGTGACTCATAGATTTATTCCCTTAAGCGGCAAAAAGAATTACTTTTGATACAGAGATCATTGAAACTCTCTAAACTGGCCCAAGGAAAATCACAAACGATCATTTGAAGGAGTTCAGAGAAATGGCATACTCAGATCGGAAAGGAAACTATGGTTATGGAGCAACTCGGTAAACGGAAGGCACATTCCCTTTGATACCGGGGATATAACCTAGTGTCTGAGTATGCTCTCCAGAACTTGAGCATTTCCATATTCATCAAGGTTTTACCAACATCCGTGCCGAGGATCCCGGCAACACATCATACTACCATGATGAACGGTGATGGAGAATGCAGGTGCAAAGGAGGACAACACTTTCTCAGATTTCACCTTAGCGAAGCCAAGGGAGCAAAATCTGGATGATCGACCGAGAGACATTTAGCACTCCGCTTCTGATGTTCTCCTTGATGTTCTAGCGTAACCCATTACATGTGGTTTGGTATCTTGAACATCAAGTAGTAGGTCGGACTTCGGGAGCGCAGGAATCAATAAGGAATAACTAGTGGAATAAATCCTAAGAAATCCTTATGGGGAGGTGGCCAACTTACTCAATCAAGATACTACCATAATAGGTCTTCCGGCTGGGTGTGTTGGCCACGACATCCACTTTACCGGTTATCAAGAGACCAATATTATAATTCTTGGAAAATGTTCCAACCATCATATCTGCCCGAGATTCAGATCTGGTTGGTGTCAGGATATTCCAGACTCATCAAGTCTAGAAGGAAAATGAAAGTTTGCAACACAAATCGACGAGATGACGTTGCGAGATTCTCAGGGGATGAACTACGATAGCAAGATCCAAAACATGAGTTGGTTCTGCTACAAACACATGTGAACACGTTGTCCCAGACAAGCATGACCACATAGTAGTCTTATGATAAAACACTACCGAGTTCAGGTGGGGAACCATCATCTAGGGTAACGAAGTCTTGTGCATGACCTAGGATTTGCACAACAACTCCTTTTCCTTGAACAAATCAATCAGTGGCTTAGTGTGCTAGAGAATTCATATGGAATGACGATGATCAGTCTAACAGAACACGGAATACTTCGCACGTGCATAACTGACTTGGGATGATTCCAAAAGAGGCAACATTGACTTTCTCAAATCCACGACGGCAACTTGCATCAGATGCACGTGAATTAGAGGAAGTCACTACTTTCATCCAAACATATGCTTCATGAACGGAACATGAAGATAATGCTTATAAAGTTTCCAATACTAGCTGGATGTTCAACACGAGTCATGGAGAAGGTAGCAGTGTTGCTGATGGGCTCAACAACAATTCATCCAGGTTTCCATGGAGATGGAATTCCATAATTATGTGAATAAGTGATAGCATTGGTCAGACCCAAAAGATATAATGGTGTATGCTCGAGGGATCAACCACGAGTAAGACAACATTATGAACATCGTTGGTTCTGATTTGATGATAGCCCATACTCAAATCAAAGTATTGACAAGACAGTAGGTCCAACATTTGATCACAAGGATCAATCAATGAAGATATCAGCTATCTTCAACACACACAAAAAGATATCCCTTAGTGATAAACTAAGTCAGATCGATAAGCTTTTATCTTCCAACTCTCCAAGTTGTTGTTTTTCTTAACCAACTAGCTCAGGGGTATCCAACACGGATTCTTGGAGAAGGGGTGGTTTACAAGAAACCCACTTGATCACGAACTCAACATAGCGGTCAGGTGGCAACCTGGTAACACTTCTGAGAAGATATTCAGAAAATCTCGAACCACCGACATGTTACTAAGCTCGAGATCAATCTTGCTCTTTAGGCAAGATGATATGATCAAATAAGCAAGGATAGACACAATCCCAACTCTTGATCGAAGAGTGCACTAGGAAAATGGACTAGGTAGCACGATCAATCTTAGAATGATGATTCCATAATCAACACACCAAGAATGAGGTTATCGTCCATTAACCACCAAGCAACGGGGTTGCTAGGAGTATTGATTTCACACATCACGGTTCACTTGTCGGTATTCTGGTTGCAACAACACGGAACCGAGGAACGAATGATGATGGTGAAAAGTATCACTACGTTAAGAATTCATGAGAGATGGTGCAATTGTCATGACAATTCTGACATAAAGGGGGTAATACTTCAGGGTAGAACAGAATCAAAAGCTGGTTAGGCATTTGATCTGCGGAATACAACTACTTTGACCCAATCCCAGAGAGGGATGAGGTACTGGAGTTTGTTTCTCCTAGTCATTCCGGATTAGAATGGCTTGACAGACCACAAGAATAATAGGCATCGATAACACAAATGCACAATTACTCCTGACTATCAATTGATAGACGAGGGCCAGAAAATAACTAAAGAGGGACAACCCAAAGGAACATATGTTTTTCTGAGTTGTGGATGCATGGATTAGTATGTCGAGCAAATTCAACATATTTCTTCCGGATAACCCATGCAGAGGAGGAAGGACTGGCAGAGTCACAATATGAATGGAGTACTCCTCAAGAGCACGCTGGTTGTGATCTTCTGGTTAAAAGAACTTCTGCCATAATGGTTCATGGTATTTGGAAGAAGGAAATACCACGGACCTCGAAGACTATCGCAAAGGTTACTAATATCTTAAGGGAACTAGCAAATACTAACAACATGAAGTAGGGTGAATCTCGGGTTCAAAACCCAGGAGTAGAATACCTACTAAATAAATGGCATCACGGGATGCTTTCGAGAATGATGGCCAGAATCATCACACCGGGAACACAAAACATAGCTAGTTTACTAGGTAATCTTCTAAGACACCTAGGGTCGTAATAATAACTCCAACATATACGCCGAGGCAATAGAATATCTCAACTCAGCAATTAGTGTGATTAACCTGGCCTAAAAGAACAACAAAACCAGAGGGAAAAGATTTTGCAAATGCATCAGATGGTTTAGAAACCTGGGATGACTCGGACAGCATAACGGCTGTAAATTCTCAGAAAAAGATTTGAGACATTCACAAGGATTTGCATCGTCACTTAACCACATCATATCAAGGTTCTGGTTCAACTGACAACATACTGAAAGTAGTAGAAACTAAACAAGGGCTTGAATCCAACAATCCTATGAGTCTACGGATTAGTAACACGTGATCCTGATAGAAAGATGAGAAGGCCTAGTTCTTAATCCCCGTAGAAGAGAAGAGGGTGACTCAGATCAGAAGGGCATAAGGTAAAGGAGTAAAAAGAGCCCTACGTTCCCTCCCACAATCAATTCCCTTATATAACTAAAGCATTTCTAGACTCAACTTCGACCAGTTTGGTTTCGTAAACCTACAGGCAGTCAGGCTCTGATACCAACGCTGTCAGGACCCCGATTCTAAGTCACACCGATCTAGCCTGTAACACCTCATATCACTTTGCGGCCTCACGCACGGTATTCCCACGGGTGTCGCCTTACCATGGCCCGGGACCGTTTGCGCCTTTTGGCTCACATATATGATAATGTCGCTAGCATCCATATGACAGAGAACCCGGGCCGACATGACTAGTCGTGAACCCAAAGTGGCACTAACTTACGGGGACATGCATACATGAATCAACATCGAGCATGTCGGTCAGCAGCGTGTGAATCCGGGCTGTAGCACTAGGCTAACAGGACTCCGGGAACCCGGGCTGTAGCAGGCTAGGCAGGACTCCGGATGTCACCGCGTGACATTTCCCTGAAGGGACAGAGAGAGGAGCGAAGTGAAACACATGCCGGCCAGTGAAGTGTTCGGGAGCAGTAGTGCTGGGCTAGCAGGACTCCGGTGAACCGGGCTGTAGCGGACTACTATGGCTCATGGAAGCACAAGACTACATTTCCCCATAAGAGAGGCTACCAAGGATAAACAACTAGGTTGTCGGATCCCACACATACCAAGCATTTCAATCATACACACAATATGCTCGATATGTGCAAATACAACATGGCATCACATCAAGACTCTACGACTCAGAGTATTTATTCATTAGGCCCCGAGGAGCGAGATATTACAAACATGGGTCTCATGACCCAACATTTAGAGCATACAAGTCAAAGCACATGCGGAAGCTTAACATGTCTGAGTACAGACATCTACAAATGAAAAAGGCTGAGAAGCCTGACTATCTACAAGATCCTGCCGAGGGCACAAGATCGTAGCTGAGGTATCAAGCTAAACGTCGAAGTACACACGGAACTACTAGCGAGACTGACGTCTCTCTACAAAACATAAAATAAGCAAACGTGAGTACAAATGTACCCAGCAAGACTTACATCAGAACTATCTACATATGCATCGGTATCAACAAAAGGGGTAGTGGAGTTTAACTGCAGCAAGCCAGCTTTGACTCAGTGGCTAACCTGAACTACGACTGCAAGCAACTCTTTGAGGTGGCGCACACGAGTCCACATATTCACCATATCAATACACCACTATGGATTCGCTCCCGTCTCCCTACGAGAACGCCATCCATAGCACTCACGCTTATCTTGCGCATTTTAGAGTATCCACTTTCACTTGTCTATGAACTGTTATAGGCAACCCAGAAGTCCTTTACCGCGGACACGGCTATTCGAATAGATCATATTAACCCTGCAGGTGTGTGCTTCGACACACACGCTCTCACCACTTACCGTCGTTTACACGACATGTACTCGGCAACCTTCAAGCGGAAGCCCAGCGAGGGTGTCGGCCACAGCCTACCGAAACACTCAAGTCTCTAGTCCAGGTTTATCGCCTATTCAGGTTCCATCCGCAGGGAGTCCGGCCGAGGTTTCCACATACGGCCCCGAACGATGTGTGCAGGGTTCCCGAGACACCAAACGGGCGCCTGGTACACCGTGCCACGTGCCTACCGCATCACAGCCCACCCCTTCGGTCAGCGCTGCCCACGGCCTCCAACATACTACAAACACCAGAAACTACTTGCAACTCCTGGACAGAGGACAAGGATGATTAAGAAGCCGAGAGGGTCCATTGTTTTCGGGCCCAATGCGTGGTAGTAACTGTATCATGGATCACAAACACAGAACTCAGTTCCTGAGGACGGCTTCAATGAGACAACCCACCATGTACTCCTACATGGCCTCTCACCGCTACCTTTACCAATCGTGTTCACACACTTAGCTCACACACAGTAGGACATGTTCATCACCATTCCAATTCATCCCCGATGAATCAGACCCGACTCAACTCTAAGCAGTAGCAGGCATGACAAACAAACATGAATGAGTAGGCACATCAGGGCTCAAACAACTCCTACTCATGCGAGTGGGTTTCATCTATTTACTGTGGCAATGACAGGTCATGCAGAGGATAAGGGGTTCAACTACCGCAACAAGTAACAGATGAATTGTTGTTGTCCTAATGCAGTAAAAGAGAGCAGGAGCGAGAGAGTGGGATTGTATCGGAATGAACGAGGGGGTTATGCTTGCCTGGCACTTTCGAAGATAATATAGCTCTTCATTAGTGTCATCGAACTCATCGTCGGAACCACGTCTATCGAGAGGGGGCAAACACCGGTAAACAGAGAAGAAACACGATTAATGCAATGCACAATATGATGCATGCTATGGCATGCCAATATGAATGTGTTTTGGTCTATTGCAAGCTAGAACGGATTGAGATGAGTCCATTTGAACCAAAGATTCAAATGCAAACCCATTTTATGAAGTCATAAAGGTGGATTAACTTATTTCACTTAAACAGCAAGGTTAAATTGTTTAAACATGCATGATACCAGTACAGATGGAAAGATTGGATTTTTCTGATCATTTTTCATATATAAATTATTTCATTCTGAGCTACGGTTGATTTTATATGATTTTTAGAAGTTTATACTATTTTCTGGAATTTTCTGAATTATTTTAAATCCAGAAAAGGTTTAATTGCGTCAGCACTGCGTCATGCCTGCGTCAGCAGCGCTGACCAGGGTCAAACCTGACGTGTGGGGTCCACACATCAGTGACACCGGTGCTAAACCCGCGTTCACTAGCACTTTGACATGCTGCGGGGCCCGTTGTCAGTGGCTAAAGGGCGGCTGAGCTGGCGGGGATTAGCGCTAATGACTGCGCCACGTCGGTTCTCGCCGGAGTTTCGCCGGCGACGACCATTTCGCGCGGCAGAGATCGTCGGGATCTCGCTACTGTCCACGGTTTGGGGTGGGGTTTGCTCCTACGGATTGCTGGCGCTCTGGCGCATCTAGTGGTGGCAGCAACAGGACACGGGGCACTCGGTAGCGGCGGCGGAGGCGAGTTGGGTGGCGGCCGGAGCTATGGGCTTGACGCGAGCGGCGCTATGGTGCACGGAGGGGCAAGCTGAAGTGCTCTACGGTCTCCTGGGAGCTCCAGGAGTTCAACGGCATGCTCGAACGCGAGCTATGGCGTCAGCAACCGCGGTGGCACCATGGCCGGCGGTGGTGAGGTCTTAAGCTCGAGGAACTGGCGGCTAGACAGGCCAGACGAACACGGGGAGAGAGGGGTTCGGCGTAGTGGCTCACGGAGGTTGCAGGGGGCGTCGAAGCGGGCTCGGGTGCGCGTTGAAGACGGTGAATCGGGCAACTGCATCCGGCGGCCGTGGACGGGGAAGAAAAACCGCAGCGTCTTCATGGGGTCATCCGGGCTTGAGTGGTTCGGCGTGGGGGTTCTTGGGGCATAAGCAGAGCTTAGGGTCACGGCCACGCGCAAAGGGACGGCGGTGGGCGCGGTATTTTGCGGCGGCGCGCTCCGGCGTTCTCTGGTCCGAGGAGGAGCGAGCCAGAGAGCGGGCTGGGGGCGAGTGAGAGGGCAGATAGTGAGGGAGAGAAGCGAGGGGCTGCGGGGCGTCTCCAGATGCGTCGGGGGCGCCTCGGTGGCAAGCAGGAGGTGGCCGCGTTTGCACGCGCGCGCTCCACGCTTCCCCTCTGCCTACTGGCAGGAGGAGGAAGACGGCTCTGCCCTCGGTGGGCTGGGCCGCTACAGTGGTGGGCTGGCCCCTCTGGTGGCTACACAGGTGAGGCCAGGTAAGCTCTCCCTCTCTTCTGTTTTCTAATTTGTTTTTGTTTTCTAATTATTTGCCTCTGTTTTGAGCTTAGGAAAAATACCAAGGCATTTCCTAAAATCCTGAAAATATTCATGGACACTTGCTGAATTATTTCAGTGGCCCAAAAATAGTTCCAACATTATTTGAACATTTAAATTATTTATAGTATTTAAATGCCCAAAAGTCAAATACAATAAGATTTAATTCAAAAATCCAGAATGGCCTAGAAATAGGTGCATCATTTTTGGCAGAGGTTTTCACCTTTAACAAAAATCATGAACTTTTCTAAAGGGCATTTGGGTTCATTGAAAATGTTTTTAAGTTGAACCTAGTTGAGTTCTTTTGGGTGTTAGGGATTGATCACCCCTATTTCAAGTTTAAGCAAAATTTAAACATGATGCAGCAACCAAGACTAGTCCACAAGCAAAGCTAAAGCTAGGGCTGTGACAGCTCACCCCCACTAAACAAGAATCTCGTCCCGAGATTCAGGACGTGAGGTAAGAAAACAGAGGGGACACAAAGCTAACCCAATCTTCACGATCCAGATGCACTTCATAAGAACATTGATTCGATCACCAACTTTGTCTCGATGTCTTGCTCTGAGAACTCCAACCGACAAGACAACAAGAGGAAAGGGAAAACTCTAGAAGGATCGATCTTCTCGAATATCGAACAACTCAGGATCAACTCATGGAGGGAGGCATTGAAACATCTCTCGAGCTGAGAGGCAAAACATGCACCAGGAGGGACGGAAGAAACAATTTGACGAGGGTTTCAAAGTAGCGAGGAAAAATTGCCATGATTCCATAACGGGGCACCTTGGGGAAGGTGACTCGTAGATTTATTCCCTTAAGCGGCAAAAAGAATTACTTTTGATACAGAGATCATTGAAACTCTCTAAACTGGCCCAAGGAAAATCACAAACGATCATTTGAAGGAGTTCAGAGAAATGGCATACTCAGATCGGAAAGGAAACTATGGTTATGGAGCAACTCGGTAAACGGAAGGCACATTCCCTTTGATACCGTGGATATAACCTAGTGTTTGAGTATGCTCTCCAGAACTTGAGCATTTCCATATTCATCAAGGTTTTACCAACATCCGTGCCGAGGATCCCGGCAACACATCATACTACCATGATGAACGGTGATGGAGAATGCAGGTGCAAAGGAGGACAACACTTTCTCAGATTTCACCTTAGCGAAGCCAAGGGAGCAAAATCTGGATGATCGACCGAGAGACATTTAGCACTCCGCTTCTGATGTTCTCCTTGATGTTCTAGCGTAACCCATTAGATGTGGTTTGGTATCTTGAACATCAAGTAGTAGGTCGGACTTCGGGAGCGCAGGAATCAATAAGGAATAACTAGGGGAATAAATCCTAAGAAATCCTTATGGGGAGGTGGCCAACTTACTCAATCAAGATACTACCATAATAGGTCTTCCGGCTGGGTGTGTTGGCCACGACATCCACTTTACCGGTTATCAAGAGACCAATATTATAATTCTTGGAAAATGTTCCAACCATCATATCTGCCCGAGATTCAGATCTGGTTGGTGTCAGGATATTCCAGACTCATCAAGTCTAGAAGGAAAATGAAAGTTTGCAACACAAATCGACGAGATGACGTTGCGAGATTCTCAGGGGATGAACTACGATAGCAAGATCCAAAACATGAGTTGGTTCTGCTACAATCACATGTGAACACGTTGTCCCAGACAAGCATGACCACATAGTAGTCTTATGATAAAACACTACCGAGTTCAGGTGGGGAACCATCATCTAGGGTAACGAAGTCTTGTGCATGACCTAGGATTTGCACAACAACTCCTTTTCCTTGAACAAATCAATCAGTGGCTTAGTGTGCTAGAGAATTCATATGGAATGACGATGATCAGTCTAACAGAACACGGAATACTTCGCACGTGCATAACTGACTTGGGATGATTCCAAAAGAGGCAACATTGACTTTCTCAAATCCACGACGGCAACTTGCATCAGATGCACGTGAATTAGAGGAAGTGACTACTTTCATCCAAACATATGCTTCATGAACGGAACACGAAGATAATGCTTATAAAGTTTCCAATACTAGCTGGATGTTCAACACGAGTCATGGAGAAGGTAGCAGTGTTGCTGATGGGCTCAACAACAATTCATCCAGGTTTCCATGGAGATGGAATTCCATAATTATGTGAATAAGTGATAGCATTGGTCAGACCCAAAAGATATAATGGTGTATGCTCGAGGGATCAACCACGAGTAAGACAACATTATGAACATCGTTGGTTCTGATTTGATTTGATGATAGCCCATACTCAAATCAAAGTATTGACAAGACAGTAGGTCCAACATTTGATCACAAGGATCAATCAATGAAGATATCAGCTATCTTCAACACACACAAAAAGATATCCCTTAGTGATAAACTAAGTCAGATCGATAAGCTTTTATCTTCCAACTCTCCAAGTTGTTGTTTTGCTTAACCAACTAGCTCAGGGGTATCCAACACGGATTCTTGGAGAAGGGGTGGTTTACAAGAAACCCACTTGATCACGAACTCAACATAGCGGTCAGGTGGCAACCTGGTAACACTTCTGAGAAGATATTCAGAAAATCTCGAACCACCGACATGTTACTAAGCTCGAGATCAATCTTGCTCTTTAGGCAAGATGATATGATCAAATAAGCAAGGATAGACACAATCCCAACTCTTGATCGAAGAGTGCACTAGGAAAATGGACTAGGTAGCACGATCAATCTTAGAATGATGATTCCATAATCAACACACCAAGAATGAGGTTATCGTCCATTAACCACCAAGCAACGGGGTTGCTAGGAGTATTGATTTCACACATCACGGTTCACTTGTCGGTATTCTGGTTGCAACAACACGGAACCGAGGAACGAATGATGATGGTGAAAAGTATCACTACGTTAAGAATTCATGAGAGATGGTGCAATTGTCATGACAATTCTGACATAAAGGGGGTAATACTTCAGGGTAGAACAGAATCAAAAGCTGGTTAGGCATTTGATCTGCGGAATACAACTACTTTGACCCAATCCCAGAGAGGGACGAGGTACTGGAGTTTGTTTCTCCTAGTCATTCCGGATTAGAATGGCTTGACAGACCACAAGAATAATAGGCATCGATAACACAAATGCACAATTACTCCTGACTATCAATTGATAGACGAGGGCCAGAAAATAACTAAAGAGGGACAACCCAAAGGAACATATGTTTTTCTGAGTTGTGGATGCATGGATTAGTATGTCGAGCAAATTCAACATATTTCTTCCGGATAACCCATGCAGAGGAGGAAGGACTGGCAGAGTCACAATATGAATGGAGTACTCCTCAAGAGCACCCTGGTTGTGATCTTCTGGTTAAAAGAACTTCTGCCATAATGGTTCATGGTATTTGGAAGAAGGAAATACCACGGACCTCGAAGACTATCGCAAAGGTTACTAATATCTTAAGGGAACTAGCAAATACTAACAACATGAAGTAGGGTGAATCTCGGGTTCAAAACCCAGGAGTAGAATACCTACTAAATAAATGGCATCACGGGATGCTTTCGAGAATGATGGCCAGAATCATCACACCGGGAACACAAAACATAGCTAGTTTACTAGGTAATCTTCTAAGACACCTAGGGTCGTAATAATAACTCCAACATATACGCTGAGGCAATAGAATACCTCAACTCAGCAATTAGTGTGATTAACCTGGCCTAAAAGAACAACAAAACCAGAGGGAAAAGATTTTGCAAATGCATCAGATGGTTTAGAAACCTGGGATGACTCGGACAGCATAACGGCTGTAAATTCTCAGAAAAAGATTTGAGACATTCACAAGGATTTGCATCGTCACTTAACCACATCATATCAAGGTTCTAGTTCAACTGACAACATACTGAAAGTAGTAGAAACTAAACAAGGGCTTGAATCCAACAATCCTATGAGTCTACGGATTAGTAACACGTGATCCTGATAGAAAGATGAGAAGGCCTAGTTCTTAATCCCCGTAGAAGAGAAGAGGGTGACTCAGATCAGAAGGGCATAAGGTAAAGGAGTAAAAAGAGCCCTACGTTCCCTCCCACAATCAATTCCCTTATATAACTAAAGCATTTCTAGACTCAACTTCGACCAGTTTGGTTTCGTAAACCTACAGGCAGTCAGGCTCTGATACCAACGCTGTCAGGACCCCGATTCTAAGTCACACCGATCTAGCCTGTAACACCTCATATCACTTTGCGGCCTCACGCACGGTATTCCCACGGGTGTCGCCTTACCATGGCCCGGGACCGTTTGCGCCTTTTGGCTCACATATATGATAATGTCACTAGCATCCATATGACAGAGAACCCGGGCCGACATGACTAGTCTTGAACCCAAAGTGGCACTAACTTACGGGGACATGCATACATGAATCAACATCGAGCATGTCGGTCAGCAGCGTGTGAATCCGGGCTGTAGCACTGGGCTAACAGGACTCCGGGAACCCGGGCTGTAGCAGGCTAGGCAGGACTCCGGATGTCACCGCGTGACATTTCCCTGAAGGGACAGACAGAGGAGCGAAGTGAAACACATGCCGGCCAGTGAAGTGTTCGGGAGCAGTAGTGCTGGGCTAGCAGGACTCCGGTGAACCGGGCTGTAGCGGACTACTATGGCTCATGGAAGCACAAGACTACATTTCCCCATAAGAGAGGCTACCAAGGATAAACAACTAGGTTGTCGGATCCCACACATACCAAGCATTTCAATCATACACACAATATGCTCGATATGTGCAAATACAACATGGCATCACATCAAGACTCTACGACTCAGAGTATTTATTCATTAGGCCCCGAGGAGCGAGATATTACAAACATGGGTCTCATGACCCAACATTCAGAGCATACAAGTCAAAGCACATGCGGAAGCTTAACATGTCTGAGTACAGACATCTACAAATGAAAAAGGCTGAGAAGCCTGACTATCTACAAGATCCTGCCGAGGGCACAAGATCGTAGCTGAGGTATCAAGCTAAACGTCGAAGTCCACAGGGAACTACTAGCGAGACTGACGTCTCTCTACAAAACATAAAATAAGCAAACGAGAGTACAAATGTACCCAGCAAGACTTACATCAGAACTATCTACATATGCATCGGTATCAACAAAAGGGGTAGTGGAGTTTAACTGCAGCAAGCCAGCTTTGACTCGGTGGCTAACCTGAACTACGACTGCAAGCAACTCTTTGAGGTGGCGCACACGAGTGCACATATTCACCATATCAATACACCACTATGGATTCGCTCCCGTCTCCCTACGAGAACGCCATCCATAGCACTCACGCTTATCTTGCGCATTTTAGAGTATCCACTTTCACTTGTCTATGAACTGTTATAGGCAACCCAGAAGTCCTTTACCGCGGACACGGCTATTCGAATAGATCATATTAACCCTGCAGGTGTGTGCTTCGACACACACGCTCTCACCACTTACCGTCGTTTACACGACATGTACTCGGCAACCTTCCAGCGGAAGGCCAGTGAGGGTGTCGGCCACAGCCTACCGAAACACTCAAGTCTCTAGTCTAGGTTTATCGCCTATTCAGGTTCCATCCGCAGGGAGTCCGGCCGAGGTTTCCACATACGGCCCCGAACGATGTGTGCAGGGTTCCCGAGACACCAAACGGGCGCCCGGTACACCGTGCCACGTGCCTACCGCATCACAGCCCACCCCTTCGGTCAGCGCTGCCCACGGCCTCCAGCATACTACAAACACCAGAAACTACTTGCAACTCCTGGACAGAGGACAAGGGTGATTAAGAAGCCGAGAGGGTCCATTGTTTTCGGGCCCAATGCGTGGTAGTAACTGTATCATGGATCACAAAAACAGAACTCAGTTCCTGAGGACGGCTTCAATGAGACAACCCACCATGTACTCCTACATGGCCTCTCACCGCTACCTTTACCAATCGTGTTCACACACTTAGCTCACACACAGTAGGACATGTTCATCACCATTCCAATTCATCCCCGATGAATCAGACCCGACTCAACTCTAAGCAGTAGCAGGCATGACAAACAAACATGAATGAGTAGGCACATCAGGGCTCAAACAACTCCTACTCATGCTAGTGGGTTTCATCTATTTACTGTGGCAATGACAGGTCATGCAGAGGATAAGGGGTTCAACTACCGCAACAAGTAACAGATGAATCGTTGTTGTCCTAATGCAGTAAAAGAGAGCAGGAGCGAGAGAGTGGGATTGTATCGGAATGAACGACGGGGTTATGCTTGCCTGGCACTTCCGAAGATAATACAGCTCTTCATCAGTGTCATCGAACTCATCGTCGGAACCACGTCTTTCGAGAGGGGGCAAACACCGGCAAACAGAGAAGAAACACGATCAATGCAATGCACAATATGATGCATACTATGACATGGCAATATGAATGTGTATTGGTCTATTGCAAGCTAGAACAAATTGAGATGAGTTCATTTGAACCAAAGATTCAAATGCAAACCCATTTTCTGAAGTCTTAAAGGTGGATTAACTTATTTCACTTAAACATCAAGGTTAAAGTGTTTAAACATGCATGATACCAGTACAGATGGAAAGATTGGATTTTTTTGATCATTTTTCATATATAAATTATTTCATTCTGAGCTACGGTTGATTTTATATGATTTTTAGAAGTTTATACTATTTTCTGGAATTTTCTGAATTATTTTAAATCCAGAAAAGGATTAATTGCGTCAGCACTGCGTCATGCCTGCGTCAGCAGCGCTGACCAGGGTCAAACCTGACGTGTGGGGTCCACACGTCAGTGACACCGGTGCTAAACCCGCATTGACTAGCACTTTGACATGCTGCGGGGCCCATTGTCAGTGGCTAAAGGGCGGCTGAGCTGGCGGGGATTAGCGCTAATGACTACGCCACGTTGGTTCTCGCTGGAGTTTCGCCGGCGACGAACATTTCGCGCGGCGGAGATCGTCGGGATCTTGCTACAGCCCACGGTTTGGGGCGGGGTTTGCTCCTACGGATTGCTGGCGCTCTGGCGTATCTAGTGGTGACATCAACAGGCCGCGGTGCACTCGGTAGCGGCGGCGGAGGCGAGTTGGGCGGCGGCTGGAGCTATGGGCTTGACGCGAGCGGCGCTATGGTGCACGGAGGGGCTAGCTGAAGTGCTCTACGGTCTCCTGGGAGCTCCAGGAGTTCAACGGCATGCTCGAACGCGAGCTATGGCGTCAGCAACCGCGGTGGCACCATGGCCGGCGGCGGTGAGGTCTTGAGCTCGAGGAAGTGGCGGCTAGACAGGCCAGACGAACACGAGGAGAGAGGGGTTCGGCGTAGTGGCTCACGGAGGTTGCAGGGGGCGTCGAAGCGGGCTCGGGGACGCGTTGAAGACGGTGAATCGGGCAACTGCATCCGGCGGCCGTGGACGGGGAAGAAAAACCGCAGCGTCGTCTTGGGGTCATCCGGGCTTGAGTGGTTCGGCGTGGGGGTTCTTGGGGCCTGAGCAGAGCTTAGGGTCACGGCCAAGGGCAAAGGGACGGCGGTGGGAGCGGTGTTTTGCGGCGGCGCGCTCCGGCGTTCTCGGGTCCGAGGAGGAGCGAGGCGGAGAGCGGGCTGGGGGTGAGTGAGAGGGCAGAGAGTGAGGGAGAGAAGCGAGGGGCTACGGGGCATCTCCAGACGCGTCGGGGGCGCCTCGGTGGCAAGCAGGAGGTGGCCGCGTTCGCACGCGCGCGCTCCACGCTTCCCCTCTGCCTACTGGCAGGAGGAGGAAGACGGCTCTGCCCTCGGTGGGTTGGGCCGCTACAGTGTTGGGCTGGCCCCTCTGGTGGCTACACAGGTGAGGCCAGGTAAGCTCTCCCTCTCTTCTGTTTTCTAATTTGTTTTTGTTTTCTAATTATTTGCCTCTGTTTTGAGCTTAGGAAAAATACCAAGGCATTTCCTAAAATCCTGAAAATATTCATGGACACTTGCTGAATTATTTCAGTGGCCCAAAAATAGTTCCAACATTATTTGAACATTTAAATTATTTATAGTATTTAAATGCCCAAAAGTCAAATACAATAAGATTTAATTCAAAAATCCAGAATGGCCTAGAAATAGGTGCATCATTTTTGGCAGAGGTTTTCACCTTTAACAAAAATCATGAACTTTTCTAAAGGGCATTTGGGTTCATTGAAAATGTTTTTAAGTTGAACCTAGTTGAGTTCTTTTGGGTGCTAGGGATTGATCACTCCTATTTCAAGTTTAAGAAAAATTTAAACATGATGCAGCAACCAAGACTAGTCCACAAGCAAAGCTAAAGCTAGGGCTGTGACATGCGGCTTCCGAGAAGGAGAAGCAAAGTGCCGCCGACGCTGTAGCCGATCGTGAGACGGCGCTGAAAGACGCCAAGGCCGCCCATGACCGCTGCCAAGTGCTGGAGGATGAGTTGCAGAGCCTGCGCGACAAGCACGCTGAAGAAGCGCGTGGCCGCCTGGCAAAGGAGGAGGAGGTGAAGGCCCGGGAGGACGCCGTCAAGAACCATGACGCTGAGCTGGCGGAGTTCGGGAAAACACAGGCCGCCGAACGCAACCGGTTAGAAGAGCTGGAGCGGAAGGTGAAGGAGAAGGAGGCCGATCGTGACGCCAAGGCGCGGGTTCTGGCTGAAGACCGCGTGGCCTTTGCCGACCTCGAGGAGAGAACTCGCAAGGTGCTGAAGACGCTCTACGACCACGGCCTGGAGAAGCCGCTAGCCACTGATGAGGACGGCCCCGCCCAGTTGCTTCCCCTCTTGGTGAAGGCGCTCAAGGAAGTCGTTGATAGCGTCGGTCCTATGGCGGAGGCAGAGGCTCGCATCCTGTCTTCAGCTGCATTGACCCACGTTTTCAGCCACTTGCACCTTCGTGACCCCAACGCTTGCCTTGACGAGCTGCTGGAGCCTGTGGCTGAGGATGACTGCGAAGGCGCCGCCGCAGCTGTGCAAGGTTAGGTGAAGGCCCTGCTGGAGAGGTTCCACGTCTTTGCCTCGTCACCCTTGTCTGGCGATGCCGCCGACCCTCCGGCTGGTGGTGCAGATGAAGGTGTCGCTACCCGGGATGGAGCACCTTCTGCAGGCAACGGCGGTGTCCAGGGGTGACCTGCAGCTAGTTTCCTATTTTGTTCCTGCAACATGCATCAGGCCTCGTGGAGGCGTTTAGACTTTTCATCTGATATTGTGAGGTCAAAACGTTTGTAATATTTGCTCCAAGATTTTGCGATTTTCCTCCTATCTGCTTTGCGTTCTGCGTCGGCAGAGCCAGGCCTCGCGCATACCTCAACCGCCATTGGGCCGACCGGAGACCAGGACGGACCAACGAGTGAGGGGCTACGTGACCAGTTAGGCTCCTGAGTCGCGATGCTCAGGAGTCCCGCTTGACGCACAAACAGCTTATAGGGAGAGTATGTGAGGATAGATTAATGTTCTACATCGGCAGAGCCCGGCCCCGTGCATACCTCAACCGCCATTGGGCCGACTGGAGACCAGGACGGACCAAGGAGTGAGGGGCTACGTGACCAGTTAGGCTCCTGAGTCGCGATGCTCAGGAGTCCCCCTTGACGTGCAAACAATTTCCATACCTGCCCTCGCCGAGGCCTCGGGAGGGGCGCGCGACACCCAGGTCCGGGAGACCTGGTTGGGTGGCGTGCGCTTGGGCGTGACCCGAGCGCAGCCCCCGTGCCCAACCCCCTCGCGCGGCTCTCCCGAGGGGAGGCGTTGTGGTGAGGCTGGACGCTGAGCTCTGGGCTCCATGAGGTTGGTACGACCGTGGGGCCGCCCTTAGTTGTTTATTTCCAGCGCGGAGCATAGTGCTTCCGCTTGTGCACGAGCATAGCTGCTCCTCGGCAGTGTCAACGGCCAGCGCGGAGCATGGTGCTTCCACTTGTGCGTGGGATGGGGGCCCCCTCCGGGAGGAGCTCCTGGGGCGTGTACAGCCCCGCCCTGACACGTGGCTTGCACGGCAGGGCTGCGAGGTGTATCTGGGCACTCGTGAGCCAGCGCGGGTCTCACGAGGCCCTACCTCAAGGCGGGTTGCGCCTGGTCTTAAGTCTTGGTGACTGTATGTTCCTGCAAGGCGGTTAGGTGCAACCACTCTACGTCCTCAGGTCCCGGCCCTCGAGCGAGCTCAGCCTAGCTGGTATGCCAGGTCGCGATGCCATGGTCAAGGCCAGGGGGTGAGGGCTGGAGAGCCAGTAAGAGCTCCTGAGTCGCGATGCTCAGGAGCCCCCCTTTTAACGTGCAAGCGGATTACACGGGATGAATGGACCCGCGGTGGGTGGCGACCGAGGAGGTGATAGTCAGGCAGATTAAGCATGGAAGGCAAATCAGCTTCGGTAAATGCAGAAAGATACTTGCCATCAGGTCAGGCCCGAGCGGCTTGGGGATGATGCAGCCCGAGGGGGGCCCCCAACAGGGTAAACTGAAGGCATGAGCTAAAGGGATACATGCCACTGGGACGGACGCACGTGGCCTGGGAATAATGCAGCCCGAGGGGCGCTCCCAGCTAAATGAACTTGGAAAATGTCACCTAGTTCTGTCAATGAAGAAGAGTTGGTGCAGCTGAAGGTCTGCAACGAAGGAATGGCTCCTCACGAACCACTAGGGCCCTGAGCCTCGGGAGGCTCTGGGGGCTCAGGAGGTTCCTTGAAGACTGTCTCCATTTCCTCCAGGACGGCGTGGTACCTGGCCTCCTGAGCCGCCAGGACGCTCCGCATGTTGCGCTGATAGGCTGACGCCACGCTCGGCAAGCCGAAGGGCATGCAAACGTAGCTGTGTGGTGGACGCTCGCAATAGCCCACGCGCGAAGGCTAGAAACCCTCCTAAGAAGCGGCCCTGTTGAGCCCTGGGAGGTCGATGCAGACGCGCAGCCCAGCATCCTCTCCTGGATGGGGAGCTGTGCCTCGTGAGCGGCTGTCGCCTTGCATGGCTCTTGCGTCTTGCAATTCCTGAGTGGTCTTGCTGATGAACTCTTGAGCGGTGGGCACTCCTTGCCCTGTGTTCTCCTGAGGGAAACGTGCCGCGAAGAACGCCTCCAAGTGGTGCCCAAGTGCCTCCCTCGTGAGGTTGGCAAGGTCTGAGACCCTCCAGAAGAGAGCCCCCGAGCCCTGCCCGAGGAGGGCGCTGGGTGCGCCTTCCTATGCGACGGAGGGAGGCGCCCTGGGCGCGGGCGCTGATCCCGACGAGGTTCCAGCCACGACGCCATCCTCCTGAGGTCCGGCGCGACGCAGCTTCTTCTTCTTGGGGATGGCTTCCAGTGGGCCCTCACTTCTGCTATCGGGGTCGTCGATTGCTGCAGCTTGGAAGGCGCGTTCGAGGGAGCACACTGCGTCTCTTTCTTCACATGGGACCGTGATGATCCCGCCGCTTCCCGGCATCTTGAGGACATTGTAGCCGTGATGGGTGACTGCCATGAACTTGGCCAGGGCTGGATACCCGAGGATGGCGTTGTACGGTAGGTGGATGTGCGCGACGTCGAAGTCGATGAGCTCGGTGCGGTAGGTCTTGCGCTCCCCGAAGGTGACAGGCAGGCGGACCTGCCCAATCGGTGTGATGGAGCCATCGGTCACTCCTGAGAAAGGCTTGGTAGGCTGAAGCTGCTCATATGGCACTTACAGGTTGTCGAACGTGTCGACGGACAGGACGTTGAGTCCTGCGCCGCCGTCGATGAGGGTCTTGGTGACCGGCACATTGCTGATGACTGGAGAGCACAACATTGGGAGGACACCAGCGGTTGCTGCACACTTGAGCTGGTCTGCCGAGTTGAAGGTGATGGCGCACTAGGACCATTTGAGCGGGTGCGTGGCCTCGAAATTGGGGAGCACGGCGTTCATTTCACGAGCAAACTGTTTGAAGATGCGTTGCGAAGTTGGGGCCTGCGCGCCGCCCAAGATGCAGGCGATTGCACGCGGCTCCTGGAAGCCCCCAGCCCCCTCATCTTGGTGGTGATCGTCGTTCCTTCTTGGTGGCGGCAGCAGCGGGGGAAGACCGGCGTTGCCCTGAGGACGGTCCTCACAAGGCTGATCCCTCCACGCGCCCTCGCGAGGATGGTCTTGCTAGCGGTCCTCATGAGGCCTGTCGCGCCACTCCTGGCGTGGGCCACGGTCGCCCCAGCGTCCGCCTCCACGTCCTCCTCCACGGCCGTAGCCCCGGTCGCTGCGCTCGGGGTGTTGACCGAAATGTCCTTCGCGAATGGCTCTGAGCTCTTGACAGTCGCTGGTGTTGTGGGTGTTCAGGTTGTGGAAGGCGCGGAATGGCCGGCTGTTCTTAGATGACTCGGGCTGATCTCTGCCCCGCTTGGTGTTCGGCTCCGCTGCGAGCACAGCCGCTTCCTTGCACTTCACTTCCTTGGCCTTGGCCTTCTTCTCCTCTGCTCCCGCAGCTGGCAGCTCGAGGAGGGAAAGGCGGCCCTCCTCAGCTCTTGCGCACTTGGTCGCCAGGTTGAACAGCTCCTGAGAGGTGCACAACTCCTCATGGATAGCGAGCTCTTCCTTCATCTTGACGTCACGGACGCCGTCTGAGAACGCGGAGATGACGGCCTCGTCCGTGACCTTGGGGATCTTCAGGCGAGTGTTGTTGAAACGCTTGATGTACTTCTGGAGGGTCTCTCCTGGTTGTTGCTTGATGCGGCGCAGGTCACCCGCGCCGGCGGGTGGTCGCGGGTGCCCTGGAAGTTGGTGACAAAGCAGTCGCGCATCTCATCCCAGGAGGAGATCGAGCCGTGCTGCAGGTTCAGCAGCCAAGAGCGGGCACCATCCTTGAGAGCCATAGGGAACCAGTTCGCCATGACTTTCTCGTCACCGTTGGCCGCTACGATGCTCAGCTCATAGAGCTGCAGGAACTCCGCGGGGTCGGTGGTGCCGTCGTATCGAGGACGCAGATCGGGCTTGAACTTGCCTGGCCAGGCGACGCTACGCAGCTCGGGGGTGAAGGCACGGCTGGCTGTGGTTGCCGGGGCCCGCCTTGGAGGTGGAGCTTGGTCTTGATGAGGTTCGCGCGGCGCCACCGCAGGCGGCGGGCGGTCTTGACGAGGCGGCGCGGGGAGCGCAGCTGCAGCTTCTCGCGGCCGAGGGATTTCTTGACAGCTTCTTTCTTCGCGCGCGGGCGCCGGGCGTGGTGGGTCACGCCGTGGGGCCGCGCGCCTTGGTGCCAAGGCACCGTCTTGGGGCAGAGGTGGTGGAGGCGCGCCATGAGCCTCGTCGCCCGTGGCTGGCGGAGGGTGAGGCACAGAGAGGGACGGCGCCGGGGAGCCCCCTACGGCGCGGACGAGCTCGGCGACGCGGTCGAGCCACTCCTCGTAGAGGTCATCGACCGGGCAGTAGCGCAGGAGCTTGTTCGCCGTGAGAAGCGTGGCCCGCACCTCCATGGGAGCGCGGCCAGCATGAGACAAAGAACCGGCCGGGGTCAGCGACGGAGTGGCGGTGCGGCCGTCCTGCCGCACCGATGGATGCAGCAAGGATGCCTGCTGCTCGTTCCCCGCCGGGCCGGTGGCAGCGTTGGTGGCGGGATACGGAGAACGACGAGGTGGCCCGCCGACGGGAGCCGTCTGAGCAACGCGGGCGGTGAGGGCAGCCTGGCGCTCAGCTCGAACACGGCGAGCGTCCGCCATGGAAACGACGGGGTGACGCATAGACGAGAAGGGAGCTACGGCGCACCCCAACCTGGCGCGCCAAATGTCGGATGTGGGGTTCCGGCAAACCCTTAAGGTTCAAACTCTGGGGTGCGCGCGAAGTCTTTCCCTCCTATCGATCCACGCCCTAGCTCGCTAAGATCTCGCGGACGAACTCGACGAACTCACAACACAGAAAGACACGAGATTTATACTGGTTCGGGCCACCATTTTGGTGTAATACCCTACTCCAGTGTGGTGGTGGTGGATTGCCTCTTGGGCTGATGATGAGCAGTACAAGGGGAAGAACAGCCTCCTGAGGTTGAGGTGTTCTTATGCTTGCCGAACTTGTGCGAGTGAGGACTCGATGCCTCTACTGTGGTGGCTAGCTCTACTTATATAGGCCCTGGTCCTCTCCCCAAATATTGAGCGGGAAGGAAGCCAACAACGGCGGGCAAATTTGAAGGGGGGCAGCTAGTACAAGCTATCATGACAAAAGTGGTCTTCGCCTGCCAAAGGCTCTGGTGGTGACGCCGTCTTGGGCTCCACGGTGACCTCCGTCCTGCCGTACTTCTGATCTTGGTCTCGTTGCACCGATATGGCAACCTTTGCCTGATGCCTCGGTACTCCTCGCCTGCGCTTGCCTCCTTAGCACCAAATAGGAAACAAGGACGCTGCGCGTGCTGGCGCCTGCCTGGTGTCGATCGTCATGGCTCACGTCACGAAAGCCTCATGAGGTTTGCCCCGCCTTGATATCTTCGCTCCTCGTGAGCCTACCTCGCTAGGCCACTCCTGAGGAGGTCTTGCGTCGTCCGCCTCGCGAGGCTTGGCCCCTCGCGAGGGTATTGGATGCTTTGCTGATGAAGATGGGTCGTACGGGCCGCTGGCTTAGCCACGCCGTGGGCCGCAGGCAGGCAAGTATGGGGACCCCCGTTCCCAGAACGCCGACAGCGAGCTCCCTCTTCTCTCATGCCACCCGCTTGTGCATTAAAAGGGGGGCTCCCGAGCATCGCGACTCAGGAGCTCCTACTGGCTCTCCAGCCCTCACCACCTGGCCTTGACCACGGCACGCGACCTGGCAAACCAGCGGCGGCTGAGCTCGCTCGAGGGCCGGGACCTGAGGACGTAGTGCATAAAGGAGAGCGTGGAGAAGAGGGGAGGCTCGCATGGGCCTGGCCTAGCTACGCGTTAACACGGCGCATCGCAAGGAGTCGACTCCAGACCACCAAGATAAGTCACGCGCTCAGACCGGCTAATCGCTGGAGCCTAGGAGTCACGCTCGCTGCAGCCCTGTTGTGGCAACGTCGCCTCCCTTTCTTACCTTACCCCGGCTGCTTGAGCGTTAAAGGGGACCTCCTGAGCATCGCGCCTCAGGGGCTCTTACTGGACCTCGGGCCGCTCACCTCCTGGCCTTGACCATGGCACGCGACCTGGCATACCAGCGACGACTAGAGCTTGCCTGGGGACCGGGACTTGTCAGCGTAGAGCAACGGGCCGTAGGGAGGTTGGAATGGGGAGATCGAGCCTAAACAGAGCATCCATTCGCAAATTTTCATAACAAGGATAGTATCAACAAAAGACATTACATGCCCTTTACACACCCCCACGGGGTACTTCTTGATTCCTCGCATGGAACAAAAAGACGAGAACTTAGGGGAATCCTATCTAGACGCCGTCATCAACAGTGGGCCGCGGAAGGCCGATGCCAACCCCATCCAGATCAGCGACGGCGGCGGCTGGACGCCGCAGCCCTCCTCCGGGTGCGGCGAGAGCTCGGGGGCACGTAGCTGTCGTCGCTCGTCTCCGGAGTCTCGTAGAGCTCAGGAGAACCGCAGGACGCCCAAGAGTCACTGCTGTTGGAGGAGCTGCAGGCCGGGCGCGCATCATCCTGGCGCTCCCCTCCAGGGCAGCACTCCAGGCGGTAGCCCTCCGCATCGAAGACCTTGAACAACAGTGTGCAGGCGCCGTCATAATCAAAGTGGATCGCGAGGGCGCCCTCAGCACGGCAAACCTGCGCAACCTCGCCCCAGCCGCGGGTCATGAAGATCTTGCCGGAGGAGACCACTTCAACCTCCGCTCCGGTCGCTGGGGCGTCGCAGTCAGCATGCTACAACCAGAGCTCGAGGGGACCCTCGGCGGCATCACGTCGGAGAAGAACCGCTGGAAGCGGATCCAGGTGCTTGGGGGCATCACCGCCCACAACACGAGCTTGCGAGAGGAGTCCGCAGCATGGATTCCAGGGGCGACGGTGCATGTCGCCATGGCGTGGCGGCCGCGGACGCGGCGCGGGTGGTGCCGCTCGTCGGTCCTTACTCCTGAGCCCTCGGCTTGGGCGTATAAGGGCAGCGGATACCCTGGAGGCGGCCGTTCGCACCAGGGCCTCGTCAATTCCGTGCTCACGACAATGTCATGACGGTGGGCTGGCCTCTTCTTCGGCGGAAGCAGCCCTGGCTCGTCGCGGGGAGCCTTTCCATTCTCCTCGGTGGAGAACCTTCGGATCGGCACCGTTGCTACTAGCAGAGGAGCAAGGAGGAAGAAGCAAGTGGACTGTGAAGAGATGGGCAACGGGGGCTCCGCCCCCCTCCCCATTTATAGCGGGAGAAGGCCAACCGGCGCCTCCCACAATCACAGGTAATGATGGTTTTCCCTTGCGTGTCGCAGGGACTTGTCAAGTCGGGCAGTTGCCGAGGCAGCGTGGGGAAGCGGAGACGCCCATGACCAATCAACCGCCATGCGTTGACCAATGCCGCGGGCTTTTGGGGCCCGCGGTGCTCCGCCCTTGACCTTTGGTTACGCCTCGAAGCCAAGCCCGAGCGCACCTTGGGCCTGGGGGCAACTGTAGGCGTTCTGGGAACGGGGGTCCCCAGACTTGCCTGCCTGCGGCCCACGGCGTGGCTCTGCGCGTGGGCCCGTACGGCCCATCTTCATCAACAAGGCGTTCAAGACCCTCGCGAGGGGCCAAGCCTCGCGAGGCGGACGACACAAGACCTCCTCAGGAGCGGCCTCGCCAGGTTGGCTCGCGAGGAGCAGAGAGATCAAGGCGACACAAACCTCGCCAGGTTCTCGTGACGTGAGCCATGACGATCATGATCAGGCAGGCGCCAGGCGGGCGCCAGCGCGTGCAGTGTCCTTGTTTCCCCTTTGGTGCTAAGGAAGCAAGCGCAGGCGTGGAGTACCAAGGCATCAAGCAAAGGTTTCCATATCGGTGCAACGAGACCAAGACCAGCAGGACGGCGGGACGGAGGTCACCAGGGAGCCCAAGGCGGCATCACCACTAGAGCCTTTTGCAGGCGAAGACCGCTTTTGTCAGGATAAGCTGTACTAGTTGTCCCCTTTCAAATTGGCCATTGTTGGCTCCCTTCCCACTCAATATTTGGGGAGAGGACCAGGGCCTATATAAGTAGAACTAGCCACCACTGTAGGAGATAACTGATTCGGAGGCATCTTATCTGATCTTGAGTGATCCTCACCCACACACAGAGCACAAGAACACCTCAACCTCAGGAGGTTGTTCTTCCCCTTGTACTGTTCATCATCAGCCTAAGAGGCAATCCACCACCACCACACTGGAGTAGGGTATCACACCCCAACGGTGGCCTGAACCAGTATAAATCTTGTGTCTCTTGTGTTCTGAGTTCGTTGAGTTCGTCCGCGAGATCTTAGCAAGCTAGGGCGTGGATCGGTAGGGAATGATCTTCGCGCGCACCCCAGAGTATGAGCCTCAAGGGTTTTGCCGGAACCCGTGATCCGACATGGCCCATGCCACCCTACTATATATTGAGGATTCGAGGTGCTGGTTACGTACAGCGAACAGATTAACATATGGCCCACCTCACACTGTGGCCAAATTTCCTGGAGTCTATGCTAGGTTAAGAAATGTTCTTTGTGAGGGTGGGTGGCTGGTCTCAAGTTTAAAACTTGTTGTATTACGTATACGTAGACATAGAGATAGTGCAACAGTTTTGAAAGGTTGAACCCAAACATTAGAATGCAATTTCTACTGGACTCATCCGAGGACCTAGGATGATGGGATTCACAGCTACAGTAAAAAAAACCCGCCCGACGCGCGAAGCATGTGAAGCTAGTACAAATAGTAGCAGTACTATTGTTGACTGGACTCATCCGATAACCTGTTGCAACGCACGTACAATTATGTATTCAGAAAATATATTTTTGCCTCGTCGCAGCACCCACTTAGAGAAGCGACTCGAAAACCATTCATAAATTTAGTAAGTTTATCACAGGCATATCATTTTATTACATATAACAGGTCATCAACCCACAACAACAACGAGGATACATTATAAATACTAAAGTTTTCATCACACAACAAATAACAAGCAAGGAAATGAACTTCAGCTCAACCACTCCTCAGCGTTGGAAATGCTTGCTTTGAACCAGAAGTGATTCTCTGGGAAGGGCCAGCTACTGTCAATCTCGAGACCAACGCAGGACTGATCATCCAGGCTGAAGCGGCCTATGTCAGGACCCATATTGCGATGGTAGGGAAGCATAGCAATGTCCGCGTATAGATACAGTTGCTTCTCATAAATGGTAGTAACGTTGTGTCAACAACAGCTGGATCGCCTTTCACCATCATTGGAAAGTTTTGTCCAAGGAAGAGCGAGTTTCCTCCAATACTTTCAATACTGAACCAGGAAGAAGGTGTTGGCGCTAGTACACTAGTATCCATCCCGAATAACCTGCAACGGATGTTGGAATAGGTCCGGAGAGTGCGACCCTGCGAGGCAACACCCGCCTCCTTAGTAACATCAGTAGTGCCCTGTATACAGACAAGAAGAGGTGATCCATCGAAATAAGTTGCTAGGCGCCACTGAGTATATGGGTCCTGCTCGTCCTCATGCTCGTGACCATCCCATCGTCATCTCCCCCTTGGTTATGAAAATTTTCAAGCATAGGTGGTGGAATGCTCATAGTACCTTGGAAATACAAGAATGTTAATTAGTAAAGGGAAACTAGCTAACCCGCGTGCATGTGGATGAAACAATTATAATTATGGTGGAAGACAAATGTACCGAAAGCATCAGGATTCCATGCAAAAATAGTGCCACGAGTGGTGGCAGCAAACACAAGACCCTCTGATTGAATTTCATCACAGTACTCATCCGTGTACAGAAATTGATTTTTGAGCAATATCCATCGAGGCGTGGAAGTAAGGACGGCAACAAGCTTGTCGAAGATAGCAACAACTTCATAGTTCATGTAATCCCAAGAGTGGTTGGGAACTCGACAAATTGCTATCTTCCGTAGACGACATTCACCATGATCATATTTGAACTCACGTAGAATACCGGTGTACTCAACCTCTGGGTTGTCTGAGATTTTTGGAAGTGGAATCCGGTGACGAGTGTACACATTCACAAGTTCCCACTCGCAGTTGTACCCAATATAAACAACCCAATCTCCATTTGCGCCTGCCCAAGCCTTACCCTCAAGCGATGGCATCTTAACATCACACGTATCATTATCAAGCGGCATCAACTTGCACAAGGCGAGGCCTCCGTCGTCCGTGCACCAGTTTGCAGGGTCACGGAAAAGAAGATAGGGGAGATCAAACGGCTCCTGGACCCTTGGGTTCCTTGTAATGATGTTATTAGTTGAGTCGAGAATGGTCTTGAACGAACCTGCCATGCTAGCCGAGGTGATGACGTCGCACCGATCAATGAGTTCCTCCACCACATCATCTTTCAGATCGGGGCAAGAATAACGTGGTCGTTTCCGGCCTGTTCCCTCCATGGAGAAGACGATCGAACAATGGGCGGAGGAAGGGTGAAGGAAAATGGAGGAGGGAGTAAGAGTGTGCAACAACAGTTCCAAGTCGAGAGGGAAAGGCGAAGAGTCGGTGGAAGGTTGCCACGGTACACGAAGAGGCGCCCCGGACTACATAGGCATCCGTTCAGAAATTGTACAAAAGGACTCATCGTCGTCTCACTGACATGTGGGAACGGGACCAAATGTCAATGAAACATGGTGTGTAATTTCTCGTGCAAAATGCGATTTGGCCGCGTTAGCCCGAGGTGCCGCCTTAGTTATCGACCTTTATTTTTTAATGGCGTGTCGTTCAGTTTTGAAGCACGACTAAGTGGTACTGTATGCAGAGAAAATATAAACTACTCTACCACTACTCCACATCCAGTAGTATTAGTATAAAAAGATATATAGGCTGGAGCTTCAGCGCTTTCTCGCTAAGGGCTGCCCACTTGCTTCTCACACTATCACCCTCTCTCCAGATCTAAAAAAGGCGGCCTCTCTCTCCCTCCTCACCGGTGGTCATAGATCCGCCGGGGAAGAAAAGGACATGCAGCGTTGACGCACTCGTCGTCAGCGAGCGAGGTCATGCACTGACGACAAGCCCGTCGTCTCAGACATAGCGCCCGCGTGGGATGGCCTCCGTGCCCAAGCTCGCTGCCATAGTGTGTGCGGAGGACAACGACCACGAGCGAAGCCACTTCCCGCCGACCCTCAGGTATGCTAGCTCTTTTGAACCATACCATTGTTCTATTGCCCCATCTGCCACGTCACTGCATGTGGATGTTTTTCCACTCCACCATCTTCCCAATTTGCTATCCTCTGCTCTGTTGGTCATGCAGACGAAAACCTTAACTTGCACAATTAAAGGAAACCCTACTTCATGCAGACTAATCCATGTCTGGGTTGAATAAGGAAAGGAAGGGAGACTGTACTGTCCAAGAGACTAGGCATCGAACCTGCATCTAGGTTGAAAAGGGGAAAATCAGTAGCTAAGGAACGAGTCTCGTGTCTCTTGGTTGAACAAGGGTAGAAAGGCATGACAACGGAATGGAGATTGACCAGGTCGGTCGGTTTGTTGTCCTCACATAGGAAAAGGTGGCTAAAGAGAACAAAAATGGGACGTAATCCACATATGCTGCCTGGATATTTGTTGCTCTGGGCAACAATACCTCCCTCACCACTCTATGCGTCCGTGGAGGTACATCGTACTGGTGCGCCCACTGTCCGAATGGGCCTCCCATGCTCTTATTGCCACTTTTTTTCTGTTAGTATAACGCCAGCGGTCAAGTCAAGCAATGCTACTGATAAAGTGATGCCACATTTAACTAATGCCACACTCAGTCTAATGCCACCGATAAATTTAAGCAATGCCATTTAATATCACTGGATTATTTCAGGGTTAGCTGTTGATTGTGGATGTATTAAAGATTTTTCAGCTAAGGCATTCTAATGTTGTTGCACAGCTAGTATACCAACGATGAATCTTGTTACTACCTTCAGATTTTTGCACTCTTAATGCTTATAGATTACATACCTCACTTTCATGAGATAAGTCAATTTTTTTGTACAGTGTCAAGAGGAAAGGTCAATAGTCAACTTTTGTATTTGGTTTAATGCTCTTGCACATCTTGTATACCAATGCTGAAACTTGTTACCTTTACATTTTGTATTGTTAATTCTTATAGAAATCTTCCAGTGCTAGAGCTTATGGAAATCTTTTAAGAAAACCATTGTACTGTACCCTGTAATAAAATAACTACTCTACTGTTGCACTAGCCACTGGATTAGTCTATATTTGTACTATTCGAATGGTGTTGGATTAGCGTATGGACATATATAAAGTGTGGAAAGCTTTCCCAAATATGTGCTCAAGAAAACTACTACCTGTTTTTATAAATACTAGACATTTGGGTACTTTAAATTGAACAAAACGTCTTATATTAAGGAACAGAGGGTGTAGAGTTCACTCAAATTATCCCGGTAAAGCTAGTCACACCTTTGTTAAAATTAATGTTCATTATGTTATCGGAGGAGGTCTGTATGTTTGTCTCTAATGCCTGTCGACTACATACCTGACATCATGATGTAATGTTAAGTCATTTCCTTTTGTACAGTGTCACTGAATTCTCAAGGCGGTGATGGCATTTTATTTTAGTTGAACTGCACAAAATATGCTTAAAAGAAGAGGAAAGGTCAGGAATGGCTCAATTTTTCAGAAAAAACTATGTATGCCTTCCTGACATCAGCCATTGTTGCCTTATTTATTCCTTCAAACAGGTGGTTAGAAACAGTCTTGCTACCTTTTCCCATTAAGAAATTGGAATGCTTATATTTGTGAGTCTATGCTTCAACTAGTGCCACTTTTATAGTAATCACACTTTCAATATCTATGCAAACAGAGATGCTCGATTTTACTAGAACTGCACAAAAAGTCCAAATGGTTCAACATTAGGAGCATGTTTTCTTCCCAACCTTTATATCCAATTGGTGGCACTATGTGTTGTTCATTACGAAGGTACATGGTTTGCTACTATCTTGCTACTCTTTTTGTACTTTCATTAGATAGTAATACTAGTGGTTTGCATGTGAATTTATTGGCAGGGTGGACCTACATTGGAGGTGCAGGATAGGATTCAATGATTGGATGCTCAATTCGGTGACATTGATTTCACCTCTTTCATCACTGTGAACATGGATATCCTTGGTCTGATGAAGAATAGGCGCTATATTTCTGCTCTGAACAAGCAAATAAATTCAGAATGAAATTGTCGAGGGCAAAACATGACTGTATCAAATTGTCCAGTGCAAAACATGACAGATGCTAAGCGGAAGAGACATGTTTAAACCGAAAATACAAGGTGGGGTATATGTTTACTAGCTGCTTGATATTTGTACAGACGGAGATGTCTACCCGTTGCTATTTGGCAAACAAACAAAGTGAGCGCAATTTTGGTTGAACTACACAAGAGAATAGTATAGTCGCTGCATGCAGTGCCATTTGAAAATAGACACAGAAAGATTGGATAGTCACTTCACGGACTACAGAAAAGTAGTACTATACTATTTATTGGCCAACACTAGGTGCTTCATTGCTTTGGTCTGATTATACAATGGGCATCATTTTGCCTAAGCTAAACTTTGTATTGCGAAAATAGTCTCGCCGTGTGATCGAGAGAAGACCAAATCATATTGCAGCGGATGTTGCTCCATCATGTGTGTGGTTCATTCTCATGGTTCCAGCTGTTGGTGAAACCATTTACGTTTCCAAGAGGAATTGTAGACTTCACAAACAAATTTGTCTTTCACTCTGTACTAAATGTTGGCCAAGAGAAGCATCCATGTTAGTAGGAAGAACATATGTTTTTCTAGATCTTTGCTTTTGGAGCTCCATATTTGTATATGATCTGTGAGTCATTGAGACGCATTAACATGTTGATCTTATGTATGGGAATCATACTAGTTGGTTTTGAATTTGGGCTACTAATGAGAACATATTACAATGCCAGGCCTGTGAGTCTCGTGTGAACATTTCAAATGGATCGGCTCTTACTGCTGTGCACAACATGATCCTTATTTATGTGTTCTCAGTGTTTACAAGTTACTAACAGTTCCTTATTTCTATTCACTCCGTGTTTACAAGTTACTGATCGATCACTAGCTAGCCTACTAATGTGCTCCTGACAGTTTTAGTTGAGATGCAAGATCCGAAGTGGCAGTTTTTCGAATAAAAATGCCTACCTCTGAAGAAACTGACAAGCTGCTCTGAAGAAAATGCCATGCGAATCTGAAGAAACTGCCAGCAAAAACGTTCGCAAATGCCTTATCTCCCAGCTAACGTTCATCAGCTAATCCGATCGTACACGTACACCATCCGACCTACTCGATCCTACACATACACTATCCGACCTACTCGATCCTACACGGATAAATAGCGGATCACGCACGTACTACCTCCTTTCCGGTTTGCCTGGCTCAATTCAAAAAATGACATACTCGATCCTACACGAATAAATAGCGGATCACACACGTACTACCTCCTTTCCGTTTTGCAGGGCTTAATTCAAAAATCTCACCAACCAAGGTAGATGAAGAGTGGTGGAATCATTTTTGACAAGGAGGGCTGGATGACTCGAGTGCACTCGTTTGACCGTCATGCCGGCATGCGATCCAGCACGGACGGGGCGCACCACTGACGGGACGGGACGGCACAGTCATAATTTCAGTTTTTCTAGTTTTCCGCGGCAAGATGGCGCGCTAAGCCATGCCTGCTTATGCATTGAATTCCGATGACCGCGATGAACGTCGCGTTTCTCGCGACACGCTGGTTCTCCTACCTTCCACCTATAATTACTATTTCCCGGCCTTCTCCAGTGGCACCATCACTCAACTCGCCCTGCCGTCATAAGCCCCCACCGGCCTGATGTCGCTTGCCACTTATCCTCGCTCTCGCCACGTCCGCCATGCCCCCGCCCATCTGCGATAGGCGACGCCGGAGGTGGTCACCACCGGAACTAGTGTTCCGTTTTTCACCGGAAGGCAGACAGAGGGATGAGGCATTCTATCTTTCTTTAGATGGCAATGCGGAGTATGAGGAGTTGTTGGAGCGCGACCGCCTGGCGGAGGAGCAGCGTATCGCCAATTTGCGCCGCCATCGGGACATGGAGCAGCAGCGCACCGACGCTCTGAGTCACGAGCAGAGCGCCCGCAACTGGGCCTACTAAGTGGAGGCCGGTGCCCGGCAAATAGCCCTGGAGGCTGTCGGGCACGCACGCGTTCACGACGCCGAATTTTACTACAAGCTCGTCAAGTGGGTATCCTGCTTAGCAGCCGAAGCTTCGGTGGACCACGCCGGCATGGAAAGGGCCAACGCGCGCGAGCAACGCGCCCTATTGCACCTCTGGCAAGTCCGAGGCGAGGCGGAGGACGCCGGTGCTGGCGTTTAGCTTGTACCGTAGATGGCGGCCGGCATCGTCTAGTTAGCTAAGAGTAAGTTAGTACTTGTACACTACTAGAGTATTAGTGGGAGTAGATAGTTAACTTGGCTATGATGGTTGTGAACATGGAAGTTCAGTACTCTATATCTGGATCAGACCTGTTACTTTGCTCTGAATGTTGGACTTTCCGTTTGAATGTATGGAATGGCTGTTATTTTTTTAAATGGGTTGTATTTCTCCGCCACGGGTTTAGAGGCTGACTTGTGGGCCTACCAGGTTGACACGTACACAGTCAGGAGATGATTGTACGTGGAGAGGATGACAACAGGGACCCACCAAGGTCATGGAAGTACGCAAGAAAGTGCCTCCTTATTTCAAGCCAATAAAAAATTACTCCTCCTAATGGATTTCTGACATCTGGGTCCCATGCCATTGTCAACGTAGTCAATAAACAAGAGAATTGCATAATGAGCGGCTGACACCAGGGACCCAACAGCTCGCCCAGTTATTTTTGCTTTGGGTTAATTTGATAAATGCCACTCCAAATCTGGTGATTCTGAGAAATGCCACTGCTAATTCCAGACTTTGAAAAATGCCATTTCATGCCATTTCCAGTGGCATTTTTTGAAGTCTGGAGTGGCGTTTTTCAAAGTTTGCAAAAATTGCAGTGGCGTTTTTCAAAGTTTACAAAAATTGCAGTGGCATTTTTATGAATCGCCATAACTGGAGTGGCATTTATCTAATTTGTTTTTGAAACGGAAGCAGGGTGTCAACTGGGCTGTGCGGGCTAATCTGGCCTGCCTAGACAACCTTTTCTTTTATGTTTACCACAGACCAGCCTAGTAGTTTTTTTTCTTTCTGAAAATGGCTAGCCTAGTTTTTTTGTGATTTGTCAAGTAAGTCGCTTTGTGAGGCCTGTTGGGCTGCAAATCTTTCAAGACGAGGAGAGCTTCATTTGGCTGGCCGAGAAAATGGCCTATCAGCAATGAGAAATGAGTTGTACATTTTTAAAACACATCAAACCGGCAATTTGTTTCAAATTTCTTTTTTTCATTTAGAGATTTTAAATTGCATTGATTTTTATGTGTGGACAATTTGTTGGATTTTATATTGATATACATTTATTTTTAAAATCAGTTTGAATGTGACTCGAAATTTCGGGATTAAAAACAGTTAGGACCGCACCGAAATATGCAAAATTTCGTATAAGTTTTTAACCGTGGCCACAATATGGGCTATAATGCTAACAAAAAGAATATGGGCTTCAAAAAACACCTTAAGAATTAGCAAATGGGCTGTAAATTATTAGAAATAATGGCAGATGGGTTGTATGCTGTTTTCCACAGATTTGAGGCTTTCCTAAAAAAAGGTTGACGCACAAGCAGTGACTATTGGATGTCCATCCAACGGCCGTCGTGCTTCTTCAATCTCTGCTCTTCCTGCTCCAGCCGCTCAAACAAGCGCCGACGGGACTGCTATAACGCCCACGATGCGGCTATATCTCCCATGTGTCGAGGCACGACTTAGATGCATAACCGCATTGTGGTTTTGTCGCAAGAAGGGTCATCTTCACACAATCCCATGTAATGAACAAGAATGGGATAACGAGAGTTGGCTTACAATCGCCACTTCACACAATACATAAATATAATAATCATCCAAAATCCACACATAGACCGACTACGGTCAAATCCAAATCAAAAATAAGATAACCCCAAATGCTAGATCCCCGATCGTCCCAACCGGGCTCCACTACTGATCATCAGGAAAAGACACATCGTAACGACCACGTTCCCCGTCGAACTCCCACTTGAGGTCGATTGCATCATCTGCACTGGCATCGTCGGCACCTGCAACTATTTTGGTAGAATCTACGAGTCACGAGGACTCAGCAATCTCACACCCGCGAGATCAAGACTATTTAAGCTTATAGGAAAAGGATGGTGTAATGAGGTGGAGTTGCAGCAGGCACTAAGCATATATGGTGGCTAACATACGCAAATGAGAGCGAGAAGAGAAGCAACGCAACGGTCGCGAAGCTAGAAATGATCAAGAAGTGATCCTGAAACTACTTACGTTCATGCATAACTCAAACCGTGTTCACTTCCCGGACTCCGCCGACAAGAGACCATCACGGCTACACACACAGTTGATGTATTTTAATTGGGTCAAGTGACAAGTTCTCTACAACCGGACATTAACAAATTCCCATCTGCCTCATAACCGCGGGCACGGCTTTCGAAAGATAATACCCTGCAGGGGTGTCCCAACTTAGCCCATTATAAGCTCTCACGGTCAACGAAGGATAAACCTTCTCCCAGGAAGACCCGATCAGTCTCCGAATCCCGATTTACAAGACATTTCGACAATGGTAAAACAAGACCAGCAAAGCCGCCCGAATTTGCCGACAAATCCCAATAGGAGCTGCACATATCTCGTTCTCAGGGCACACCGGATGAGCCAGACGTCGGGTCGGCATAGACCCTGGTTGCCTAGGGGGCGCCGGACATCGCTCGGTTTGGGCCAGCACTCGAAGGAGCACTGGTCTGTGGGTTTAAAATAGAGATGAACCTCGGGCTCGCGAAAACCCGGGGGAAAAGGCTTAGGTGGCAAATGGTAAAACCAAAGTTGGGCCTTGCTGGAGGAGTTTTATTCAAGGCGAACTGTCAAGGGGGTCCCATAAATCACCCAACCGCGTAAGGAACGCAAACTCAAGGAACATAATACCGGTATGACGGAAACTAGGGTGGCAAGAGTGGAACAAAACACCAGGCATAAGACCGAGCCTTCCACCCTTTACCAAATATATATATGCATTAATTAAATAAGAGATATTGTGATATTCCAAAATATCCATGTTCCAACATGGAACCAACTTCAACTTCACCTGCAACTAGCAACCTATAAGAAGGGCTGAGCAAAAGCGATAACTTAGCCAAACAACGGTTTGCTAGGAAAGGATGGTTAGAGGCTTGACATGGCAATATGGGAGGCGTGAAATAGCAAGTGGTAGGTAGCGCAGCATAGCAATAGAACGAACATCTAGCAAAGCAAAGATAGAAGTGATTTCGAGGGTATGGTCATCTTGCCTGCAAGGTTCTCAGAGTTGACGAAAGCTTGATCCTCGTAAGCGTACTCAAAAGGTTCCTCGTTCAAGAACTCGTCTCCCGGCTCTACCAAACAAGCAATCCCTAGATCCACCTGTATCCATCCGTCAACACATAACCAAGAAACCTTCGGAAATCGTGTACCTCAACCTTCGAAAAGCATCCGTTATACGAGTTATGGCAATACTCCAAAACTCCCGGCCCAGTACTGGGTGGCGTCGAGGTGATCTCACCAACAACTGCATAAAAGAGATTTCGATGTCGGCGAAACTCAGGTATTCCAGAACTGCAACGATAAAATTGTGACGACAACACCTCGGAGCTCAACTCCCCGGGACACTGCCACAACCCCTAAATGTCAGGAGGCACCAAGAACAATGTTCTCGTCACAAAACCATCGGAACGATTCCAGGATAGCCGCGTGATCCTAAAAATTTTTTTTACTGAAATTTGAGGAGAGAAGAGTCAAAACTTCTACGTCACGAGACCTCACCAGAGCGACGAAGGGACTGAGGAGTAAAAAGAATCCTACTCTCCGATATATATAATCCTAAGACTCAAACCATTTTTGTTCTAGACTCAACAACGCCAGCGATTCGATCAAGCAGGGGGCTCCTTAGTCGGGGATGGCTTTGATTACCAACTTGTAACGCCCACGAGGCGGCTATATCTCCCACGTGTCGAGGCACGACTTAGAGGCATAACCGCATTGTGGTTTTGTCGCAAGAAGGGTCATCTTCACACAATCCCATGTAATGAACAAGAATGGGATAACGAGAGTTGGCTTACAATCGGCACTTCACACAATACATAAATATAATTCATACATCATCCAAAATTCACACATAGACCAACTACGGTCAAATCCAAATGAAAAATAAGATAACCCCAAATGCTACATCCACGATCGTCCCAACTGGGCTCCACTACTGATCATCAGGAAAAGACACATAGTAACGACCACATTCCTCGTCGAACTCCCACTTGAGGTCGATTGCATCATCTGCACTGGCATCGTCGGCACCTGCAACTGTTTTGGTAGAATCTGTGAGTCACGAGGACTCAGCAATCTCACACCCGCGAGATCAAGACTATTTAAGCTTATAGGAAAAGGATGGTGTAATGAGGTGGAGCTGCAGCAGGCACTAAGCATATATGGTGGCTAACATACGCAAATGAGAGCGAGAAGAGAAGCAACGCAACGGTCGCGAAGCTGGAAATGATCAAGAAGTGATCCTAAAACTACTTACGTTCATGCATAACTCAAACCGTGTTCAGTTCCCCGACTACGCCGAGAAGAGACCATCATGGCTACACACACGGTTGATGTATTTTAATTGGGTCAAGTGACAAGTTCTCTACAACCGGACATTAACAAATTCCCATCTGCCTCATAACCGCGGGCACGGCTTTCGAAAGATAATACCCTGCAGGGGTGTCCCAACATAGCCCATTATAAGCTCTCACGGTCAACGAAGGATAAACCTTCTCCCAGGAAGACCCGATCAGTCTCCGAATCCCGGTTTACAAGACATTTCGACAATGGTAAAACAAGACCAGCAAAGCCGCCCGAATTTGCCGACAAATCCCGATAGGAGCTGCACATATCACGTTCTCAGGGCACACCGGATGAGCCAGACATCGGGTTGGCATAGACCCTGGTTGCCCAGGGGGCGCCGGACATCGCTCGGTTTGGGCCAGCACTCGAAGGAGCACTGGTCCGGGGGTTTAAAATAGAGATGACCCTCGGGCTCACGAAAACCCGGGGGAAAAGGCTTAGGTGGCAAATGGTAAAACCAAAGTTGGGCCTTGCTAGAGGAGTTTTATTCAAGGCAAACTGTCAAGGGGGTCCCATAAATCACCCAACTGCGTAAGGAACGCAAACTCAAGGAACATAATACCGGTATGACGGAAACTAGGGCGGCAAGAGTGGAACAAAACACTAGGCATAAGGCTGAGCCTTCCACCCTTTACCAAATATATATATGCATTAATTAAATAAGAGATATTGTGATATTCCAAAATACACATGTTCCAACATGGAACCAACTTCAACTTCACCTGCAACTAGCAACGCTATAAGAAGGGCTGACCAAAAGCGGTAACTTACCAAACAACGGTTTCATAGGAAAGCATGGTTAGAGGCTTGACATGGCAATATGGGAGGCGTGAAATAGCAAGTGGTAGATAGTGCAACATAGCAATAGAACGAACATCTAGCAAAGCAAAGATAGAAGTGATTTCGAGGGTATGGTCATCTTGCCTGCAAGGTTCTCAGAGTTGACGAAAGCTTGATCCTCGTAAGCGTACTCAACAGGTTCCTTATTCACGAACTCGTCTCCCGGCTCTACCCAAAACAAGAACACAAGCAACGGAACCACAATCAATCACGGGAAAAGCACAAGCTACGTGATGCAAAACATGCATGATATGCGGGATATGATATGCGATGCATATGCGTGCTCCGGAGGAAAAATGATGAACAAGGCAGGAAATTGGCAAACCAAGCATGCGGCAGGAAAGATGAGATGATTTCGGTTGAAATCGATATAAAGATCATCGGAAACGGATGCACGGTTTGCAAATGGCAAGCAAAACAAGAATGACACGATTCTGCGATAAACAGCATGATAGCACTTAGATTGCAACAAGTAACAATGCTACAGCACTCAAACATAGCAACAAAGCATATGGAAGTAATCTACAGGAGATGCTTGACAAAAGATGAACACTGAGCTACGGCTAGATCACAACATAAAAAGCTCAAACAAGCATGGGAACAGTGCAAAAGATATCAGGTTCACAGACGGTGAAATTACTGGACATGGCAGAAAACAGCATCAGGTAGCAATGTTCAGAGCAAGAAATCAACATGCTACAGAACTTAACATGGAAAAACAAGGCATGGCAGTAATCTACTAAATGCATATGACAAAAGTCCCTTACTGACCATAAGCCAAAAAGGAACATAAGATATGATGGCAACCATGTAAACTTAGCAAGTTTCGTTAACAGGTTTCAGACTTGGCAGAAAACAGAGCATGGCAGAAACAGACATTATGAGGGCATCTTTGTGAGCTTGATGCACTCATCACAAAGCAATGCATGACAAAACAATCATACCTACAGAAAGACGGCATGTTTATGAAGCTATCCATGGCAAGATCAAATACATAGCATGTATGAAACAACTACAACAAGCTTGGCAAAATTGATTATCATGTTAACAATCTGCCAGAAATATTTTATAGCAGAAGTAGAGCAAGATTGAGTCATGCTATGGCACTCCATAATTGCAAACAAAGGCATGAATGGATCAACTACAACAATATCTACAAATCATACTTAATGAACATCACCAAAATAAGCATAGATCTCTCTGTAGACACATGGATACATAGCAACAAAATAACAGCAGTCACAGACTTGGTAAAATCACCAAGTCCCTGAAATCAGAAACATCACGAAGCCTATTTAGCATGCTTGTGCTAGTCACTACAGAGATCACAAAAATACATGGCATACACCTCTGTAAAAATGGCATGGCATACAACAAAACACATGTAGAGCTCATGCCCATAAGATGCACAGATTAAATGAAACAAAAATAACAAATCTTCAAGTTCTCATAAATAACAGCAGTTAACAGCAACTAGCACTCTTGCACCAGAGATTTGGGCATCACTATGGACTCAAATGAACATGATGCAATGGAACAAAATGAAGAGCATCTCGAGGCGAACATTTCTACATATTACACGCGCGAAACGGAGCTATATGCAGAGAGTTATGATGCGATGAACATGGGCATGTAATGTCAAAATTTCAGGACTTGGAGATTATTTCGGGGAGGAGAAGAAAAGGTCAACCTCCGGGCGATTGGATCTGGCTGGATCCGAGCTCGAGCTCACCGGAGCTCGGCCGGAGGGAGAGGGAGGAGGAGGAGCCGGGCGGCGACTAGGGCAGGAGGCGGCGGGGCGCGGCGCTGGCGGCGGTGGGGTCGGCCAGGCGACGGCGAGGCGACGGCCTGGCGCCGGCGAGG
>NC_057796.1:94765856-94788956 GCF_018294505.1 Triticum aestivum | reverse complement strand
GGAGGCGGCGCCGTGGGCCGCGGAGGCCGGACGCGGGCTCCCCGGGCCGCGGCGTACGGGCGGCTGCGGGAGCATCCGGCGGTGGCGGACGTGTCCGGTGGCGGCGGGGAGATTTTTTTAGGGGTTTGATCTGCGAATGTATTCGGAGGGGGGGTGTATATATAGGTAGAGGGAGTTAGGAGACTCCAAATGGAGTGCGGTTTTCGCCCACACGATCGTGATCGAACGACCGAGAGCATGAAGAGACTTAGAGGGGTTTTGGGCTGTTTAGAGAGGGGTTTTGCTGCAACACACAAACTAACTTTGCGATTACCCGGTTAACCGTTGGAGTACCAAACGACCTCCAAATGGAAAGTAAACAAGAGGGGCGTGCCGGAGGAGGTGGGAGTGTCGGATTGCAAAAACGGACAACGGGGGAAATGCTCGGATGCATGAGACGAACACGTAAGCAAACAGAGATGCACATGATGACATGATATGAGATGCATGACATGAACAAAATGCAAAACGAAAGACAAAACCCGACCATGAAGGGAATATCATAACACATAGCCGAAAATGGCAAGAGTCGGAGTTACAAATATGGAAAGTTACATCCGGGGTGTTTCGACACTCCACCACTACGAGAGGATCTCGTCCCGAGATCTAGGACTGAAAGAACTCCGGATATTCGGAACGGAGATGGTCCTCGCGTTCCCAGGTGGCTTCTCGGTCGGAATGGTGCGACCACTTCACTTTCAGGAATTTGATTTACTTGTTGCGAGTCTTGCGCTCAGTTTCTTCAAGAATAGCAGCGGGGTGCTCATGATAAGACAGATCTTCTTGGAGGTCAATCTCTTCGAAGTTGATGGTGCGCTCAGGAGCCTTGAATCACTTGCGAAGCTATGACACGTGGAACACATCGTGCACGTTCGCGAAGTTGGAAGGAAGCTCAAGTTGATAGGCGACGTCGCCTCTTTTGCCAATGATCTTGAAAGGACGCACGTATCTAGGGGCAAGCTTCCCTTTGATACCGAAGCGACGAGTGCCTTTCATTGGAGAGACGCGGAGGTAGACATGGTCTCCGATCTCGAAAGCCAAATCACGGTGCTTACTATCATAGTAACTCTTCTGGCGCGATTGCGCGGCTTTGAGATTTTCACGGATGACTTTACACATTTCTTCAGCCTCTGTGATTAAGTCATTGCCAAGAAGTAGGCGTTCACCAGTCTCTGACCAATTGAGAGGAGTACAACACTTTCTGCCATAGAGGATTTCGAATGGGGCCTTTCCCGAACTCGCTTGGAAACTGTTGTTGTAGGAGAAGTCGGCATATGGAAGACAATCTTCCCATTTCATGCCAAAGGAAATGACACAATCCCTAAGCATATCTTCAAGAATTTGATTGACTCGCTTGACTTGGCCACTAGTTTGAGGATGGAAAGCTGTGCTGAAGCGAATGTTGGTGCCCATGGCCTTCTGGAAGGAGTCGTAGAACTTAGAAGTGAAGATGCTTCCACGATATGAAGAAATAAATTGTGGAATGCCGTGCAAGGAGACAATCCTGGAGGTGTATAGCTCTGCCAACTGAGCTGCTGTGATAGATTATTTGATTGGAAGGAAATGAGCCACTTTAGAAAGCTTGTCAATGACAACGAAGATAGCATCATTTCCACGCTTGGACTTTGGAAAACCAGTCACGAAGTCCATTTCAATGTGATCAAACTTCCATTCTGGGATAGCAAGAGGTTGGAGGAGACCAGCTGGTCGTTGGTGTTCTGCTTTCACCCTTCGACAGACATCACATTCATTCACGAATTGAGCGATTTCTTGCTTCATTCGAGTCCACCAATACGACTGCTTGAGGTCATGGTACATCTTCGTACTTCCAGGATGAATGGAAAGAAGAGAATTGTGCGCCTCGTTCATTATGACTTTCCTTAGATCACCTTTAGGAACCACAATCCGGTCCTCGAAGAATAAAGTGTCTCTGTCATCAATGCGATAGCACTTGTATTTGGAAAGGCCCTTGTCGATACGACGTTTCACCTTCTTCACTATGGTATCCAGGAGTTGTGACTCACGAATTTGATCTTCCAAAGTAGGAGAGACTATGAGGTTGGCAAGAAAGCCTTGAGGAACAACTTGGAGATTCAGCTTGCGGAAAGTTTCACAAAGATCCGGTTGGAAAGGCTTGAGAATTAAGCTGTTGCAATAAGCCTTCCTGCTTAAAGCATCTGCAATGACATTGGCTTTGCCTGGAGTATATTTAATACTCGGATTGTACTCTTGAATCATCTCGACCCAACGAGTTTGCTTGAGATTGAGGTTGGGCTGAGTGAAGATGTACTTGAGACTCTTGTGATCGGTGAATATGTCCACTTGTCTTCATGTTATTAATGCATGGACAAATGCCGCCAACTCAAGATCATGAGTGGGGTAGTTCTTTTTGTTGGTCTTCAACTGATGAGAGGCATAGGCCACAACTTTCTTCTCTTGCATTAACACAGCACCGAGACCTTGAAGAGAAGCATCACAGAAAACTTCGAATGGCTTGGATTCATCAGGAGGAGTCAAGACAGGAGATGTGACAAGTTTCTCTTTGAGTGTGTTGAAAGCAACGTCACATTCAGGAGACCAGACATACTTCACATGCTTCTGGAGGAGATTGGAAAGAGGCTTTGCAATCTTAGAGAAATTCTCAACGAATCTTCGGCAATAGCTTGCAAGACCAAGAAAACTGCGGAGCTGCTTGACATTCTGAGGAGGTTCCCAATTCACAATTGCGGACACCTTCTCGGGATTAACAGCGATGCCCTTGGAAGAGATGATGTGACCAAGGTAAAGAACTTCATCAAGCCAAAACTCACATTTGGAAAACTTCGCATAAAATTGATACTCTCTGAGCTTGTCGAGCACCAATCGCAAATGTTTGGCATGATCCTTCTTATTCTTGGAGAAGACCAAGATATCATCGAGATACACCAGGACGAATTCATTGGTATAGGGGTTGAAGATGAAATTCATCATCCGAGAGAATGTTGGAGGGGCATTTACAAGGCCGAAAGACATGACAGTATATTCATAAGAACCAAAGCTTGTTCTGAATGCTGTCGTGGGAATATTTTCTTCACGAATGCGAATCTGATGATAACCCATACGAAGGTCAAGCTTGGAGAATACTTTAGCACCTTTAAGTTGCTCGAATAGCTCATTGATGTTGGGAAGTGGATACTTGTTCTTGATTGTCTTCTTGTTCAATGGACGGTAGTCGACACAAAGTCGTTCCGTGCCATCCTTCTTCTGGACAAAAAGAACACCACAACCCCATGGAGAAGAACTTGGTCTGATCAAACCCAGACGCTCTTGTTCATAGAGCTGTTTCTTCAATTCCTTCAGCTCCTTGGGTCCAAGCTTGTATGGACGCTTGCAAACGGGTTCAATGCCCGGCTCAAGATCGATAACAAACTCAACTGGCCGGTGAGGAGGCATACCCGGAAGCTCTTCTGGAAAGACATCTTGGTACTCACAAACGACTGGAATTTGAGAGATGGCATTCAATTCGCCCTTCTCATTGAGAGAAAACAACCGAATGGTTTCATCACGAGCGGCATAGATGATAACATCCTCAGAAGAGTGTGTCAATTGAATTTCCCTGGCAGCACAATCAAGTTGAGCCTCATGCTTAGAAAGCCAGTCCATCCCGAGAATTAGATCAATATCCAAGTCACCAAGAACAATTGGAGAAGACAGAAATTTATAGTTCCCCATCTTGATGGAAACATCCGGAACCGCGGAGCTTGCGTTCATGAATTTACCCGGAGAGACAACTGATAACGGTCTAGAAAAATCTTGAAAAACCAACTCATGCTTGGATGCAAAAGGTCTAGAGATGAAAGAAAGAGATGCACCAGTATCAAATAAGACTTTTGCAGGAATATCATTAACTGAGAGATTACCCATTATCACATCAGTAGATTCCTCTGCTTGAGCTGCATTCATCATGTTCGCCTTTGCAGACTTTGGATTATGCTTGACCACTGCATTGCTGGAAGATCTCACAGGAGGAGGAGGCGAAAGACGCCTTTGGTTGAAGCATTTGTTAGCATGGTGACCTTTCTGTTGACACTTGTTGCAAGTCACCTCTGAGAGTGGACGATGATAAGGAGCATTCGACTTTGGAGCTTGATTCCGAGACTTGTTCTGATAGCTAGAGTTGGAAGAGTGGGACGAACCATGGCCACCTTTGTTCTTCTGCTAGTAAGACTGACGAAACGGAGGAGGAGGAGGCAAACAGAACTTCTGTTGCTTAGCAGGCACTAGTGAGGAAGAAGAAGACTGAACTGCGTCTCTGACTCTCTTCTTAGAAGCCTCACACTTGAGCTGAGCAGTCTCTTGCTTCAGTGCCATGTTATAGAATTGATCAAACTGAGTAGGCTCAACAACAACGAGAGCTAACTGCAGAACCTCTCTAAGGCCACCTCTGAAGTGATAGATCATGCTCTTTTCATCAGGGACGTCTTGTTTAGCGAAGCGAGCAAGTTTCTGAAACTGGATGTTGAATTGATACACAGACATGTTGCATTGCTTGAGAATGCGAAACTCCTCACGCTTGCTCTCAACAACACTTTGTGGAATGTGGTGCGCTTTGAAGTCCCGACAGAAGTCAGTCCAAGTGATCACACGACCTCCTCTGGAATCTTTGTATTGTTGATACCAATCAGCAGCTTGTTCCTTGAGCTGAAAAGAAGGGACCTTGACATAGTCCTCAGGCCTGACATTGCTACATTCAAAATGCTTCTTGATGTCCACGAGCCAATCATCGGCATCTGTGGCCTCGACACAGTAGCTGAAAGACTTGGGCTGATTTGCGAGAAACTGGTTGAGAGTAGCAAAGTGAGGCTAATTGTTGCCTTGGCCTTGATTTCCTTGATTGCCTTGCCCTTGGATGCGTTCTTGCAAGAGTTGTAGAATCATCTGAGCATTGGCGTTGGTGGCTGCCATGATAGCTTGCCATGCCTCCGGAGGCGGAGGTGGTGGCGGAGGGTTCGCCTGACTCCCTTCATTGCGATCCGGATTCTGACACGTTGGCGGAGCCATCCTGAAGAGGGTGACATCCGTTAGCATCTTGATAGACAAATAGTCAAGTTGAATCAATGAATAGAAATTGCAACATATAGTCTTCACAATAAACATTCGAACGAGGATGAACGAATGAATTCCATAGTAAATCATCACACTTCCATAAGTTGAGAAGCCACTTAGAAAAATGTATGGAATCAACATTTGACTTCGAAGCAACTAGAATACCACAATTCAAAACAAAACAAAGTATTGGCTTGCAGAATAAGCCGGAACAAACATATGATAGAGATTTCGTCCGAACTTTTCGTGGTGGGGCCCACACGGGCTCGATCGTACAGCACCATCATGTACAAGGCAGTGCACATGACATACGAAGCGTCCCCGAGTCGGCATAGCCAAGGAATCTTTAAGACACTACGAGACCACTGTAAAACCAACCGTGGAAAGGCGGACCACTAGACGTCGAACCCCAATCTCATATCATGCGTCTGTATGAAAGATATCCTAGGAGCTACTTGAATTCCCACTTATAAACTCCCGAAACTTTCTGGTTATGCAATCTGGGGTTGGGGATGAAGGGGACACAAAATATATCACCCAAACTAGCAATCCCTAGATCCACCTGTATCCATCCGTCAACACATAACCAAGAAACCTTCGGAAATCGTGTACCTCAACCTTCGAAAAGCATCCGTTATACGAGTTATGGCAATACTCCAAAACTCCCGCCCCAGTACTGGGTGGCGTCGAGGTGATCTCACCAACAACTGCATAAAAGAGATTTCGATGTCGGCGAAACTCAGGTATTCCAGAACTGCAACGATAAAATTGTGACGACAACACCTCGGAGCTCAACTCCCCGGGACACTGCCACAACCCCTAAATGTCAGGAGGCACCAAGAACAATGTTCTCGTCACAAAACCATCGGAACGATTCCAAGATACCCGCGTGATCCTAAAAATTTTTTTTTTACTGAAATTTGAGGAGAGAAGAGTCAAAACATCTATTTCAGGAGACCTCACCAGAGCGACGAAGGGACTGAGGAGTAAAAAGAATCCTACTCTCCGATATATATAATCCTAAGACTCAAACCATTTTTGTTCTAGACTCAACAACGCCAGCGATTCGATCAATCAGGGGGCTCCTTAGTCGGGGATGGCTTTGATTACCAACTTGTAATGCCCACGATGCGGCTATATCTCCCACGTGTCGAGGCATGACTTAGAGGCATAACCGCATTGTGGTTTTGTCGCAAGAAGGGTCATCTTCACACAATCCCATGTAATGAACAAGAATGGGATAACGAGAGTTGGCTTACAATCGGCACTTCACACAATACATAAATATAATTCATACATCATCCAAAATTCACACATAGACCGACTACGGTCAAATCCAAATGAAAAATAAGATAACCCCAAATGCTACATCCCCGATCGTCCCAACTGGGCTCCACTACTGATCATCAGGAAAAGACACATAGTAACGACCACATTCCTCGTCGAACTCCCACTTGAGGTCCATTGCATCATCTGCACTGGCATCGTCGGCACCTGCAACTGTTTTGGTAGAATCTGTGAGTCACGAGGACTCAGCAATCTCACACCCGCGAGATCAAGACTATTTAAGCTTATAGGAAAAGGATGGTGTAATGAGGTGGAGCTGCAGCAGGCACTAAGCATATATGGTGGCTAACATACGCAAATGAGAGCGAGAAGAGAAGCAACGCAACGGTCGCGAAGCTGGAAATGATCAAGAAGTGATCCTAAAACTACTTACGTTCATGCATAACTCAAACCGTGTTCATTTCCCGGACTGTGCCGAGAAGAGACCATCACGGCTACACACACGGTTGATGTATTTTAATTGGGTCAAGTGACAAGTTCTCTACAACCGGACATTAACAAATTCCCATCTGCCTCATAACCGCGGGCACGGCTTTCGAAAGATAATACCCTGCAGGGGTGTCCCAACTTAGCCCATTATAAGCTCTCACGGTCAACGAAGGATAAATGTCACGACCAATTTTCCAATAAAAATATTTATTGAGAAATCGATCCCTTTTACGGACCAGTAGAGGAGAATCCTTCTTACTGGTAGACAAATCTTGATCACAGAAGAAAATACCAGGAGTACTGAATATAATACAAGGTTGAGCGGAGACTGCTCAACAATTTATTACAAGCATGCCAATAATACATAAAGGCGGATAGGGTGGCATAGCTACTAACTCGCGATAAAAGCGGTGGTGGATATATCACAGCGAAGTGGGTGATATGACTCCTGAAAACTAACAGCTCTTCGAGCGTCGGAGTGAGGCTCGAGGAGACTTATTGTGGGTGGCGGAAGCGTATAAGATACAAGTGACCAATATCCAGGATCGCACAGGACTGACTGGGATTCCTCTAGGCGTCGGACTCACTATCAAACTCTTCATCCATGAGATCGCCTTCGTCAACATCTGGCCAAATCAACAAGCCAGGTGAGTACTATGAAATTACTCGCAAGACAGTTTGGACATAAGATATAACAAATGTAAACATGATGCACATGAACAGATCAACAAGCGCACTCAGACAATGAGATAATAATGCTAGGGAAATAAAAGAGAAGTCGGGCGGTAGTCCTCCCGAAATCCCAAAGTAATACTAAGGGCCAATCGAGTGTCTGAAAGATTCCTCGGAAGGGTAAAGATAAAATAACAATGCCGCAGTCGAGCGTCAAGGCGACACCACATAAAGGGCTTGTAATAAAATATAAAAGACAGTGCGTGCCACAATCGGACGTCTGAGCGACATCACATAAAGGGCTTATATCAAAAGTAAATAATAAGAGTGCCACAGTCGGACGTCTTAGCGACATCACATAAAGGGCTTATATCACAAGTAAATAACAAGAGTGCCACAGTCGGACGTCTGAGCGACATCACATAAAGGGCTTATATCATAGCTTAATAATTCAGTAGTTCAAGAATATAAATCATTCCAAGTACGAGATAAATAAAAGGTTAGTCCATTCATAGGAATAACGATTAAACTGGGTTTACCACTCAAGCTTGTTCACCGGGGATTTACCATGAGGATTGACATAGATATAGATATACTGGCCATGGTCCTTGACCATAGATACGATGACTCGGAAGGAATTTGACTCTGCAGAGTTTGTACTTTAACCACAGCCAACGGATTTCAGTAGTCACGGGGACTAGTTCCGTTTACATTGTTTTAGGAGAAACACATCTAACCAGTACACACCCATTCAACATTCCGAAGCCAGGAATCACCCTCGGCAACGTTCAAGAAAAAACCTTGAGACGGGGAGGCTACAACCTCGGGTAGCATGGGATCAAATTTATATACGCGCCCTCTAAGGGGTGCCCCCCTCTCGGTCCCAACTGGAAACACCCATGCCCCCTGACCGGATGACTGGCTTTAATCCAGGGCCATGGAACCCTCATCCCGGCCCCTCTATTTGGTGTGTACTCGGAAAGAGGTTACCAACTTACTAAACCGTATTCTTGGCAGAAAACATGTGGCAGCACGGAAAGGGGAAGAACGATAACGTGACTCAGTCCACGTTAGCGTCGGAGTTTATCAAACATCGCAAGGCTGGCATGCTACAACAATACCACCTTACTGCCTTTCATGTCACCACATGACTAGGCCATCTCTCATCAGATATCATAGTAACTTCGGAGCACACGGATAGTTGGCTTACATGCAACGAGATACTCACCGATGCTCATATGCCATGCACAAACCATTCAGGCAAACATGCAAAACACCCGTCACATCAAAGGTTCAAACATGCTTGCCTGGTTCGGAGAAGTCGGAGTCTAGCTCGGCGAAGTTCGCGGCTCCGTCACCTCTTCCGGAACCTACGGTATAGCGAAAACGTACACTAACGTAAAAATCATCGCGTGCGTAAAATTTGTTCCAAATTTTTTCCTAATAAATACTATAAAAAACTAGACAAAAATACAAGACTGAAAGAAAAAGAATCACTCAAAAATCATCTTTTATTAAAAAGTTATAATGGTTTTAGTGCAGGGATTAATCTGTGATGAAACAGAAAAGATCCAGGGACTTAACTGAGAAAACAGAAAACGGTTCGGAGTAAACGACGTCAGCCAAAAGAGAAAACGTATTTGCCCGAAGGCGCCAACAGAAAACGGTTCGAGGAGAAAAAAAGAATAGAGGCTGACGGGGGGTCCACACGTCAGGTTTGAAAACCTCGCCGGCGCCCGAAGACTGCGGTGGTCGCCGGCGTTGAATCACGGCGAGGCAGGGAGATCGGAGTGTACCAAGAGGTTCAGTGCGTCCTTCCGCGTCGGTGGGTGGTGGACTTGACCGACGGAGAGCACCACGTCGACGGCGACACTTTCTCCGGCGGACGGCGGCTCGGGCGATGGTGGAGAACTCCGGTGGGTGCTGCAAACTTCAAATTGAAGGGCGGGTCAGCAGAGTGGATGCACTAGAAGGCTACTGCCAAGAGCTGAGGGGTAGAGGTGCACGCACAGGAGCGAATCGGGCTGGATCCCGTGGCGGGTCGAGGCGGCCGGAGTTGGGGAAGAAGGCTCCCTCGGGGCTCTTCCAGTGGCTTGGCGTGGTATTGGAGGTGTGCAGAGGTGGTGTGGGTTCGGGTTCGAGCTCGGGGCCTCTATTTATAGACGATCCGAGGGGGTGGCCGTGAACGGGAAATCTCCGGCGAGCGATTACGGCGAGGCAGTGGTTGAGCAGGGAGTTTAAGTGGCCAGGCAGCATCAGGGAGGTTTACTGGTGCCGTTCCACTGCTAACCTTGGTCGGGCTTGGCGTAATGATGCTGGTCCTCGACGGGGCGGACGTACGGGCACGGCGGCGGCAGAGAGCGCGCTCCGCGCCTACCAGTTCACGACGAGGGTGGCAGCGCGCACGGGGGAGTGGATGGCCACGCGGCGGCCTCCGGTGGCTTGGGCTGCACTGGACGGCGCCGTCTATGCTACGCCCCTCTCTGGCGGCCGCAAAGCCGCCGCTGCCGTCGCTCACGGGGTGGCGCACCTCCTCCTGCTCGTCGCCGACGCCCGCAACCTTCCAGGCGTTCGTGCGGCGCCAGGGACAAGAAGGAGGGGACGGGGAGCAAGGCGCCACCGCGGCACTGGCGAGATCGACGTCGGGCTCTGAAGAAAACGACAGGAGCTCTGAAACTGTTTATCTGAATTTACTGAACATGATATCAACAGTGTCCAGCAGGTGTTCGATGAAATGATTTGGCAAGGAGAAATTTTTTTCTGGAGCTGGGACTTGGTGATGTGACCTCTCAAAGCACCCAGAGGCTGCCTGAATTTCCTCAGATTTTTAGGAGAAGAATTTAAATGAATTTCGTCAAATTTGGCAAAACTGGTCCAAACTGGCAGCAAGTATAATTTGAAATATTTGAACTGGAGACCAGTGGTTCTTCATGGATCCTGGTTGAGGGCTAAAAGGACTAGCTAGGGCAATTGGTTTGGAGGCAAAACTCCAAGTAGAAAGGGTAGCTCCTTTGTAAAACTCCAAGAGCTGGAGTAGAAGGCAGAAATCATTTGTGATAAGAAATAAAAGGAAGAGAAATAATGGGGAGGTTCAAACTGCTAGATTTGAAGTATATCATGATCCAAAGATGGGGAAAGGCTTATGGAAGGGGATTTCCACTTAGGTCATGGCAAGAGGAATTTTGAAAAGGGGAAAAGATCACTCAAAATGCCCTAGGGCTATTTAAAAGATTTTTCAAAAAAAAAATTCCCAAGTGAAAAGCATTTGGTTTTGAGTCCAAATAAAAAGGCCAAACCTCCAAGACCAAGAACCAAGTCTTGGGTGAATCCAAGGCAAAACACTTGCCAAAAAAATTTTTTTAGAGGGAGAGTTCTTTAGAAGAAAATTTAAATACCCTCCTCAAATAAAAAAAATAAAAGTTTGAAAAATCCAATTAAAATTTTTGGGTGTCACAACACCTACCCCCTTAGGAAAAATCTTGTCCTCGAGATTTCAGCTGATCCTCAAATAGATGTGGGTACTCTGCCTGAAGAAAATCTTCTCTTTCGCAGGTAGCTTCATCCTTGGTGTGATTGCTCCACTGGACCTTGAAAATTTTTATCGTTTTCTGTCGGGTCCTCCTTTCAGACTCGTCCAATATCTTTACTGGCCGCTCTCTGTAGGTGAGGTCTGGTTGCACATCAATGATTTCATGAGATACATGCTTCTCCGGGTTATTCACACATTTTCTCAATTGTGAGACGTGGAACACGTCATGTATGTCTGACAGCTCCTTGGGTAGTCCTAGTTGGTAGGCTGCGGTGCCTCTTCGTGCAACTATACAGAATGGTCCAATAAATCTTGGGGCTAGCTTCCCCTTAATTTTGAACCGTTGCAGGTCCCTCATAGGAGACACTCGCAGGTATACGAAATCACCGGGTTCAAAGCTGACCTCACGATGTTTTTGATGGTAATAGCTCTTTTGTCGGCTTTGAGCTGTCTTGAGTCTGTCCCTGATCTGTTTAAGCTTCTCCTCGGCCTCCTTGAGCATGTCTGGGCCGAAGATACGACTGTCACCTGCCTCTGACCAATTTAGTGGGGTACGACACCTCTGTCCGTACAATGCTTCGAAGGGTGCCATTTGTAAGCTGGCTTGGTAACTGTTGTTGTAAGCAAACTCGGCATACGGCAAACTTTCTTCCCAACTGGATCCATAGGTGAGCACACAGGCTCTCAGCATGTCCTCTAAGATTTGGTTCACGCGTTCCGTCTGTCCATCAGTGTGAGGGTGGTACGCTGTATTGAACGCTAGTTGCGTGCCCAGAGCTTGTTGCAGGTGATCCCAAAATTTAGAGACAAATTGAGTTCCTCGGTCGGATATTATAGTCTTTGGGACTCCATGCAGACAAACTATACGGGAGAGATAAAGCTTGGCTAGCCTTTGTGTGGAGTAGGTCGTCTTCACGGGAATGAAATGGGCTACCTTGGTTAGCCTATCTGTGATGACCCATATGGCATCATTTCCGCGTTGCGATCGAGGAAGTCCGACGATGAAGTCCATTCCGATTTCATCCCATTTCCACTCAGGTATCCTGTTTGGCTGGAGTAGCCCTGCTGGCTTTTGATGCTCGGCTTTAATGCGCTGACATGAATCGCAACAAGCAATAAATACGGCTATATCCCTTTTCATACCGTGCCACCAAAATCTTTCCTGAATGTCTTTGTACATTTTGGTTCCTCCAGGATGGATCGAGTATGGAGCGGTGTGGCTTTCGGTTAGGATTTGTTGCTTGAGTTCCTCAATGTTTGGTACGCAAAGTCTGTCCCCGTACCATAATATTCCTGTATTGTCGGTGGAGAACTCTGAAGCTTTGCCAAGGCTCATTTTCCTCTTTATTCCTTCGATGCTGGGGTGCCCTTGCTGAGCCTTCTTAATTTGTTCCACTAGGGTGGGATTTATCTCCAGATTCGATACGGTGCCCTCAGAGACTAACACCATGTTGAGTCTAACGAACTCCTGCTGAAACTCAGGCCTCAAGTTCTGTGGACTGTCGTTGTCCGGGCTGGGGTTCCGACTAAGAGCATCTGCCACTACATTTGCTTTCCCTGGATGGTAGTGAATGCCGACATCATAGTCTTTAACCAATTCCAACGAGTGTCGTTGGCGTAAATTTAGCTCTGGTTGTGTGAAAATATAATTAAGGCTCTTATGGTCCGTATATATTTCACAACGATTACCCAACAAAAAGTGTCTCCACTCCTTGAGTGCATGGATGACCGCTGCTAGCTCCAAGTCATGAGTTGGATAATTTTCCTCATGCTTCCGTAGTTGCCTGGAAGCATACGCGACAACTTTGCCATCCTGCATCAGCACACATCCGAGGCCTTTCCGGGATGCGTCACAATATACTTCAAAACTCTTGTGTATGTCTGGCACAGTTAAGACCGGTGCGGTTGTTAGTTTCTTCTTGAGTTCTTGGAAGCTCTTCTCGCATGCTTCCGTCCATACAAACTTCTTCTCTTTCTTGAGCAATTGGGTCATTGGTTTTGCCACAGTGGAGAATCCTTCAATAAATCTTCTGTAATACCCGGCCATTCCAAGGTAACTCCGCACATCTGTCACGTTGGCTGGTGGTTTCCAGTCAAGTATGGATTTGACCTTTTCTAGGTCTACGGCCACGCCTTCTTGGGTTAATATATGGCCTAGGAAACCAACTTGCCTTAGCCAAAATTCACACTTGCTAAATTTGGCGTACAATTTATGTTTTCTTAATTCTCCCAAAACAATTCTGAGATGCTCAGCATGCTCTTCTGGTGTCCTTGAGTATACCAGAATATCATCAATGAATACCACAACAAATTTGTCCATGAATTTCATAAACACTTTGTTCATGAGGTGGACGAAATATGCGGGGGCGTTCGTCAGTCCAAACGGCATTACTGTGAACTCATATAATCCGTATCTGGAGGTGAATGCTGTCTTAGGGATATCTTCTGTCCGTACTTTCAATTGATGATATCCCGATCTCAAATCAATTTTTGAGAACACCTTGGCTTGCGCGAGCTGGTCAAACAAATCATTTATCCGTGGCATCGGATATTTGTTTTTGATGGTGACCATATTGAGGGCTCGATAGTCTATACACAATCTCAGTGTCCCATCCTTTTTCTTGGCTAATAATACTGGCGAACCCAAAGGTGAGGAGCTGGCTCGAATAAATCATTTGTCCAGTAATTCCTTTATTTGCTTCTTCAATTCTACCAATTCTGAGGGTGCCATTCTATAAGGTTTCTTATAGATGGGAGCGGTACCAGGTGCTAGTTCAATGCTGAACTCTATCTCTCGGTCTGGTGGCATGCCTGGTAGTTCTTCGGGGTATACGTCGGGAAATTCGCACACCACTGGAACTTTTCTCAATTCTGATATGTCCACTTTGTTCAGCTTTGGTTGCCGTGACCGTGGTCTTTCTTGAGGTGTAACCTTTATTGTCTTGCCATGATGATGAGTGAGGATCACAGTCCGATTGAAACAGTCAATAAATCCTTTGTTGGTGGTCAACCAGTCAATCCCTAGGATGACATCCAGTCCTTTATTTTCCAACACGATGAGATTAGCCTGAAACTTTAGTCCTTCGAACTCAATGATCACTCCTTGGCAGTAACTCTGAGCGATCTGCTTATTTCCGGGGGACTTGATGATCATAGATTTTTCCAAGGGAAGTATCGGAAAATCATGTTGTAAAACAAAACTCTTCGAAACGAACGAGTGAGAAGCTCCAGAATCAAACAAAACCGTGGCAGGCACTGTGTTGACAGGGAACGTACCGAGTACGATGTCTGGGGCATTTTGGGCTTCTTCCCTGGTCACATGGTTCAGGTGACCCTTCCTGTGATTGTTGTTGGGATTGAAATTGTTGCGCTTGGGGGCTGGATTATTCGCACCATTGTTCGGCTTGGGGGCCGAGTTCCTTGGCTTTAGGCACTGTTTGGCATAGTGCCCTTCTTCACCACAAGCATAGCAAGTGACCCCTGGACGGTACGTGAAGTCCTTGTCCCTGGAATGAAACTGTCTGGTTGGCCTTAGATCAGTAGTCGTGGGTCTTCTTGCTTCAACCCTCTGAACATCAGTCTTGCTCCGGTTGTTGCGAGCAAGAGTCGTCTTGTCCCTTTTCCACTTACGGATATCCTCCAGACTGCGGCGCTCATTCTCCAAGGTAATGGCCTTGTCAACCAGAGTTTTGAAATCTGGGAAAGTGTGTACGACCAGTTGGCATCTTAATGCTGGTGCCAGGCCGTCCAGAAATTTTTCCATCCTTTTGTTCTCAGTCATATGCTCATCGTAGGCATAACGAGATAGCTGGGTAAACTGACCGTTGTATTCTTTCACTGACATGCCTCTTTGTATGAGGCCATCAAATTCTCTTTTCTTGATTTTTATGATGCTCCTGGGGATGTGTGACCCACGAAAGCCTTCCTTAAACTCTTCCCAGGTGATGTTGTGTTCACTGGGATGCATGTGTAGGAAGTTTTCCCACCATGCTGCGGCTGCTCCAGTGAGGTAGTGAGGTGCATAAAGCACCTTCTCATGATCTGAACACTGCGCAATAATCAGCTTTCTTTCGATGTCTCGAAGCCAATCATCGGCTTCAAGAGGCCTATCAGTGTGAGCAAACGTTGGAGGGCGTGTCTTCTGCAGTTCAGACAACTTCGAGGGTGGTTGGTACGGCTCACGGTGGTTTCCCATATTGATGACGTGATTCATCATCTCTTGGTGCTATTGCTGGCTTTGTTCGAAGAGGCGGCATACTTGAGATAAAGCTGCCTCGCTGTCCTGTTGACTAGACTGTCCCTGAGTGAAGTTGTTGCTGGTCTGTGTCCCATAAACTTCTTTTGGTTGATTGGGCATGGAACGAGTCCACGGACGAGACATTTTCCACTCTGGGGTATTATTTAGCAAAACTCATGAGAAGAACAGTGTGCCACAGGGAAAATCTTGCAAAGGCAAAAATTTAAAAGACCTCAAGATTTTTCAAGAAAACATAAATGGTTTCGCACGGAGAAGAACCGCTTAGCACGAATCTTACACGTGATACGCAAACATACGATACATCGCTCAGGATGTGCGTACACATTCCTGACATGTTATTAAGGCTAGCACAGCTCTCCAGAAAACAGCGCACACAACTACTACAAGCTTAAACACATAACATACATGCAGGCACAACGCGCGGCTACTAAGCGCACTCAGTCGGAGATGGTGAAGATTTCCTTTCCCTTGCCGAGGGTAAGACCCAGCGGTGCAGGAGACTCAACCTCCACCTCCTCCCTAGTAGGCTCCAGGCGCGTAGCACTGCGCTGAGGTGATGGCGCGGGTGCGACAGGCGGCAGTGCGGGTGCGGCGGGCGGTGTAGCTCTGACTGGAGTAGGAGCGATGACTCGGTCGAACTCCTCAGTGGTAGGCAGATGGCGAGCAGTGGCCAAAATGGCCGATGCATAAGATGCTGAGGACGAGACGAAAGTCAGAGGCGGTGCCATGTGGAGAAGCTCCTTCCTGCTGGCAGGACCGCCCCGAACTAAGTCCATGCGGGCAGCCACAAGATCGTCCACGAGGTTGTCGAAAGATTCCTCCAGAGCTTTGAGGTACTCGACAAGCATCTCGATAGCTTCATCCCGCTCTCCCCTATGGCAGGTGAATGCATAGTGACAAGTATATGGCACATGGCATGGGAAGTAGCGGTAGCGACGAGTCTTCATCATAGGAAGAATGTCCCGAAGGCGAGCTATCGCCTCACGGGCAGCCATCTGCATGGCATGCCTCTCCGTAGGCATGGCCCTTCCCACAAAATGGAAGTGGCGAGACGCAGAACGTCCTCCCTTGAATTGCACCACGGCCTGGTGCATAGACACGTCGTCGCTGAGCTTGTGCTGGTAAAGTGTGAACTCCGGACGAGCCGCTGGCCCGATCGCGAGCTTGGTGATGGAGACGAGGAGTTTGACAAACCCCTCGGGCACATTAGTGAACACCCGGGTCTCGCAGTTGCTGCCAGCCATCTACAAAGGTAGGCAAAAATTCTGAGTAGTCATGTCATAAATTTATGATGACCAACAGAAAATAGCTACAATTGCAAACTGTTGAAAAAGTTCTAAAGATGCTAATAAATGATTAGCGATCGCACCTAGTGGCTTCCTACAGTCAGCCTGGCTCTGATACCAAGCTTGTCATGACCGGTTTTCCAATACAAATATTTATTGAGAAATCGATCCCTTTTACGGACCAGTAGAGGAGAATCCTTCTTACTGGTAGACAAATCTTGATCACAGAAGAAAATACCAGGAGTACTGAATATAATACAAGGTTGAGCGGAGACTGCTCAACAATTTATTACAAGCATGCCAATAATACATAAAGGCGGATAAGGTGGCATAGCTACTAACTCGCGATAAAAGCGGTGATGGATAAATCACAGCGAAGTGGGTGATATGACTCCTGAAAACTAACAGCTCTTCGAGCGTCGGAGTGAGGCTCGAGGAGACTTATTGTGGGTGGCGGAAGCGTATAAGATACAAGTGACCAATATCCAGGATCGCACAGGACTGACTGGGATTCCTCTAGGCGTCGGACTCACTATCAAACTCTTCATGCATGAGATCGCCTTCGTCAACATCTGGCCAAATCAACAAGCCAGGTGAGTACTATGAAAGTACTCGCAAGACAGTTCGGACATAAGATATAACAAATGTAAACACGATGCACATGAACAGATCAACAAGCGCACTCAGACAATGAGATAATAATGCTAGGGAAATAAAAGAGAAGTCGGGCGGTAGTCCTCCCGAAATCCCAAAGTAATACTAAGGGCCAATCGAGTGTCTGAAAGACTCCTCGGAAGGGTAAAGATAAAATAACAATGCCGCAGTCGGGCGTCAAGGCGACACCACATAAAGGGCTTGTAATAAAATATAAAAGACAGTGCGTGCCACAATCGGACGTCTGAGTGACATCACATAAAGGGCTTATATCAAAAGTAAATAATAAGAGTGCCACAGTCGGACGTCTGAGCGACATCACATAAAGGGCTTATATCACAAGTAAATAACAAGAGTGCCACAGTCGGACGTCTGAGCGAAATCACATAAAGGGCTTATATCATAGTTTAATAATTCAGTAGTTCAAGAATATAAATCATTCCAAGTACGAGATAAATAAAAGGTTAGTCCATCCATAGGAATAACGATTAAACTGGGTTTACCACTCAAGCTTGTTCACCGGGGATTTACCATGAGGATTGACATAGATATAGACATACTGGCCATGGTCCTTGACCATAGATACGATGACTCGGAAGGAATTTGACTCTGCAGAGTTTGTACTTTAACCACAGCCAACGGATTTCAGTAGTCACGGGGACTAGTTCCGTTTACGGTGTTTTAGGAGAAACACATCTAACCAGTACACACCCATTCAACATTCCGAAGCCAGGAATCACCCTCGGCAACGTTCAAGAAAAAACCTTGAGACGGGGAGGCTACAACCTCGCGTAGCATGGGATCAAATTTATATACGCGCGCTCTAAGGGGTGCCCCCCTCTCGGTCCCAACCGGAAACACCCATGCCCCCTGACCGGATGACTGGCTTTAATCCAGGGCCATGGAACCCTCATCCCGGCCCCTCTATTTGGTGTGTACTCGGAAAGAGGTTACCAACTTACTAAACCGTATTCTTGGCAGAAAACATGTGGCGGCACGGAAAGGGGAAGAACGATAACGTGACTCAGTCCACGTTAACGTCGGAGTTTATCGAACATCGTAAGGCTGGCATGCTACAACAATACCACCTTACTGCCTTTCATGTCACCACATGACTAGGCCATCTCTCATCAGAGATCATAGTAACTTCGGAGCACACGGATAGTTGGCTTACATGCAACGAGATACTCACCGATGCTCATATGCCATGCACAAACCATGCAGGCAAACATGCAAAACACCCGTCACATCAAAGGTTCAAACATGCTTTCCTGGTTCAGAGAAGTCGGAGTCTAGCTCGGCGAAGTTCGCGGCTCCGTCACCTCTTCCAGAACCTACGGTATAGCGAAAACGTACACTAACGTAAAAATCATCACGTGCATAAAATTTGTTCCAAAATTTTTCCAAATAAATACTATAATAAACTGGACAAAAATACAAGACTGACAGAAAAAGAATCACACAAAAATCATATTTTATTAAAAAGTTATAAGGGTTTTAGTGCAGGGATTAATCTGTGATGAAACAGAAAAGATCCATGGACTTAACTGAGAAAACATAAAACGGTTCGGAGTAAACGACATCAGCCCAAAGAGAAAACGTATTTGCCCGAAGGCGCCAACAGAACACGGTTCGAGGAGAAAAAAAGAATAGAGGCTGACGGGGGGGTCCACGCGTCAGGTTTGAAAACCTCGCCGGCGCCCGAAGACTGCGGTGGTCGCCGGCGTTGAATCACGGCGAGGCAGGGAGATCGGAGTGTACCAAGAGGTTCAGTGCGTCCTTCCGCATCGGTGGGTGGTGGACTTGACCGACGGAGAGCACCACGTCAATGGCGACACTTTCTCCGGCGGACGGCGGCTCGGGCGATGGTGGAGAACTCCGGTGGGTGCTGCAAACTTCAAATTGAAGCGCGGGTCAGCAGAGTGGATGCACTAGAAGGCTACTGGCAAGAGCTGAGGGGTAGAGGTGCACGCATGGGAGCGAATCGAGCTGGATCCCGTGGCGGGTCGAGGCTGCCGGAGTTGGGGAAGAAGGCTCCCTCGGGGCTCTTCCAGTGGCTTGGCGTGGTATTGGAGGTGTGCAGAGGTGGTGTGGGTTCGGGTTCGAGCTCGGGGCCTCTATTTATAGGCGATCCGAGGGGGTGGCCGTGAACGGGAAATCTCCGGCGAGCGATTACGGCGAGGCAGTGGTTGAGCAGGGAGTTTAAGTGGCCAGGCAGCATCAGGGAGGTTTACTGGTGCCGTTCCACTGCTAACCTTGGTCGGGCTTGGCGTAATGGCGCCGGTCCTCGACGGGGCGGCCGTACGGGCACGGCGGCGGCAGAGAGCGCGCTCCGCGCCTAGCAGTTCACGACGAGGGTGGCAGCGCGCACGGGGGAGGGGATGGCCACGCGGCGGCCTCCGGTGGCTTGGGCGGCGCTGGACGGCGCCGTCTATGCTGCGCCCCTCTCTGGCGGCCGCAAAGCCGCTGCTGCCGTCGCTCACGGGGTGGCGCACCTCCTCCTGCTCGTCGCCGACGCCCGCAACCTTCCAGGCGTTCGTGCGGCGCCAGGGACAAGAAGGAGGGGACGGGGAGCAAGGCGCCACCGCGGCACTGGCGAGATCGACGTCGGGCTCTGAAGAAAACGACAGCAGCTCTGAAACTGTTTATCTGAATTTACTGAACATGATAGCAACAGTGTCCAAAATGATTTGGCAAGGAGAAAAAAAATTCTGCAGCTGGGACTTGGTGAGGTGACCTCTCAAAGCACCCAGAGGCTGCCTGAATTTCCTCAGATTTTTAGGAGAAGAATTTAAATGAATTTCATCAAATTTGGCAAAACTGGTCCAAACTTGCAGCAAGTATAATTTGAAATATTTGAACTGGAGACCAGTGGTTCTTCATGGATCCTGGTTGAGGGCTCAAAGGACTAGCTAGGGAAATTGGTTTGGAGGCAAAACTCCAAGTAGAAAGGGTAGCTCCTTTGTAAAACTCCGAGAGCTAGAATAGAAGGCAGAAATCATTTGTGATAAGAAATAAAAGGAAGAGAAATAATGGGGAGGTTCAAACTGCTGGATTTGAAGTATATCATGATCCAAAGATGGGGAAAGGCTTATGGAAGGGGATATCCACTTAGGTCATGGCAAGAGGAATTTTGAAAAGGGGAAAAGATCACTCAAAATGCCCTAGGGCTATTTAAAAGATTTTTCAAAAGAAATTTTCCCAAGTGAAAAGCATTTGGTTTTGAGTCCAAATAAAAAGGGCAAACCTCCAAGACCAAGAACTAAGTCTTGGGTGAATCCAAAACAAAACACTTGCCAAAAAAAATATTTTGAGAGGGAGAGTTCTTTAGAAGAAAATTTAAATACCCTCCTCAAATAAAAAAAATAAAAGTTTGAAAAATCCAATTAAAATTTTTGGGTGTCACAATAAACCTTCTCCCAGGAACACCCGATCAGTCTCGGAATCCTGGTTTACAAGACATTTCGACAATGGTAAAACAAGACCAGCAAAGCCGCCCGAATTTGCCGACAAATCCCGATAGGAGCTGCACATATCTCGTTCTCAGGGCACACTGGATGAGCCAGACGTCGGGTTGGCATAGACCCTGGTTGCCCAGGGGTGCCGGACATCGCTCTGTTTGGGCCAGCACTCGAAGGAGCACTGGTCCGGGGGTTTAAAATAGAGATGACCCTCGGGCTCGCGAAAACCCGGGGGAAAAGGCTTAGGTGGCAAATGGTAAAACCAAAGTTGGGCCTTGCTGGAGGAGTTTTATTCAAGGCGAACAGTCAAGGGGGTCCCATAAATCACCCAACCGTGTAAGGAACGCAAACTCAAGGAACATAATACCGGTATGATGGAAACTAGGGCGGCAAGAGTGGAACAAAACACCAGGCATAAGGCCGAGCCTTCCACCCTTTACCAAATATATATATGCATTAATTAAATAAGAGATATTGTGATATTCCAAGATATCCATATTCCAACATGGAACCAACTTCAACTTCACCTGCAACTAGCAATGCTATAAGAAGGGCTGAGCAAAAGTGGTAACTTAGCCAAACAACGGTTTGCTAGGAAAGGATGGTTAGAGGCTTGACATGGCAATATGGGAGGCGTGAAATAGCAAGTGGTCGGTAGCGCAGCATAGCAATAGAACGAACATCTAGCAAAGCAAAGATAGAAGTGATTTCGAGGGTATGGTCATCTTGCCTGCAAGGTTCTCAGAGTTGACGAAAGCTTGATCCTCGTAAGCGTACTCAACAGGTTCCTCGTTCACGAACTCGTCTCCCAGCTCTACCCAAAACAAGAACACAAGCAATGGAACCACAATCAATCACGGGAAAAGCACAAGCTACATGATGCAAAACATGCATGATATGCGGGATATGATATGCGATGCATATGCGTGCTCCGGAGGAAAAATGATGAACAAGGCAGTAACTTGGCAAACCAAGCATGCCACTGGAATTGAAATCGATATAAAGATCACCGGAAACGGATGCACGGTTTGCAAATGGCAAGCAAAACAAGAATGACACCATTCTGCGATAAACAGCATGATAGCACTTAGATTGCAACAAGTAACAATGCTACAACACTTCAACATAGCAACAAAGCATATGGCAGTAATCTACAGGAGATCCTTGACAAAAGATGAACACTGAGCTACGGCTAGATCACAACATAAAAATCTCAAACATGCATGGCAACAGTGCAAAAGATATCAGGTTTATGAAGCTATCCATGGCAGAAACAGACATTATGAGGGCATCTTTGTGAGCTTGATGCACTCATCACAAAGCAATGCATGACCAAACAAGCATACCTACAGAAATATGGCATGTTTATGAAGCTATCCATGGCAAGAGCAAATACATAGCATGTATGAAACAACTATAACAAACTTGGCAAAATTGAATATCATGTTAACAATCTGCCAGAAATATTTTATACCAGAAGTAGAGCAAGATTGAGTCATGCTATGGCACTTCATAATTACAAACAAAAGGCATGAATGGATCAACTACAACAATATCTACAAATCATCCTTAATTAACTTCACCAAAATAAGCATAGATCTCTCTGTAGACACATGGATACATAGCAACAAAATAACAGCAGTCACAGACAGTAAAATCATGAAGTCCCTGAAATCAGCAACATCACTAAGCCTATTTAGCATGCTTGTGCTAGTCACTACAGACATCACAAAAACACATGGCATACACCTCTGTAAAAATGGCATGGCATACAACAAAACACATGTAGAGCTCATGCCCAGAAGATGCACAGATTAAATGAAACAAAAATAACAAATCCTCAAGTTCTGATAAATAACAGCAGTTAACAGCAACTAGCACTCTTGCACCAGAGATTTGGGCATCAATATGGACTCAAATGAACATGGTGCAATGGAACAAAATGAAGAGCATCTCGAGGCGAACATTTCTACATATTACACGCGTGAAACAGAGCTATATGCAGAGAGTTATGATGCGATGAACATGGGCATGTAATGTCAAAATTTCAGGACTTGGAGATTATTTCGGGGAGAAGAAAAAGTCAACCTCCGGGCGATTGGATCTGGCCGGATCCGAGCTCGAGCTCGCCGGAGCTCAGCCGGAGGGAGAGGGAGGAGGAGGAGCCGGGCGGCGACCGGAGCAGGAGGCGGCGGGGTCGCCGACCCGCGGGCGGTGGCGGGGTCGGCGAGGCGCCGGCGAGGCGACGGCGTGGCGCCGACGAGGCGGCGGCGCGGAGACGGAGGGAGGAGGCGCGCGGGGAGGCGCGGCGGCGGCGCGGCGGGAGCGGGCGACGCGCGG
>NC_057796.1:94742843-94765566 GCF_018294505.1 Triticum aestivum | reverse complement strand
CCCCAGGCCGCGGCGTACGGGCGGCGGCGGGCTGCCACGTGTTGTGCAGCGATTGGCGCGGCGGCGGGAGCGTCCGGCGGCGGCGGACGTGTCCGGTGGCTGCGGGGAGATTTTTTTTAGGGTTTGATCTGCGAATGTATTCGGAGGGGGAGGTGTATATATAGGTAGAGGGAGTTAGAAGACTCCAAATGGAGTGCGGTTTTCACCCACAAGATCGTGATCGAACGACCGAGAGCATGGAAGAGGCTTAGAGGGGTTTTGGGCTGTTTAGAGAGGGGTTTTGCTGCAACACACAAACTGACTTTGCGGTTACCCGGTTAACCGTTGGAGTACCAAACGACCTCCAAATGGAACGAAACTTGACCGGTGGCCTACCGGTGGTATACCAAGGCCACTTGGCAAGCCTCGGTCCATTCTGAGAACGTTCAACACCCGCTCACGAAAAGTAAACAAGAGGGGTGCGCGGGAGGAGGTGGGAGTGTCGGATTGCAAAAACGGACAACGGGGAAAATGCTCGGATGCATGAGACGAACACGTAAGCAAAAAGAGATGCACATGATGACATGATATGAGATGCATGACATGAACAAAATGCAAAACGAAAGACAAAACCCGACCACGAAGGGAATATCATAACAGACAGCCGAAAATGGCAAGAGTCGGAGTTACAAATATGGAAAGTTACATCCGGGGTGTTTCAACACTCCACCACTATGAGAGGATCTCGTCCCGAGATCTAGGACTGAAAGAACTCCGGATATTCGGAACGGAGATGGTCCTCGCGTTCCCAGGTGGCTTCTCGGTCGGAATGGTGCGACCACTTCACTTTCAGGAATTTGATTGACTTGTTGCGAGTCTTGCGCTCAGTTTCTTCAAGAATAGCTATGGGGTGCTCATGATAAGACAGATCTTCTTGGAGGTCAATCTCTTCGAAGTTGATGGTGCGCTCATGAGTCTTGAATCATTTGCGAAGCTGTGACACGTGGAACACATCATGCACGTTCGCGAAGTTGGAGGGAAGCTCAAGTTGATAGGCGAGGTTGCCTCTTTTGCCAATGATCTTGAAAGGACCCACGTATCTAGGGGCAAGCTTCCCTTTGATACCGATGCGACGAGTGCCTTTCATTGGAGAGATGCGGAGGTAGACATGGTCTGCGATCTCGAAAGACAAATCACGGTGCTTACTATCATAGTAACTCTTCTGGCGCGATTGCGCGGCTTTGAGATTTTCACGGATGACTTTACACATTTCTTCAGCCTCTGTGATTAAGTCATTGCCAAGAAGTTGGCGTTCACCAGTCTCTGACCAATTAAGAGGAGTACGGCACTTTCTGCCATAGAGGATTTCGAATGGGGCCTTGCCCAAACTCGCTTGGAAGCTGTTGTTGTAGGAGAACTCGGCATATGGAAGACAATCTTCACATTTCATGCCAAAGGAAATGACACAAGCCCTAAGCATATCTTCAAGAATTTGATTGACTCGCTTGACTTGGCCACTAGTTTGAGGATGGAAAGCTGTGCTGAAGCGAATGTTGGTGCCCATGGCCTTCTGGAAGGAGTCGCAGAACTTAGAAGTGAATATGCTTCCACGATATGAAGAAATAAATTGTGGAATGCCGTGCAAGGAGACAATCCTGGAGGTGTATAGCTCTGCCAACTGAGATGCTGTGATAGATTCTTTGATTGGAAGGAAATGAGCCACTTTAGAAAGCTTGTCAATGACAGCGAAGATAGCATCATTTCCACGCTTGGACTTTGGAAAACCAGTCATGAAGTCCATTTCAATGTGATCAAACTTCCATTCTGGGATAGCAAGAGGTTGGAGGAGACCAGCTGGTCGTTGGTGTTCTGCTTTCACCCTTCGACAGACATCACATTCATTCACGAATTGAGCGATTTCTTGCTTCATTCGAGTCCACCAATACGACTGCTTGAGGTCATGGTACGTCTTCGTACTTCCAGGATGAATGGAAAGAAGAGAATTGTGCGCCTCGTTCATTATGACTTTCCTTAGATCACCTTTAGGAACCACAATCCGGTCCTCGAAGAACAAAGTGTCTCTGTCATCAATGCGATAGCACTTGTATTTGGAAAGGCCCTTGTCGATACCACGTTTCACCTTCTTCACCATGGTATCCAGGAGTTGTGGCTCACGAATTTGATCTTCCAAAGTAGGAGAGACTATGAGGTTAGCAAGAAAGCCTTGAGGAACAACTTGGTGATTTAGCTTGTGGAAAGCTTCACAAAGATCCGGTTGGAAAGGCTTGAGAATTAAGCTGTTGCAATAAGCCTTCCTGCTTAAAGCATCTGCAATGACATTGGCTTTGCCTGGAGTATATTCAATACTCGGATTGTACTCTTGAATCATCTCGACCCAACGACTTTGCCTGAGATTGAGGTTGGGCTGAGTGAAGATGTACTTGAGACTCTTGTGATCGGTGAATATGTCCACTTGTCTTCCCAACAAGAGATGTCTCCATGTTATTAATGCATGGACAACTGCCGCCAACTCAAGATCGTGAGTGGGGTAGTTCTTTTCGTTGGGCTTCAACTGACGAGAGGTATAGGCCACAACTTTCTTCTCTTGCATTAACACAGCACCGAGACCTTGAAGAGAAGCATCACAGAAAACTTCGAATGGCTTGGATTCATCAGGAGGAGTCAAGACAGGAGCTGTGACAAGTTTCTCTTTGAGAGCGTTGAAAGCAACGTCACACTCAGGAGACCAGACATACTTCACATGCTTCTGGAGGAGATTGGAAAGAGGCTTTGCAATCTTAGAGAAATTCTCAACGAATCTTCGGCAATAGCTTGCAAGACCAAGAAAACTGCGGAGCTGCTTGACATTCTGAGGAGGTTCCCAATTCACAATTGCGGACACCTTCTCGGGATTAACAGTGATGCCCTTGGCAGAGATGATGTGACCAAGGTAAAGAACTTCATCAAGCCAAAACTCACATTTGGAAAACTTCGCATAAAATTGATACTCTCTGAGCTTGTCGAGCACCAATCGCAAATGTTTGGCATGATCCTTCTTATTCTTGGAGAAGACCAAGATATCATCGAGATACACCAGGACGAATTCATTGGTATAGGGGTTGAAGATGAAATTCATCATCCGAGAGAATGTTGGAGGAGCATTGACAAGGCCGAAAGACATGACAGTATATTCATAAGAACCAAAGCTTGTTCTGAATGCTGTCTTGGGAATATCTTCTTCACGAATGCGAATCTGATGATAACCCATACGAAGGTCAAGCTTGGAGAATACTTTAGCACCTTTAAGTTGATCGAATAGCTCATTCATGTTGGGAAGTGGATACTTATTCTTGATTGTCTTCTTGTTCAATGGACAGTAGTCGACACAAAGTGATTCCGTGCCATCCTTCTTTTGGACAAAAAGAACACCACAACCCCATGGAGAAGAACTCGGTCTGATCAAACCCAGACGCTCTTGTTCATCGAGCTGTTTCTTCAATTCCTTCAGCTCCTTGGGTCCAAGCTTGTATGGACGCTTGCAAACGGGTTCAGTGCCCGGCTCAAGATCGATAACGAACTCAACTGGCCGGTGAGGAGGCATACCCGGAAGCTCTTCTGGAAAGACATCTTGGTACTCACAAACGACTGGAATTTGAGAGATGGCATTCAATTCGCCCTTCTCATTGAGAGAAAACAACCGAATGGTTTCATCACGAGCGGCATAGATGATAACATCCTCAGAAGAGTGTGTCAATTGAATTTCCCCGGCAGCAGAATCAAGTTGCGCGTCATGCTTAGAAAGCCAGTCCATCCCGAGAATTAGATCAATATCCGAGTCACCAAGAACAATTGGAGAAGACAGAAATTTGTAGTTCCCCATCTTGATGGAAACATCCGGAACCATGGAGCTTGCGTTCATCAATTTACCCGGAGAGACAACTGATAACGGTCTAGGCAAATCTTGAAAAACCAACTCATGCTTGGATGCAAAAGGTCTAGAGATGAAAGAAAGAGATGCACCAGTATCAAATAAGACTTTTGTAGGAATATCATTAACTGAGAGATTACCCATTATCACATCAGTAGATTCCTCTGCTTGAGCTGCATTCGTCATGTTCACCTTTGCAGACTTTGGATTAAGCTTGAGCACTGCATTGCTGGAAGATCTCACAGGAGGAGGAGGCGGAAGACGCCTTTGGTTGAAGCATTTGTTAGGATAGTGACCTTTCTGCTGACACTTGTTGCAAGTCACCTCTGAGAGTGGACGATGATAAGGAGCATTCAACTTTGGAGCTTGATTCTGAGACTTGTTCTGATAGCCAGAGTTGGAAGAGTGGGAAGAACCATGGCCACCTTTGTTCTTCAGCTGGTAAGACTGACGAAACGGAGGAGGAGGAGGCAACCAAAACTTCTGTTGCTTAGCAGCCACTAGTGAGGAAGAAGAAGACTGAACTGCGTCTCTGACTCTCTTCTTAGAAGCCTCACACTTGAGCTGAGCAGCCTCTTGCTTCAGTGCCATGTTATAGAATTGATCAAACTGAGTAGGCTCAACAAGAACGAGAGCTAACTGCAGATCCTCTCTAAGGCCACCTCTGAAGTGATAGATCATACTCTTTTCATCAGGAACGTCTTGTTTAGCGAAGCGAGCAAGTTTCTGAAACTGGATGTTGAATTGATACACAGACATGTTGCCTTGCTTGAGATTGCGAAACTCCTCACGCTTGCTCTCAACAACACTTCGTGGAATGTGGTGCGCTTTGAAGTCCCGACAGAAGTCAGTCCAAGTGATCACACGACCTCCTCTGGAATCTTTGTATTGTTGATACCAATCAGCAGCTTGGTCCTTGAGCTGAAAAGAAGCGAACTTGACATAGTCCTCAGGCCTGACATTGCTACATTCAAAATGCTTGTTGATGTCCACGAGCCAATCATCGGCATCTGTGGCCTCGGCACAGTAGCTGAAAGACTTGGGCTGATTTGCGAGAAACTGGTTGAGAGTAGCAAAGTGAGGCTGATTGTTGCCTTGGCCTTGATTTCCTTGATTGCCTTGCCCTTGGGTGCGTTCTTGCAAGAGTTGCAGAATCATCTGAGCATTGGCGTTGGTGGCTGCCATGATAGCTTGCCATGCCTCCGGAGGTGGAGGTGGTGGCGGAGGGTTCGCCTGACTCCCTTCATTGCGATCCGGATTCTGATGCATTGGCGGAGCCATCCTGAAGAGGGTGACATCCGTTAGCATCTTGATAGACAAATAGTCAAGTTGAATCAACGAATAGAAATTGCAACATATAGTCTTCACAATAAACATTCGAACGAGGATGAACGAATGAATTCCATAGTAAATCATCACACTTCCATAAGTTGAGAAGCCACTTAGAAAAAGGTATGGAATCAACATTTGACTTCGAAGCAACTTAAATACCACAATTCAAAACAAAACAAAGTATTGGCTTGCAGAATAAGCCGGAACAAACATATGATAGAGATTTCGTCCGAAGTTTTCGTGGTGGGGCCCACACGGGCTCGATCGTACAGCACCATCATGTACAAGGCAGTGCACATGACATACGAAGTGGCCCCGAGTCGGCATAGCCAAGGACTCTTTAAGACACTACGAGACCACTATAAAACCAACCGTGGAAAGGCGGACCACTAGACGTCGAACCCCAATCTCATATCATGCGTCTGTCGGAAAGATATCCTAGGAGCTACTTGAATTCCCACTTATAAACTCCCGAAACTTTCTGGTTATGCAATCTGGTGTTGGGGATGCAGGGGACACAAAATATATCACCCAAACTAGCAATCCCTAGATCCAGCTGTATCCATCCGTCAACACATAACCAAGAAACCTTCGGAAATCGTGTACCTCAACCTTCGAAAAGCATCCGTTATACGAGTTATGGCAATACTCCCGAACTCCCGCCCCAGTACTGGGTGGCATCAAGGTGATCTCACCAACAACTGCATAAAAGAGATTTCGATGTCGGCGAAACTCAGGTATTCCAGAACTGCAACGATAAAATTGTGACGACAACACCTCGGAGCTCAACTCCCCGGGACACTGCCACAACCCCTAAATGTCAGGAGCCACCAAGAACAATGTTCTCGTCACAAAACCATCGGAACGATTCCAAGATACCTGCGTGATCCTAAATTTTGTTTTTGTGAAATTTGAGGAGAGAAGAGTCAAAACTTCTACGTCAGGAGACCTCACCAGAGCGACGAAGGGACTGAGGAGTAAAAAGAATCCTACTCTCCGATATATATAATCCGAAGACTCAAAACATTTTTGTTCTAGACTCAACAACGCCAGCGAGTCAATCAAGCAGGGGGCTCCTAAGTCGGGGATGGCTCTGATTACCAACTTGTAACGCCCACGATGCGGCTATATCTCCCACGTGTCGAGGCACGACTTAGAGGCATAACCGCATTGTCGTTTTGTCGCAAGAAGGGTCATCTTCACACAATCCCATGTAATGAACAAGAATGGGATAACGAGAGTTGGCTTACAATCGCCACTTCACACAATACATAAATATAATTCATACATCATCCAAAATCCACACATAGACCGACTACGGTCAAATCCAAATGAAAAATAAGATAACCCCAAATGCAAGATCCCCGATCGCCCCAACTGGGCTCCACTACTGATCATCAGGAAAAGACACATAGTAACGACCACGTTCCTCGTCGAACTCCCACTTGAGGTCGATTGCATCATCTGCACTGGCATCATCGGCACCTGCAACTGTTTTGGTAGAATCTGTGAGTCACGAGGACTCAGCAATCTCACACCCGCGAGATCAAGACTATTTAAGCTTATAGGAAAAGGATGGTGTAATGAGGTGGAGCTGCAGCAGGCACTAAGCATATATGGTGGCTAACATACACAAATGAGAGCGAGAAGAGAAGCAACGCAACGGTCGCGAATCTAGAAATGATCAAGAAGTGATCCTGAAACTACTTACGTTCATGCATAACTCAAACCGTGTTCACTTCCTGTTGAGGATATAACAATTAGAGTCACCCGCCCAGGAGGGGCCGGGTTACGTCATAATGATCATCACGTGAAGCCCAATATCAAGCTTGAGGATGGCGGATCAATATTGGGCTTAAGACCCGGAGGCGGCTTAAGGCCCGTAGTGATAAACCGCCGTTGTAACAAGACTTGTAGTATAAGGCAAGAGTAGTTAAGAGTCCGAGCCGGATGCTGTTACAAGCCGGCCGGGACTCTGAGAGCCGCAGGGCGTCAACCTCTCTATATAAAGGGACGACCCGGCGGCGGTTCAGGACGAGGGACAACAAGTCGATAGCCGGGCATAGCGATTAAGCTCCCTGGTCATCGAAACCCTAAGTAATACCACCTCAACTGGACATAGGCTTTTACCTTCACCGTAAGGGGCCGAACCAGTATAACCCTCGTGTTCCTTTTCCCGTTTAACCCCTTTAATCTTCCTAGCTGCGATGGCTCCACGACTAAGTCCTTGCACGAGGACATCTGTCGTGACAATTCCACGACAGTTGGCGCCCACCGTGGGGCCAGCGCACGGTGGATTTGAGTTCTTGAAGGGCAGCTTCGAAGGGCTCAAGGGATACGCGGTGGGCCGGATGACCAAGAGTCGTCGCGGCAAGCTCTACATCGACGATGCAAACTGGGGCCCCGACGCCGGCTCAATCGAGTATGGGTACCGGGTCCCCTTCGGCGGAATCCATGTCTTCATTGGCAAGATTGGTGAGCCGGGCCCTGAGCCGGACCTCTACGCCGATCTCATCGAGACGGCTCAGCGTGCACAACCCGCCCGGGCTCTACCTGCCTTGAAGCATGCTCTCATGGGATGCGTCCATGGAGGACTCTCTGAAGGATCTGGATCTGGTGATGAGACGGTCGCCCGCTCTGACGGCGAGTCGTCTGCGGATGAGTCAAACTCGTTGTATCAACTTCAAGATGGCAGGCTCAAGGGTTGTTCCAATGGCGATAGCATTCCGGACCCCTTTGAGCCGCCGAGCCGGGTTGGAATCTTCATGGCCGGTGCACAACCTGTTCAAAACCCCGCCGCCGGGTCAGGAAGCCTTGCGCCCTCGCCGACTCACGTGCTGATGGATCTCACAGACAAGATGACGGTCCTGTTGACCGCTACGGTTGCCCCGGCGGATCAAGCTCAGCATGACGCGGAGGTGGCACAATTAAAGTTGGATCTAGCAAAAGCCAAGGAGGATCTAGCGGCGGAAGGGATCAGGATGGCTGTAGAGAGGGCGGCTCTAGACGCCCAGACTCAGCTGATTCAGGCACAGTCTTTCCGGCTCACGATGGATCAAAACGCGTCCAATGAGGTCATGAGAAGGAGGCATCAAAAGGCCCAATCTCGACTCCCTCCGGTTTACGATCCTCGAAACCTCTTCAACACGCCTGGTGCAAGGCCTAGTAACCCGCCAGAGATCATGGCGCCCGGGGCTGGAACGCCAATTCAGCCCCAAGTGATGGGGCCTCCCCGGGTGAACGCTGCCCCGCCTCAGTATGTGCCAATAGCACCGGGTCATTATGCCAACCCATTGGAAAACATGGTCGCCGCAGCGGCGCGACTGGCGGCTCTCCCAATTGATGGCGACTCTCCTACGGCGGTTGAAACCCGCCGGGTCAGAGAACTCCTTCAGACGGCTCTGGCGCAGCAGGAGGCATATTCTTATAGCCGGGATAGGATTCATTCAACCCCTCGTCCGGGCCGGAGCCCGAGTTATAGCAGACACATGGTCTCAGCGACCGGCTCTAGCAACGTCCAACACCGTGATTTGCCTCCAGGCCACGGTCCGGCTCATAACGGAGCCTTTCACGCGGTAGACCAAGACAGAGCACAGCAAGAGGCGGAGCGGGTGCCTCAGTTGACGGCTTATCCGACAGCTTCTGTCGATGTGGGTATACCTACGAGGACCGGAGGTGTCCCTTGTCTGGTGCCGGCTCTCCGTAATGAACGTCTGCCCAAGGACTTCAAAGGGCCTAGGAAGGTGCCTAATTACACGGCTGATTTGCAACCCAGAGCATGGATCGAGAGTTACGAGATGGCCATGGAGTTGCTGGAGGTCAGCGAAGCGGCGATGGCCAAGTACTTCACCATGATGTTAGATGGGACTGCCCGCACTTGGTTGAAAGGGCTGCCGCCTAATTCTATCGGGTCTTGGGCTGAGCTAAAGGCCCGGTTCATCCAGAATTTCAAAGATACCTGTAGGCAGTCTATGTCAATTGTAGATTTGACTAACTGTAAGCAGCAGGAGGGTGAATCTACAACCCATTGGGTTCGCCGGGTCAAAGAGATAATACATTCATCTGATAAGATGGACGCCGGCTCTACAGTCTTAATGTTGGAGCAGAATTGTCGTTTCATGCCCCTGAAGATGAAACTCGGGCGGCTCAAGCGCGATTGCAATGATATGGGTACACTGATGGCGGCTCTCGTCAAGTACGCCGACTCTGATAGTACCAAGGACCCCGCGTCGGATGATGAAAGGACAGGGAAGGGAAAGAAGAACGGTAATGGCAAGGGCCCCCAGCATAACCCGGCGAACCAGGGGGGTAATAAGCGTAAGGCTGATGGCAGTATGGAGTTTGTGGCCAACGCCAGTTCACAGGGTAACAACCACCGGCGCAAGGGGAGACCGCCTCCCCGCGCCGGCGGGTCAGGCCCGACGCTTGAGCAGTTGTTGAATGAGCCTTGTCCAAGGCATGGCTCTAGGGAAAAGCCGGCCACTCATCTGTGGAAGGACTGCGCAATCATGAAGGCCTTTAAGAATTATAATGCTTTCAATGGTAATAATGGCCCGGGCGGCGGCTCAGGCGCCGGCGGCTTTCATGGCCTGGGCGGCGGCTCAAATTCTAATTCTCAGAATGTTCAAGGGGGCTTTAATCAGCAATCCGGCCAGGGTCATCAGAAGCAGCAGTAGGGGGATACCAGACCAATCCAAAGCAGCTCAATGGTGGACAGTATCATGTGTTTACTACCAGTCTGTGCAAGCGAGATCAGAAGCTTCATAAAAAGGTTGTGAATGCTGTTGAGCCAGCGGTCCCACGCTATTTAAGATGGTCTGAGCAGCCTATTGCGTGGAGTAGGGAAGATCACCCTCCCCAGGTTGATAATCCGGGTCACCTGGCCCTGGTGGTGGCTCCTCAGGTGGGGGGATATAAATTCACTAAAGTACTCATGGACGGAGGCAGCAGCATCAACATCCTCTATTATGAGACTTTCCGTCGTATGGGATTGACTGATAAGAATCTCAGCCAGTCCAATACTGTTTTCCATGGTGTGGTGCCTAGTATGTCGGCATATCCAGTTGGTAAAATCGAGCTGGAAGTGGTTTTGGAGATGAGTACAACTACCAGGCGGAAAAATTAACCTTTGAGGTGGTTAAGATAAGAAGTCCGTATCATGCTTTATTTGGGCGGCCGGCTTACGCCAAGTTCATAGCGCGGCCGTGTTACGTGTATTTGCAGCTCAAGATGCCGGGTCACAATGGGACCATTACGGTTCACGGCAGCAGAAAGATAGCCTTGGAGTGTGAGGAAGGTGACGCGGCTTACGCTGAATCTGTTTGTGCAACAGAGGAGTTGAAGTTTTACAAGGACAATGTTGACCCGGCAGACATGACGTCTTTGAAAAAGCCGACCACGGAGCATGAGCCGGCAATGAAATTTAAGTAAGCTGATGAGACTAAACTTGTTGACTTTGTTCCAGGTGATTCATCTCAGCAGTTCAGCATCAGTGCTAATCTGGATCCAAAATAGGAAGGCGCGCTCATCGAGTTCATCCGTGAGAACAGGGACATCTTTGCATGGAAACCTTCTGACATGCCAGGTGTACCTAGAGAACTCGCTGAGCACACTCTCAATATTGATCCAAAATTCAAGCCGGTCAGGCAATTCCTCCGGCGGTTTAATGAGGAAAGGTGGAAGGCCATTGGTGAGGAGGTGGCCCGGCTCTTGGCGGCCGGGTTTATCGTTGAAGTTTTTCATCCTAAATGGTTAGCTAACCCGGTGCTCATGCTCAAGAAGAACGGCTCCTGGCGGATGTGTGTGGATTACACGGATTTAAACAAAGCCTGTCCGGCTGATCCGTTTGCTCTCCCCCGTATTGATCAAATTATTGATGCTACGGCGGGTTGTGAACGCTTAAGCTTTTTGGATGCTTATTCTGGGTGCCATCAGATTAAAATGGCAGTTAAAGACCAGGAGAAGACAGCGTTCATCACTCCTTTTGGAGCCTTCTGTTATGTATCTATGCCTTTTGGGCTCAAGAGTGCACAGGTGCCTTACCAGCGTTGCGTGCAGAATTGTCTTCATGACCAGATTGGGCGCAATGTTCATGCTTACGTGGATGATATCGTGGTTAAATCCAGGGAGAAGGAGACCTTGATAGATGATCTGAGAGAAACCTTTGACAATCTCCAGGTCTACAAGATGATGCTTAACCCGGACAAGTGTGTTTTTGGTGTTCCTGCAGGCAGCTCTTAGGTTTTATGGTTTCTCACAGAGGCATTGAAGCTAACCCGGAAAAGATCAAGGCAATCACCTCTCTGGCTAAGCCGGTGTGTATAAACGACGTCCAGCGTCTGGCGGGTCGCATCGCTGCTTTAAGCCGGTTTATAAGCCGTTTGGGTGAAAAGGCCATGCCGTTGTACCAGTTGATGAAGAAAACAGATGACTTTGTCTGGAATGATGTTGCCAATGCTTCTTTTGAGGATTTGAAGAGACAGCTGGCTGAGCCCCCAGTTCTTGCTGCTCCTGTTGACAAGGAGCCCTTATTGCTGTATGTAGCCGCTAACACACGAGCCGTCAGTGTGGCTGTGGTGGTGGAGCGCAAGGAAGAGGGTAAGGAATATCCGGTTCAGCGGCCGGTTTACTACGTCAGTGAAGTGCTCATTGAGTCCAAGCAACGGTATCCACATTGGCAGAAGCTTGTTTATGGGGTATTCATGGCAAGCCAGAAGCTTAAGCATTATTTCCAGGGTCACCCTATCACTGTGGTTAGTGCTGCTCCCCTAGGAGATATCATCCAAAACAGAGAAGCCACAGGGAGAGTGGCTAAGTGGGCTATAGAACTTGGGCCTCATGGTCTGAAATACGTGCCACGCACTGCTATCAAATCTCAAGCATTGGTGGATTTCATCAATGATTGGACAGAGCTGCAGGTGCCTGAAGAGAAACCGGATAATACATACTGGACTATACACTTCGACGGGTCTAGGCAATTGGAGGGCTCGGGGCTGGAGTTGTATTAGCTTCCCCTCGAGGTGACAAGTTTTGCTATGTGCTACGGTTGATGTTTCCCTGTACTAACAATGCAGCTGAGTACGAGGCCTTGCTCCATGGTCTTCGGATGGCTAAGGAGATGAGCTTGAGCCGGGTAAGGTGCTTTGGCGACTCAGATTTAGTGGCCCAACAAGTGTCAGGCAAGTGGGATTCCAAGGACCCTCTCATGGTGGCTTATCGTCGCGAAGTTGATGCCATTGCTGGACACTTCCAGGGTTACCATGTAGAGCAGATCGATCGCAGGAAAAACGAGGCGGCTGATGCTTTAAGCCGGCTGGGTTCTCAGCGAAAGCCGGTGCCGCCTAATACTTTCTTGGACATTTTGCATAACCCTTCTGTCAAGTTGCCTACAGAGGAATACTTGGCTGTTCCTGACCCGGAGGCACAGTTGGTGGCGGCTCTCCACATCACCCCAGATTGGACAGTACCATACTTGGCTTACATGACCTGGGGAGATTTGCCTGAGGATGAAACTTTGGCCAGACAAATAACCCGGCGGTCCAAGTCAATGGTTATTATCAATGGCGAGCTGCACCATCGCAGTGTTACTAGAACTTTCCAGCGTTGTGGTTCCCCTGAGGAAGGTCAAGAAATTTTACGTGAAATTCATGAAGGGGATTGTGGCCATCATGCCGGCTCAAAATCCCTTGTGGCCAAGGCTTTTCGTCATGGTTTTTATTGGCTGACGGCTCATGCTGATGCGGAGGACTTGGTCAGTAAATGTGACGACTGTCAGAGGTTCTCGCGACGGGCTCATGTGCCAGCTCAGGAGTTGAGGATGATTCCAATTGCTTGGCCATTTGCGGTCTGGGGGCTTGATATGGTTGGGCCTTTTAAAAGGTCCAAGGATAAGAAGACCCACCTCTTGGTGGAAGTTGACAAGTTCACAAAATGGGTTGAGGCAGAGCCAGTTAGCAAGTGTGACGCGGCCACAGCGGTTCAGTTCATGAAAAGGGTGATATTTCGCTTTGGTTTTCCACACAGCATTATAACTGACAATGGTACCAATCTGTCTAAGGGCGCCATGGAGGAGTTTTGTCAACGAGAGCATATTCGACGTGATGTTTCCTCAGTGGCTTACCCTCAATCCAATGGTCAAGCTGAGAGAGCTAATTAGGAGATTTTGAAGGGCATCAAGCCCTGGCTTTTGGTCCCTTTGCAACGGATGCCGGGTTGTTGGGTGGAGGAGTTACCCTCCGTGTTATGGAGCATCAATACTACTCCTAACAGATCTACGGGTTACACGCCTTTCTTCATGGTTTATGGAGCGGAAGCAGTCCTCCCTAGCGACATCCGTCATGACTCGCCTCAAGTGGCGGCTTATGTGGAGGCGGATAATGAGCGGGCGCGCCAAGATGCTCTTGACTTGTTGGACGAACAGCATGATGTGGCAGCAGCTCGCTCGGCGATTTACCAGCAAGACTTGCGCCGCTATCACAGCCGCCGGGTTAAGTCCAGGGTCTTCCAGGAAGGTGATCTGGTGCTCCGGCTCATCCAAGATCAGACAGATGCACACAAGTTATCCCCGCCTTGGGAAGGGCCCTTTGTGGTCAGCAAGAACTTGCACAACGGGTCATACTACCTTATCGACGTTCGGGAGCACAAAGATTCACGTAAGTCGGAGGAAGAGAGCCGTTGGCCATGGAACGTAGCTCAGCTTCGGCCTTATTACACTTGAGCCACCGGCTCTCGTAATGTACATATTTCTATAGCCATGTATCTATTATGATAAATAATAAAGCAGGACCTCTGTCCTTTTCTCCTCCAAAGGTAAATGTGTTATTCCATTACAATATTACATGGAGGTGGATCCGGCTTATGATCGTATATGAATCTAGCCGTTAACAATATGATCACTTGGGGGCTTCCTGTTCAAACATAGGTCGTATTCGAACCAAAGAGAACATAGCTGTCGATACCCACTTGATTGGCAAATCGCCGAGCTCATTGGGGAGTTTTTCTTGATCATATTTGAATCATAGCTCAACCCCCTTTGGGAACCGACATGGATCGTATTCGAATCAGCGTCGTTAAACAACTCTCAAGGTCATTTGGGGGCTTCCTGTTCACACATAGGTCGTATTCGAACCAAAGAGAACATAGCTGTCGGTACCCTCTTGATCGGCAACGCCAATGCCACTGGGGGCTATATGATCGCATTCGAATCTTAGCTTAACCCCTTAGGGACGGTTCTCTGGTCGTATTCGAATCAGAAGCCCTTAAGTTTTGACCTTTTGGTTTGCAACAAGTTGTTTTGGTCATATCAACAGTGTGCAAGGGCGGTTCTTGCTCCGCCGGCTTAACTTTGTTTAACAATGTTGATAGCACACAATAAGCATTATCGATGCTGGTGAACCAGAGTGGAGTTCTCAATCTCATTGTTTGGGTTACATAAACCGGAGGTATACTTGAAGACCTGTAAGTATGCTATTATGGTTACATCGAGGATATAATTGAGAGCCGGTCTTTGGTGACTTTGATTCATATTCCGGGTTATATATAAAGTATATGACTCTCAGTGCGGTAAGCCGCCCAGAGACTTGTGATTTATTTTCCATGCAGGATGATTAAAGATAGTTCTTTAACTTAAAGAAAGTAGATGGTCGAACATAACCCGGAGGAATATAAATAAGCAGCTTCAATGGAGTTAAGCATTCAACACGTGCACGATGGCACGACAAAATTAATTGTTTGTCCTACTCTATTACAAGACTCCCCGAGTCCAAAAGGTGAGGCATTGTTTTAAAGTGTAACCATGAGCCGCCTAAAAAAATCAAGGTGCTTGTTGGGTCGAAGCTTCCGGCTCATCCCTCTCCGCTCCTCCGGCTGTTCCCATGACCTGGAAGGTTGATGATTTCCAGTCAATGCCGCTCAAAGCTTCAAATTGAGCCTCATCATCAATTAACCCAGCCGGGTCAACTTCTGGGGCGAAGTTGTGCTTACGAGTCGGCGGGATCAGGCTGACTGCTTCATAGCGTGGAGTTGGGATCCTCTGATTCTCCACGTCATAGCCCGGCTGATACTTGGTAAGATCTGTGTCGTTCCCGATCATAGTAGCCACCGGGCGCATGCTTTCCACACAGGCGGCGAAGTCTTTCTGGTCGAAGGGGGTCCCATCTTCCTTCAGGCTGGGGTATCCAAGAGCGATGTCGGCCGGATCTAGCTCCGGGAGAAAAGCCTTGGCCCGGCTCAGAGCAGCTATAGCTCCGGCTCTTGCAGAGGCCCGTCTTAGCTGTTGGAAGCGCTGAGGAAGAACGGCAAGCCACCTAAGTACGTCCGCCAGGTGAGTCGGAACCTCATTGGACAGGGCCACAACGGCTAAAGCACGCTGTGACCCGGTGTAGAGTTGCTCCACCAAGGTGTACACGGCCTTCAGCTTGGTCAGAACATTCTGATTAAGGTTGGAGCTTCTAGGACCTGTTTAACAAAGTCAGGTGAGCTGAATGGCAATGGTGGGACTTATAAGACATAAAGAATGTAAACTTGTTAAAGGCTGGCAAAATGACTCACCGAAGATTGCAGAGACCATCTGTGACACATGGCGTTTTAAGCCGGAGAGTTCGGCGGTTCTCTCAGTCAGAGCAGCCTCTACTTGTTCGGCCCGGCTGAGCATGGCAGTTCTCTCCTCGGCCCAAGTCTTTCTTTCTGTTTTAGATTTCTTCTTCAGCTTTTCCTGTGCAGCAACACTGAACTCGGCCTTCCGGGTCTCAGTTTCCTGAGTCTTCAGGCGGTTCTTCAGCTCAGAGATTTTAGATTCAAATTTTTTGCAGGCAGCCTGTACAAATTCCGAGTTACAGTGTGAGTAATTATCATGCAACATTAAAGTCCCAAGCACTTTGCAAGCAAAGACACTTGGCACTTGGGGGCTAATGTATGCTGAAAGATTCTATTTATAACTGCCAGTTCATGAAGGTAAGACGGAAGTTAAGTCTACAACGTATTCTATAATAAGTAATAGACTTGGGGGCTAGCATGGTAAGGATGACTATGGAGTAAGCAAGAGAGTTGTACCTCAGATTTTTGCTGTATCTGCTTTACCATGTCAATCTCCAGGTCCCGGCTGTTGTGCACTTGACCAATGTAACCAGAAACAATATCTCCAATGCTCAAGTTAGCATAGTCAGTGATCTCCAATCTGGCCCTGCGGCGCTGCAGCAGTTCTTCTTTGGCAGAGCATCTGGCCAGCACAGTGGGTCTTCCCGGTTCAACATATTCGGTCCGCGTAATCACCACATCCGGGTCATCAGCCGGCTGAGCTGAGCTGGGAATCTCCGGGTTGTCAGAACCCGCCATGGTTTGTTCTTCAGTTGAAGCGGCGGTTTCCGGAGCTAGTGCAGATGGTGGCTCAGAGGCAGAGGCGTTGGGTTCAGTTAAGTCTGGCTCTTCGACCGGTTTACTTTTCTTTGCCCTCTTGCTGAGCTTGGCTTGGGCACTGAAAGTCAAAAGGTTTGTACAAGAAACATAAATAAGATAAGCACAAAATGAGATGATCATCATTACCCGGGTGCGGTGTTGAAAGCCGGCAGGTTAGATTGCATGGAGTCACCGGAGGAAGGTGAAGTTTCCTGATAGTTTGAATCAGAATAATTGAGTGGTTGGCGAGTGATGCCCGCCAAAGGATGAAAAGGATATAAGTTGGAGATAACCTCGGTCCGGCGTTTCCTTGATGCTTCAGGTAAGCCGGAGGAGAGGTATGCATCCTTGTTGGCCCGGGTTTGCCTCCGGCTCTCATGAATCTGTTGCTTCAAAAGAAATTGAGGATCTTGATAAGCTAAAGGATGGGAAAATCTTACTTTTCGGGTTAATCTTCGGACTTTCAGCCTTGGCAAGGGCTCCGAGTCGGAGGAAAGTATAGTTACCTCTTCAATCACCGGGTTACTCGCTCCGGTGTCCTCCTGCTGATAATCAGTGTCGATAAGGTGGTTAAGAACAGCAAAATAACAAGAGAAGAGCATAAGAATGAAGGGTTACCTCTGACTCGGAGGTGTCATCCAGATTAAGCAGGTCTGAAGCGCTAGGTTTACTCCACTTCTTGCGGGGAGCGGCTCTCCTGGCGGCTTTCTTAGCCTTCCTGGCTTTTTTAGCCGCCTCATGATCGTACTTGACCTTCCAGAACTTATCATTAGCCTGAAAAATACAACAAAGATTTCTTAAGGTTAAGGTGAAAACTGTTAAAAGGGAGAGTAAGGTGCTCAGGTCAGTGGCTTACCGCCGGAGCCGGGTTAGCTTTGCAGAAGGGACTTAAGCCTGTCCTCCCGCAGTCTGCCAAGCTCTCGTTCAGGAGGGACTTGGTCATGTCGTCAACGACGTCCTCAGGTAAGTCGTTGGGGCTGTGCCGCAGAGGGTCATCCTTCCAGCCCGTATAATCACACATTAAGCCGGGGCGGCGGCTCAAGGGAATCACCCGCCAGGCAATCCAGACCCGGACAAGATCAATGTCGTTAAGACCATTTCCCAGAAGAGCTTTTATCTTGTTGATGGTGGGGATGAGCGGTTGACGTTCATCTTGAGATAATTTGTCTGGCAGGGGGTGATTTGACTCCAGACGCAGGGCGCGAAAGCCGGGGAGAGGGTTCTCATCAGCCGGAGAAGTATCCTGGCAGTAGAACCATGTCTGGTTCCAGTCCTTCGGGTGGCTTGGCGGTTCAGCATAGGGAAAGAGGCAATCTCTCCGTCGTTGGATTGAAATTCCGCCAAGTTCCAAACTAGGCCCGTTGGCACACTCGTTCTGGCGGTTCAGATAAAACAGCTCCCTCAAGAGCACTAGGTTGGGCTCTTCTCCAAGGTATACTTCGCAGAACACTTGAAAGTTACAAATGTTTGACACGGAATTGGGTCCTATGTCTTGCGGTCGCAGATTGAAAAAGTTCAGAACATCTCTAAAGAATTTTGAGCCGGGAGGTGCAAAGCCCCGGCTCATGTGATCAGCAAATATCACAACCTCTCCATCTCTAGGTTGAGGTCTTTCTTCCGACGGGTCAGGGGCACGATAGGGCATGACCTCCTTCTTAGGCAGGTAACCCGTCTTCACGAAATCATCTAAGGTGTCATCAGTAACGTTGGACCTCAACCAGTTGCACGTAATGGGTGCCTTGGGAGCCTTGGGCGGCATTGTGAAAGACGAAAGCCTATGACAAAAGAAATTTCTGGTTCAAATATAAGCCGGAGGAAGATTCCAGTTCAATATTCAAGATGGTGGCTTATGAAGGGGCCTAATGATATATGGCTAATTGTTTGGGATTATCTAAGCCACTAGGGATATCATAAGTAATTCAAGTTGTTTAAAGCTCTATCATGAATGAGCCGGAAGTTTCACAGAGCATGATTTCTTCTAAGCCGGAGATATGAGCCGCCATGGTTAGCAGATGCAGGTTTTTGTGTAAGTGTTGTACAAACAGGTTTCACACGTGGTAGGGATTATTTTGGATCAAACAATCGCCCAGAAAGAAAAAATTTCTAGACCTAGAAAGCTGATATAGAGAAGTTTATGATCTCAGAACGAGGTCTTTCTGCGGATAAAAGGGATCTACTAGCATGAAAATGAGTGCGAAACCACTACCGCAGGAGTTCTACCCTGTTTTCCGGATCAAAAGGGGTCGCGGTGGAAGAACTGTGGAGAACTCAAGACTTACTACGAAGAACAGGGGAAGAACAAATGAACCCTAATGCGAATCTACTCCAGGGAGAGGCAAGGACTTACTGGCGCTGGTGAGATGCGGAGGTCGCCGCCGTTTCTCTGGACCAGTTCAGGGTGATGCAGCGGCCGAGGTTGAGGAAGACCAGGGGCGCGACGGCGGCAGCGGAGCTCGGGCTCTGGAGCGTCGGAGGAGGAAGACGATGGAGGAGAAGAGTGACGAAGACCCACGGGCCGCGCCTATTTATAAGGGCCGGCTGATAAAGGGGCGCGAGAAACAAGGAGGCCAAGACGTGATTATCTCGCCACAAAAACGCCTCGATTTTCGGGATGGTCATTAAAGATAAGATCCGTTGGGATATGACAGAATAAAAAATGAATTTAATGGAAGATGACGTCACGGCGGGTTACCAAGAATCCAGAAGATGACGTCACGGTGGGTTATAACATTCGCACAAGCAGAAGCCGGAAGGTTTTCTTTCAAAGGGATTGAAGATTGACATGAATCGGTTCAAATCAATCTGGGGCCTAATGTTGAGGATATAACCATTAGAGTCACCCGCCCAGGAGGGGCCGGGTTACGTCATAATGATCATCACGTGAAGCCCAATATCAAGCTTGAGGATGGCGGATCAATAATGGGCTTAAGACCCGGAGGCGGCTTAAGGCCCGTAGTGATAAACCACCGTTGTAACAAGACTTGTACTATAAGGCAAGATTAGTTAAGAGTCCGAGCCGGATGCTGTTATAAGCCGGCCGGGACTCTGAGAGCCGCGGGGCATCAACCTCTCTATATAAAGGGATGACCCGGGGGCGGTTCAGGACGAGGGACAACAAGTCGATAGCCGGGCATAGCGATTAAGCTCCCTGGTCATCGAAACCCTAAGTAATACCACCTCAACTGGACGTAGGCTTTTACCTTCACCGTAAGGGGCCGAGCCAGTATAACCCTCGTATTCCTTGTCCCGTTTAACCCCTTTAAGCTTCCTAGCTGCGATGGCTCCACGACTAAGTCCTTGCACGAGGACATCTGCTGTGACAATTCCACGACACTTCCCGGACTACGCCGAGAAGAGACCATCACGGCTACACACACGGCTGATGTATTTTAATTGGGTCAAGTGACAAGTTCTCTACAACCGGACATTAACAAATTCCCATTTGCCTCATAACCGCGGGCACGGCTTTCGAAAGATAATACCCTACAGGGGTGTCCCGACTTAGCCCATTCTAAGCTCTCACGGTCAACGAAGGATAAACCTTCTCCCAGGAAGACCCGATCAGTCTCGGAATCCCGGTTTACAAGACATTTCGACAATGGTAAAACAAGACCAGCAAAGCCGCCCGAATGTGCCGACAAATCCCGATAGGAGCTGCACATATCACGTTCTCAGGGCACACTGGATGAGCCAGACGTCGGGTTGGCATAGACCCTGGTTGCCTAGGGGGCGCCGGACATCGCTCGGTTTGGGCCAGCACTCGAAGGAGCACTGGTCCGGGAGTTTAAAATAGAGATGACCCTCGGGCTCGCGAAAACCCGGGGGAAAAGGCTTAGGTGGCAAATGGTAAAACCAAAGTTGGGCCTTGCTGGAGGAGTTTTATTCAAGGCGAACTGTCAAGGGGGTCCCATAAATCACCCAACCGCGTAAGGAACGCAAACTCAAGGAACATAATACTGGTATGACGGAAACTAGGGTGGCAAGAGTGGAACAAAACACCAGGCATAAGACCGAGCCTTCCACCCTTTACCAAATATATATATGCATTAATTAAATAAGAGATATTGTGATATTCCAAAATATCCATGTTCCAACATGGAACCAACTTCAACTTCACCTGCAACTAGCAACGCTATAAGAAGGGCTGAGCAAAAGCGGTAACTTAGCCAAACAACGGTTTGCTAGGAAAGGATGGTTAGAGGCTTGACATGGCAATATGGGAGGCATGAAATAGCAAGTGGTAGGTAGCGCAGCATAGCAATAGAACGAACATCTAGCAAAGCAAAGATAGAAGTGATTTCGAGGGTCATCTTGCCTGCAAGGTTCTCAGAGTTGACGAAAGCTTGATCCTCGTAAGCGTAGTCAAAAGGTTCCTCGTTCAAGAACTCATCTCCCGGCTCTACCCAAAACAAGAACACAAGCAACGGAACCACAATCAATCACGGGAAAAGCACAAGCTACATGATGCAAAACATGCATGATATGCGGGATATGATATGCGATGCATATGCGTGCTCCGTAGGAAAAATGATGAACAAGGCAGGAACTTGGCAAACCAAGCATGCCAATAGAAAGATGAGATGATTTCGGTTGAAATCGATATAAAGATCACCGGAAACGGATGCACGGTTTGCAAATGGCAAGCAAAACAAGAATGACACGATTCTGCGATAAACAGCATGATAGCACTTAGATTGCAACAAGTAACAATACTACGGCACTCCAACATAGCAACAAAGTATATAGCAGTAATCTACAGGAGATGCTTGACAAAAGATGAACACTAAGCTAGAGCTAGATCACAACATAACAAGCTCAAACAAGCATGGCAAAAGTGCAAAAGATATCAGGTTCACAGACTTGGTGAAATTACTGGACATGGCAGAAAACAGTATCAGGTAGCAAAGTTCAGAGCAAGAAATGAACATGCTACAGGAACTTAACATGGCAAAACAAGCCATGGCAGTAATCTACTAAATGCATATGAGAAACGTCCCTTACTGAGCATAAGCCAAAAAGCAACAGAAGATATGATGGCAACCATGTAAACATAGCAAGTTTCGTTAACAGGTTTCAGACTTGGCAGAAAACAGAGCATGGCAGAAACAGACATTATGAGGGATTTTGTGAGCTTGATGCACTCATCACAAAGCAATGCATGAAAAAACAAGCATACCTACAGCAAGATGGCATGTTTATGAAGCTATGCGTGGCAAGAGCAAATACATAGCACGTATGAAACAACTACAACAAGCTTGGCAAAATAGAATATCATGTTAACAATCTGCCAGAAATATTTTATAGCAAAAGTAGAGCAAGATTGAGTCATACTATAGCACTCTATAATTGCAAACAAAGGCATGAATGAATCTACTACGACAATATCTACAAATCATACTTAATGAACATCACCAAAATAAGCATAGATCTCTCTGTAGACACATGGATACATAGCAACAAAATAACAGCAGTCACATACTTAGTAAAATCACCAAGTCCCTGAAATCAGAAACATCACTAAGCCTAGTTAGCATGCTTGTGCTAGTCACCACAGACATTATAAAAATACATGGCATACACCTCTGTAAATATGGCATGGTATACAACAAAACACGTGTAGAGCTCATGCCCATAAGATGCACAGATTAAATGAAACAAAAATAACAAATCCTCAAGTTCTGATAAGTAACAGCAGTTAACAGCAACTAGCACTCTTGCACCAGAGATTTGGGCATCAATATAGACTCAAATGAACATGGTGAAATGGAACGAAATGAAGAGAATCTCAAGACGAACATTTCGACATATTGCACGTGCGAAACGGAGCTATAGGCAGAGAGTTATGATGCGATGAACATGGGCATGTAATGTCAAAATTTCAGGACTTGGAGATTATTTCGGGGAGGAGAAGAAAAAGTCAACCTCCGGGCGATTGGATCTGGCCGGATCCGAGCTCGAGCTCGCCGGAGCTCGGCCGGAGGGAGAGGGAGGAGGAGCCTGGCGGCGACCGGAGCAGGAGGCGGCGGGGCGCGGCGCTGGCGGCGGCGGGGTCGGCAACCCGCGGGCGGCGGCGGGCACGCGCGACGGCGGCGG
>NC_057796.1:94694730-94742584 GCF_018294505.1 Triticum aestivum | reverse complement strand
GGCGGGCTGCCACGTGTCGCGCAGCGATTGGCGCGGGCGCGGCGGCAGGAGCGTCCGGCGGCGGCGGACGTGTCCGGTGGTGGCGGGGAGATTTTTTCAGGGTTTGATCTGCGAATGTATTCGAAGGGGGAGGTGTATATATAGGTAGAGGGAGCTAGGAAACTCCAAATGGAGTGCGGTTTTCGCCCACACGATCTTGATCGAATGACAGAGAGCATGGAAGAGACTTAGAGGGGTTTTGGCTGTTTAGAGAGGGGTTTTGCTGCAACACACAACCGGACTTTGCGGTTACCCGGTTAACCGTTGGAGTACCAAACGACCTCCAAATGGAACGAAACTTGACCGGTGGCCTACCGGTGGTATACCAAGGCCACTTGGCAAGCCTCGGTCCATTCCGAGAACGTTCAACACCCGCTCACGAAAAGAAAACAAGAGGGGTGCGCCGGAGAAGGTGGGAGTGTCGGATTGCAAAAACGGACAACGGGGAAAATGCTCGGATGCATGAGACGAACACGTAAGCAAAAAGAGATGCACATGATGACAAGATATGAGATGCATGACATGAAAAAAATGCAAAACGAAATATAAAACCCGACCACGAAGGGAATATCATAACACATAGCCGAAAATGGCAAGAGTCGGAGTTACAAATATGGAAAGTTACATCCGGGGTGTTTCAACTGCCTGCTCCCTCCTCGTGGCCGGCTATGCTACCGCGCAGGCCTCACCGCCCCACCGTACTCCCATCGCTGGCCTAGCCATCCCTGTACTCACCCACACCTGCTGTTATTCTCCGGCGACGGCAGACGAACCAGTAAACCCTCGTACTCCCCTCCGTGTCGGAAACAACTGCCGAGTCTTCCCTGGCTCCATGTCATTCCCTTCCTAGGCCTCGTCGTCGTCCACCGCCCTGGAGCTCTCGGCGCGGCGTGGTCAACGTGGTCAACGACCGACATGCATCTGAAGTGGACTGTACGTGGAGAGGCTGACAGCTGGGTTCACGGCCGCATGCAAGGAAATTCCTCCTTATTACGCGCAAAATAATGATTCCTCCACCTGACATCTGGGACCCACCGAAAGGGCCTTTGTATTTCGTGAAAAAAATGTTCCCGCCGCTGACAGCACAGACCCACTAGCTATATCTTCGCACGCAAGGAAGTGCCTCCTTATTACACACAAAAAATGAATACTCCCCCTGCTAGCTAGGACCCAGCATAGTGGGAGGCTGACTTGTGGGCCTACTAAGTTAACAGTGACGGAGGGCTTTGTCAATTTAGTCAATATGAACGATTCTAGCTCTACTGACCGTACAATGTCCATCCAACGTCCTTAGTGCTTCTTCAGCCTCTGGTCTTCTTGCTCCAGCTGCCCAAAGCAGCGCCGGTCGTGCCGCCCGCTCCTGCCTCCCGTGGCCGGGTGTGCTGCTGCGGAGGCCTCACCGCCCCCCTATACTCCCACCGCTGGCCAGGCCCTGCGGCGACGGCAGCCTCACACCGCAGCCGAACCAGTGAACCCTTGTACTCCTCTCCGCGTGGGAATCCATTGCCGCGTCTTCCCCGGCTCCGCGTCGTCCCCTTCCTAGGTCTGACCGTCGTCCACCGCCTTGGTGCTCTCGGCGCGGCGTGGTCAATGTGGTAAACGACTGACTTCCATCGAAAGAGTACTATACGTGGAGAGGCTGACAGCTGGGTCCACGGCCGCACACAAGGAAATGCCTCCTTATTAAGCACAAAATAATGACTCCTCCACCTGACAACAGGGACCCACCGGACGGGCCATCGTATTTCACGAAAAAACATTTCCCCCCTGACTGCTGGGACCCACCACCTACATCTTCGCATGCAAGGAAGTACGTCCATATTACGGGCAAAAAAAATTGATTCGCCCTCCTGACTGCATGGACCCACCAGCTACATCTTCGCAAGCAAGGAAGTGCCTGATAGTCGGGACCCACCTGGTCGAACCGTACGTAGCGTTGTCATTCTGGTGGCGAACATGTATGTACATACTGGTCGATGTAGAGGCGCGCACATGTCGTAGTAGAGGCGCGCACGTGTCGTAGTAGAGGCCCGCGCATAGCATGTACACGTATGTATAGCGGCCAAGGTGCAAGAAAGTAAATACGGCCACGTACGTACATACGAGCGGGGTCTCGAACGCCTACTCGCGCATACGTACGGCCAGGGCTCGTGTACATGGATGGGTCTGAATGGAGAAATTGCGTCATCGTCGTGTTCATGGGGAGCCAACCGGCTAGGTCGGAACGGAATGCGTCATCGTGTTCATTGGGAGCCAACCGGCTTGGACGGAACAGCCGATGGAAACGAGGCCTGGCGTAGAGTAGAACAGAGGAAACGGCCTCGAGTTCGGCCGGCCACGGTCGAAACGGGATCCTGTTCATCGGGAGGGGTCTGGTGTACCGCAAAATAGAGGAAACAGACCTCCTACGGTCGAAACGGGGTCCTGTTGATCGAGAGGGGTGTGGCGTACCGCAAAACGGAGGAAACGGACTTGTCTTGGAGCACTACGGTCGAAACGGGGGTCATGTTCATCGGGAGGGGTGCGCCGTACCGCAAAACGGGACTCCACGGGATACTGTTCATCTCCACCGTCGACCTCCTCCAGCCTCCACCTACAACTATTCATCCACGAGCTCTTGTTCATCCAGCCTCCACCGCGCGCTCCTCCACCGGCTACTGTTCAACCAGCCCTCTCCATGGGGTCCTATTCAACCACCCCTCCACGGGCTACTGTTCATCCAGCCCTCCACTGGCTACTATTCATCCAGCCCTCCACGAGGTCGTCCTATTCATCAAGCCCTCCACGGGGTCCTGTTCATCCACCCCTCCACGGGGTCTTATTCGTCCACCCCCAACCGGCTCGATCGGCCCTGTTCATTCAGCGGCAACGGCCTCTACTACCACGATGTCCTATTCATCCAACCCCCCACCAGGAACTGTTCATCCAAACCCCCCAACAACACCCACTGTTCATCCAGAGGCAGCATCAATCGGCTTCAATTAGTAGCCGTAGCGAACAAAGGAATCACTCGATCGGGTTCAGTTAACAGCCATCGATCGATCGCTCGGGTTCAGTAACGCGTAGCCTGCAGTGCAATGGCTCGGGTTCAATTAGGCGAACGCCTCGCTCGGGTTCAGTTAGAGCCCAATGCCTCGAACCCACGCGTGTACGTGTATGAGAGAAACAAGCATCGCCTGGCCCCCGACCACCCACCGTAATCGGGAACTCCCCGATATTTTCCTCTCCCTTGCTTCTACCACGGTTTTTTCTGTCATGGACAGCCCAAAGAATGTCATGCAGCTGCGTCTCCGGCCCGCCCAGGACAAAAAGCCCATTTTCTGTCCTGATATTTTTTCATAGAAGTAGGAGCCCACCACATCTATGATGATACCGGGTTTTGTCACAATTATCGTCATAGAAGTGGCATAAGCATGACATAAAAAAAATTCGTTCGGCCCAAAATGTCACGGATGTGTCTTTTTTTGTAGTAACATCAATAACTTGTATATCAAATATACCTTTGTTCACTTTGCCATCCTTCTTATCTGCCAAGTACTTGGGGCAGTTCCGCTTCCGGTGACCATTTCCCTTGTAGTAGAAGTAATTGATACGTCTCCAACGTGTCTACTTTTCCAAACACTTTTTCCCTTGTTTTGGACTCTAACTTACATGATTTGAATGGAACTAACCCGGACTGACGCTGTTTTCAGCAGAACTGCCATGGTGTTATTTTTGTACAGAAATAAAAGTTCTCGGAATGACCTAAAAATCCACAGAGACACGTTTTGGAATTAATGAAAAATATTGGCGAAAGAATCAGCATTAGGGGGCCCACACCCTGTCCACGAGGGTGCAGGGCGCCCCACTGCCTCGTGGGCCCCCTGGGACTCCACCGACCTCAACCCCAACTCCATATATTCACTTTCGAGGAGAAAAAACAGGGAGAAGGATTCATCGCGTTTTACGATACGAAGCCGCCGCCAAGCCCTAATCTTCCTCGGGAGGGCTGATCTGGAGTCTGTTCGGGGCTCCGGAGATGGGAACCCGTCGCCATCGTCATCATCAACCATCCTCCATCACCAATTTCATGATGCTCGCTGCCGTGCGTGAGTAATCCCATCGTAGGCTTGCAAGATGGTGATGGGTTGGATGAGATTTGCCATGTAATCGAGTTAGTTTTGTTTGGGTTTGATCCCTAGTATCCATTATGCTCTAAGATTGATGTTGCTATGACTTTGCTATGCTTAATGCTTGTCACTAGGGCCCGAGTGCCATGATTTCAGATCTGAACCTATTATGTTTTCATGAATATATGTGAGTCCTTGATCTTATCTTGCAAGTCAATAGTCACCTACTATGTGTTATGATCCGGCAACCACGAAGTGACAATAATCGGGACCACTCCCGGTGATGACCGTAGTTTGAGGAGTTAATGTATTCACTAAGTGTTAATGCTTTGGTCCGGTACTCTATTAAAAGGAGGCCTTAATATCCTTTAGTTTCCAATAGGACCCCGCTGCCACGGGAGGGTAGGACAAAAGATGTCATGCAAGTTCTTTTCCATAAGCACGTATGACTATATTCGGAATACATGCCTACTTTACATTGATGAACTGGAGCTCTATTATTTCAGTCACTTGGGATTTATATCTATTGATCACTATGAGGAACTTGAAAGATGAAAGAACCAAGATTTTTCCCTCAACTACGAGGGGAGCTAAGGAACTGCCATCTAGCTCTACACTTGATTCACCTTCTGTTAAGAGTAAATTTGCGACACCTACACCTGTTATTGATTCTGATATGTCGCACGTTATTGATTATGCTTATGATGAAACTACTTCTATGCTTGATAATACTGTGCCATTAGGTGAATTTCTTGATGAACAACTAGCTAGGGTTATAGAGAATGAAATTATTGAAATAGATAATATTGATGAAAGTGATGATGAAGATTCTCCCCCTAGATATGAATTGCCTGATGTGCCCGAGGGTTATGTTATGGATGAAGAAACTGCTAGAGACCTTTTTGCTTGCAAAGATATATATGATCTTAAGAAACTGTTAGCTAAGCTGAAAGAAAAGACTTTGAATGCTAGAATGAAATATGACCCTACTTTTGCTACTTCACCTATCTGTATTTCTGATAAGGATTATGATTTCTCTGTCGATCCTTAGTTAATTACTTTGGTCAAATCTGATCCTTTTTATGGCTATGAATCTAAAACCGTTGTGGCACATCTTACTAAATTGAATGATATAGCCACCCTATTGACTCATGAGGAAAAAATTCATTACTACTATATCCTTAAGTTATTTCCGTTCTCATTAAAGGTGATGCTAAAACATGGTTTAATTCTCTTGCTCCTAGTTGTGTGCGTAGTCCCCAGGATATGATTTATTACTTCTCTGCTAAATATTTCCCCGCTCATAAGAAACAAGCTGCCTTAAGGGAAATATATAATTTTGTGCAAATTGAAGAAGAGAGTCTCCCACAAGCTTGGGGCAGGCTTCTCCGATTACTTAATGCTTTGCCTGATCATCTTCTCAAGAAAAATGAAATACTTGATATCTTTTATAATGGATTAACCAATGCTTCCAGAGACCACCTGGATAGTTGTGCTGGTTATGTTTTCACGGAAAGAACTGTTGAGCAAGCTGGATTGCTATTGAATAATATATTGAGTAATGATAATGATTGGACACTTCCTGAACCAACTCCTAAGCTAACTCCAAAGAAAAGGGGTATTCTATTTCTCAGTCCTGAAGATATGCAAGAGGCAAAGAAATCTATGAAAGAAAAGGGTATTAAAGTTATAGATGTTAAGAATTTACCACCTATTGAAGAAATACATGGTCTTAATAACCCGACACAGGTAGTAAAGGTAAATTCTCTCTATAGATTTGATGAAGGTGATATTCCTCGTAATAAGTCTGCTAGCCAATGCTTGGATGAGTTTGATAATTTTATCATTAAACAAGAAAAATTCAATGCTTATGTTGGTAGACAATTGAAACGTAATGCTTATATGGTTGAACACTTGAGTGATTATATGTCTAGAGTTAACGGTGACCTTAAACTTATTAGTAAACATGGTTCTATGGTTACCACTCAGGTATAACAAGTGCTTAAAGCACAAGATGATTTTCTCAATGAATTAAATAATAAGAAAAATGATAATGATGTTAGAGTTATGACTAGAGGGGTAGAATGACTCAGGAACCTTTGTATCCTGAGGGCCACCCTAAGAGAGTTGAGCAAGATTCTCAGAGAACTAATGTTGATGCACCTAGTCCTTCTAAGAAGAAGAAAAAGAAAAATGATAGGACTTTGCATGCTTCTAATGAACCTGTTGTTGACACATCTGAGAATCCCAGTGATATTTCTATTTCTGATGCTGAAACACAATCTGGTAATGAACATGAACCTAGTGATAATGATGATGTTCATGTTGATGCTCAACCTAGCAATAACAATGATGTAGGGATTGAACCTGCTGTTGATCTAGATAACCCACAATCAAAGAATCAATGTTATGATAAGAGAGACTTCGTTGCTAGGAAGCACGGTAAAGAAAGAGAACCATGGGTTCAAAACCCCATGCCTTTTCCTCCTAAACCATCCAAGAAAAAGGATGATGAGTATTTTGAGCGCTTTGCTGAAATGATTAGACCTATCTTTTTTGCGTATGCGTTTGACTGATATGCTTAAAATGAATCCTTATGCTAAGTATATGAAAGATATTGTTACAAATAAAAGAAAGATACCGGAAGCTGAAATTTCCACCATGCTTGCCAATTATAGTTTTAAAGGTGGAATACCAAAGAAACTAGGAGATCCAGGAGTACCAACTATACCATGCTCCATTAAAAGAAACTATGTTAAAACTGCTTTATGTGATCTTGGAGCTGGTGTTAGTGTTATGCCTCTGTCTTTATATCGTAGACTTGATTTGAATAAGTTGACACCTACTGAAATATCTTTGCAAATGGCCGATAAATCAACTGCTACACCTGTCGGTATTTGTGAGGATGTGCCTGTTGTGGTTGCAAACGTTACTATTTTAACGGACTTTGTTATTCTTGATATTCCCGAGGACGATAGTATGTCGATTATCCTTGGTAGACCCTTTTTGAATACTGTAGAGGCTGTTATTGATTGCAACAAAGGCAATGTCACTTTTCATGTTAATGGTAATGAGAATACGGTGCACTTTCCGAGGAAACAACCTCAAGTCCACAGTATCAATTCTATTGGAAAAATTCAACGATTATTATTGGAGGTTTTGAATTCCCTCTTCCTACTATCAAGAAGAGATATGATATTCTTATTGTTGGGGACATGCATATCCCCATTGAGGTAACCTAGTGTTATTCAAAAATTATCCGGTTTCATGTTATTCGAAAAGAGTTTGTTAACAAGACTTGATCAACCTTGTCAGTGGATTCCTTTTGATGAGCACGAGATGGATGAAGTTAGAAAGCACAACTCTCTGTACCCTCCTTTTACTTTCAGTTATTTAGATTAAATAAAGCAAAAATAGTATTTTCTGTCTATTTTCTGAATTATCCTTGCAATAAAAATACCCCAAAAAATAAAAGTTCTCCAAATGTCCTGAAAATGAAATATGATATTTTGTAGAATATTCAAGAATTTCTGGCACTGAGAACACACCAGGGGGCCCACCATTTGGCCATGAGGGCACAGGGCCAGCCCACCCCCCCTGGGGCGTGCCCCTGCCTCGTGGGCCCCATGTGGACCCCCTCCACTTATTCCAGCACCCACTCACTTCGTCTTCCTCCAGAAAAAATCCTGCCATAGCTCAAACCCGTGTTCTAGCTCATCTTCCTGCCATTTTCGATCTCTTTGCTCAAAGCTCCATTCACAAAACTGTTTTGGGGGATTGTGCTTCGGTATGTGACTCCTCCAATGGTCCAATTAGTTTTTGTTCTAGTGCTTTATTTATTGCAATTTTTTGCTGCCAAGGTGACCGTGTTCTTGAGCTTGCATGTCAAATTTATATGGTCAAAAGTAGTTTTAATCCATGATATAGCCTCTAGGCACCTGTGGGAGTAGTTGCTATCAATCTTGTTGAGTTTGGTTCACTTTTATTTTGAGTCACTAAAAATTTCAGAAATTTCTCAGAGAAAGAAAATGATGAAGAGATTGTTGAGGAGCTCTTCGAGCCAAAGCTCGAAGGATAAGCAGAATGAGGAGAATAAAAAGCCCAAATATAATCTTCCTTGCACTGCGGCGGTTCGGCCATGCGAATGGCCTTGTGATGCGTTCTTGAGAGCCACCGGAATTTACGATGACTTTTATTACTTGGCTGAGAACGTAGGCCTCGCGACTTCCTCCACGACCAGCGCAAACAGTATCTCCTACTCACTAATATTTTTGTGCAAATTTTTTATTTCCATGCTAAGAAATCACCACCTTCAGTGGAGTTTCACTTATATGATGAGGTTAAGGAGATGTCTGTAGCGACCCGACTCGGCAAGAGTCGAAGTCTCTGTGCTTACCGTGCTAGTCCCTGGATCGACTTGCTAGCACACACAGTACTCGATGAAATAACAGAAATAACACACATCTCTTTATTACATCGATAGTCCAGGAGCAATACATTTATTACAAAATAGGGCATAGAGCCAATAAACAAATACTGCGGAAGCAAAGTAGTAAATGAGTCCAACTCCACGAGCAAGGTTGAGTGTAGAACATCGACCTATCGCACCTTAATCCTCGTCGGATATATCTGCAACGTGATAAGTTGCAGCCATATAGGTCAGTACATTGAATGTACTAGCAAGTCACATCATAAGTGTAAAGAACCTACTTGTACAAGCAATTTGGCTGGTGGAAAGCTCTAAGTTTAGTTTTTTGCATAAAGCTAGTTTTTCCCTATTAGAAAAGATGTTATTCTACTACTACACATTTGCATAGGATGAGTTGGCAAATCCAACTTCATCCGTTCCCAAGCTTCATTTAAAACCCAACTGTTTAATTAAAGGTGAGGAGATCTCCCGGCATTTTCACTACTAGATGCTCAAGTTGTCCGTAACCGGGGCACGGCTAATCGATTAGGTTGACACTCTGCAGAGGTTGCGCACTTTTCCCCACAAGACTCGACCACCTCCATGATCGGAAGATCGAGACATAGTCTTTCGAAAATGTTCCCCCTTAACCCACGGATAGGCCGGTACACCTACATCATTCTACATCTGCTAGCCCATCCCGGAAGGGGTCACACTAACTACTCAACTAAGCCAGAGCCCATATTGGCTTGTGGGTGCACACGTAAGCTTCTAGACATGAGAATACGATTGATCTCTTTGAGCCTGACCGGACGGTCCACTAGTGGTGCACCACCATGGATTTCCCATGCGTGCCCCACTGTACTTCGCCACCAATCCCACAAGTTTCCGCCCAGGTAGTTCATTAATTATCTTAGGTCCTATTAACTACATTGTCACTCATCCTTTACAATGATCACTCCCCAATCCACGTCTACTTAGCGAAGCAACATAATGTAAAACGATGGCGACAATGTTATAAGGTTCAGACCTACCTCAATGAACTACTGGGTGAAAAGCATAGTCATGTTGCATCATTTCCTACCATGCAGTCCTACCGCAAAGAACTAAGTGCATAATAAAAACATAGGTAATGAAACATGATCAAGATGCAACTTGCCTTGGTACTGCTAGTTGAATTCTAAAGACTAGTAATATTCGGCTTCGCACTCCAGGCAATGTATCGCAAAGAAGATAAACAAACATAAGCAAACATTTCAGAGAACCAAGAAGAATGTGCAAAGCAATAAGTCTCGGAAAAACCAAATGAACAAACAACACTTAACTTGCACGAAAATATTCTAAGTGCAAAACAACATAGGCCTATGGTTCAAGAAGTGATGTGAACTATAGTGCGTACTATGCAGACTAGTAAAATATTAATGGACAGATCCTAGTGTGTGTAAAATATTGTGACAAAGGTCCAGGTGATAGGGTTTGGCTACGGGGACAGAATGCAAAAAGAATCAACTTAATCGGAGCTACGGTTTGAGAGATATGGCCATTTGAAGTTCGAATTCGAATCTGAATAAATTCAAATTTGAATCAGACAAAAGTTTACAAAAACTATACCACTGGATAGATCTAAACATGACGAAGAATTTGCCACTGGTTTCATCGAGTTTGGATCTACGGTTAAAAAGTTGTGGCTACTCGAAGTTCAGGGACTAATCTGCTAATTATAGGGACTAAACAGAGAAGAAAACTATCACAACCAAGTCCCTGGCCATGTGGCGGCTCCTGGCTGGCCGAGCAGCGTCCGCTGCGGAGGCTATACGGCGAGCGGCCGCTAAATAGAAAAAAACAACGGCGACGGCTAACTAAAGAAAAACTGATGCTCGGTTTAAATGAAACCGCACGGTCTAAGGGAACCGCGGTTAACCGCGTACCTCTTCACAAAATTTATAAAAATGAACTAATCTAATCTGGGCTGTCGGTGATCGATCTAACGGGCGGGAGTGGGGCGGAGCCTTACAGCGGCTGGCGACGTCGGCGACGAGCAGAGGACGGCGGCGCGGCGTCGGGGCAGCGGCTACGGCTGTCCTCGGCATCGGGGAACAAGACGGGGAGGTGCGGCGCGGCGTGGGCGTCGCGAAGGTGGTGTCGGCGTTCGTCGGCGGCGTCGGGACGGGGCGAGGCGAAGACGGCGGGGCTCGGTGCTCCGGCGACTCCGGCGTCGATGGTGCGGCGGGTCTGACGGGACCTAGGGGCAAAAAAAAACGTGTGAAACAGATGCGCGTTATCGCGGGGATCCAATTGACAAAGGAAGGAGAGCTAGGGGGTGCCACAGATGATGAAATGGACGACGGAGTGGCGCGGCTCCGGCGAGATGCGAACGGCGACACCAAGCGGTAGGGGCGGCGTGGGAAGAAGCGGGACAGCGAGGGTGGAAGAGGGGATTCGGTGGCATTTATAGGCGCGGTCAGGAGCTCTACGGAGCTGCGGATAAGCCTCATCCGCGAGGGAGCCGAGCAGCGGTTTCGGGAGCGCGGCAAGGATGTTTATCCCGCGCGGTGCGGGAGGTTGGGGACGGGCTGACGTGCGGGGCCTGCCTGGCAGCGGCAGCGAGAGGAGGCGAGCGATGGCGGGCGCGGAGCGGTTGACCGGTGCGGGAGGCTTCGGGCGCGCGGGCGGCCTTGGGCCGAAAATGGCTGGTGGGCTGGCTGGCCTGGCGCGGCTGGCTAAGCCCGTGCGTCCCTGGGCCGAACTGGTTTCGTTCCAGGCGGGTGAGTGCGTGCGTACGTGCATGTTTTTTTTAAACCGAACACTAAAGTGGCCCTAAATAATTCAAATGAATTAATAAAAACACCACAATAATTTATAAAATAACTATACAGTATTTAGAGCCTAATGAACATTAACTTAAGCACAGAACATTTTGAACATATATTCCTAATGCAATTAATGCACTTTTTGCAAATAAAATAAATACCAATAAACTCCAAAACTTCAAATAATATTCAAAATAAAATTTCCCACTCTTTTATAAATTTGAGGAAGTCATCTTATCCCCTCTCATTTGTTTTTCTTAAGTGGAAAAATATTATTTGAATATTTCAAAAACTCCAAAATGCAAAGAAATATGATATGCATTGAATGATTCTATTAACATCCAAATTTAATAAAAATTGGGATGTTACAAAACTACCCACCTTAAGATGAATCTCGTCCTCGAGATTCGGGTTGGCCAGCAAAAAGGTGTGGATGGTCCTGTCTAAGATCCTCCTCTCGTTCCCAAGTGGCTTCCTCCTCGGTGTGGTGACTCCACTGAACCTTGCAGAACTTGATGATCTTGGTACGAGTGATTCTCTCTGCAGTCTCAAGAATCTTAATAGGCTTCTCCTCATAAGTCAGATCATTCTCCAACTGAATTGCCTCCAGTGGCACTGTATCTCTCAAAGGAATGTCCGCCATCTCTGCATGACACTTCTTCAGCTGGGAAACATGAACACATCATGAACTCCCGACAAAGCCTCTGGTAATTCCAGCTGGTATGCAACCTCTCCTCTACGTTCCAGAACTCTGTATGGTCCCACAAACCATGGTGCTCCAAATCTCTTAATACCTCAAAGTGGAGACACTCGAAGATATGCTCTATCTCCCACTTCATAGATCACTTCCTTGCGTTTAGCATCGGCATAACTTTTCTGCCTTGACTGAGCTATCTTCAGTCTGTCACGAATCAACTTGACCTTCTCCTCAGAATCCCTAATCAAATCAGGTCCAAACAATTTGCGATCTCCAACTCCATCCCACATCAAAGGTGTCCTGCATTTCCTGCCTTACAATGCCTCGAAAGGGGCCATCTGCAAACTGGCTTGGTAGCTGTTGTTGTACGAGAACTCTGCATAGGGTAAGTTATCATCCCAACTAGACCCATAGTCTAGTGCACAAGCTCTCAGCATGTCCTCCAGAATCTGATTGACTCTCTCTGTCTGCCCATCAGCCTGTGGATGGAAGGTTGTACTGAACTCTAGCCTGGTACCCAAAGTTTCATGCAACTGATTCCACAACTTTGAGGTAAACTGCGTTCCTCTATCTGATACGATGCTCCTCGGAACTCCATGCAGACATATGATCCTGGTCATGTATATCTTTGCCAGCTTAGCACTTGTATAGGTGGTCTTCACTGGAATGAAGTGAGCAAACTTGGTCAAACGATCCACTATCACCCAAATGGAATCATAACCTGAACGGATCCTGGGTAACCCCATGATAAAATCCATACCAAGTTTATCCCATTTTCAATCAGGTATCGGCAACGGCTGAAGTAAACCTGCTGGTTTCTGATGCTCCGCCTTTACTCTCTGACATACATCACATATTGCCACATACTCGGCAATCTCTCTCTTCATACCGGCCCACCAAAAACTTTCCTTCAAGTCCAAGTACATCTTGGTGTTGCCTGGGTGTATCGAGTGTGGTGAGTCATGAGCCTCCCGAAGAATCAACTTCCTGATCTCCGGGTCATTGGGTACGCAAATCCGTTGCTCAAACCATATGGTTCCATTTTCATCCTCACGGAATCCTTCTGCTTTCCCTTTGCTCATCATTTCCTTTATCTCAGCAATACCTTGGTCCAACTTCTGGGCCTCTCTGATTCTTCCCAACAAGGTGGACTGTACCTCGAGTGTGGCAACATAACCTCTTGGAACTATTTCCAACTGAAGGTCTCTAAGCTCATCACATAACTCCTGAGGTAAACCTGCTGCTGTAAGGGTATTAACATAACTCTTACGACTCAAAGCATCCGCCACAACATTGGCTTTTCCTGGATGATAATGCAAACTCATGTCATAATCCTTTATAAGTTCCAACGATCTCCTTTGCCTGAGATTCAACTCCTTCTGCGTGAAAATGTACTTCAAACTCTTGTGATCCATGTAAACATCACAACGATTCCCAATAAGATAGTGTCTCCATGTCTTGAGCGCATGCACTACGGCTGCCAACTCCAAATCATGCGTGGCATAGTTCAACTCATGAGGTCGAAGCTGTCGTGAAGCATAAGCTACAACCTTTCCCTCTTGCATAAGAACACCTCCAAGTCCCAGACGTGAAGCATCACAATACACCTGAAAGTCCGTGTGCACGTTAGGCAGGATTAGCACTGGGGCTGTGACCAAACGCTTCTTCAACTCTTGAAAGTTGGCTTCACACTCTTCAGTCCAAACGAACTTGGTGTCCTTCTTCAACAACGCTGTCATGGGCCTTGCAATCTGGGAGAAATTTTCAATAAATCTCCGATAATATCCAGCAAGTCCAATGAAACTACGAATCTCGCCAACTGTGGTGGGTGTATTCCATTCTGTGACTGACTCTACCTTGGTAGGGTCCACTGCAATCCCTTCACCTGACACTACATGTCCAAGGAATCCGACTTCCCTGAGCCAAAACTCACACTTGCTGAACTTGGCATAAAGTTGATGTTCTCTGAGCTTCTCCAAAACTAAGCGCAGATGTTCAGCGTGTTCCTCCTCATTCTTGGAGAAAACCAATATGTCATCAATGAATACCACAACGAACTTACCCAAGAACTCCATGAACACCTTGTTCATCATGCTCATAAAATAAGCAGGGGCATTAGTCAAACCAAAGGACATGACTGTATACTCATAAAGCCCATACCTTGTGGTAAAAGCGGTCTTGGGTATATCCTTCTCACGGATCTTCAACTGGTGATAACACGATCGAAGATCGATCTTGGAGAAAACACTAGCTCTTTCTAGCTGGTCAAACAAGTCATTGATCATCGGCAGGGGATACTTGTTCTTGATGGTCACCTCGTTTAAAGAGCGGTAATCCACACACATCCTCAAGGTTCCATCCTTCTTCTCCACTAAGAGTATTGGGGCTCCCCAAGGTGATGAACTCGGGCGAATATACCCTTTCTCTAGCAACTCCTTAATCTGTTTCTTGACTTCCTCCAAATCATTAGCGGGCATCCGATACGGCCTCTTGGAGATAGGTCCTGTACCTGGCAGCAACTCAATCAAAAACTCAATCTCCCGGTCTAGCGGCCCAGTAACTCCTCCGGAAATACATCGGGATAATCCATCACCACTGGTACTTCTTCCTGGACAACTCCCGTAAGAGAGTTCACCTGAGTCCTCTTAGGCTTAAGCCTAGATATATACTTGATCCTCTTCTTCTCTGGGGTGGTGAGAAAAATCGATCTACTAGCACAATCAATGTTCCCCTCATACTTGGACATCCAATCCATCCCTAGGATTACATCCAACCCTTGCGACTCTAGTATGATCACGTCTGTGGGAAAAACATGTCCCCCTATGTTCAAAGGCAACTAGAAACATCCCTGACTAGCCATAGACTCGGCTCCTAGGGAACTCAAAATAATGTGTGACTTAAGAGCTATGGTAGGCAACTTATGTTTATCCACGAATCCCCTTATATGAATGAATGCGATGCACCAGTGTCAAAAAGAATGAGTGCTGGAAATGAATTAACCAAGAACTTACCAATCACTGCGTCAAGCTGCTCATAGACCTCCTCCACATTGACATGATTCACATGCCCCTTAGTGAAAGGATTAGGCTTCTTGCCTCCAGAATTCCCATTTCCATTCCCATCTGCTACTCGGGACACTCATTGGAATAGTGCCCTGTCTTCTTGCATTTGAAGCAGGTTATGTGACTCAGATCTTTCTTAATTGGTGTAGAAGAGTTGAAATGTTGCTGGTTGCCATTCCCTCCATTGCCATTGCCATTGCCATTTCCATGCTTGTGACCATGGTGGTTGTGTCCATTTCCTCCATGCTGAATGTGGCCTCCATGGTTATGATGATTCCCTCCAAACTTGCTAGTGCCTGATCCAAAACTTCCTAAGTACGGGCTGTAGCGGGGTTTCTGTTGAACTCCAGAGTTATACTTCCCGTGACCGTACTTCCTCTTATGATTCTCCATCTGCTGGTGCTTGCCTTCGAGAATGGTAGCCTTATCAACCAGCTCCTGATAGTTCGCAAAGGTCGCCACCGTCAACTGAACTCCCAACTCATCATTCAGTCCCTCCAGAAACTTCTCTTGCTTGGCTGCATCAGTGGCCACGTCCTCTGGGCATAACATGCCATCTTACTGAACTCATCAACATACTAGGATACCGTGCGTCCTCCCTGGCGCAAGCTGCAGAACTCCTTCTTCTTCAGACTCATGGCTCCAGCTGAGACATGAGCAGTGCGGAACGCCTGCTGGAACTGAGTCCAAGTCACACTCTCCAAGGGGTATGTGGTGGTGTAGTTCTGCCACCAAGCAGCGGCCGGGCCATCCGGCTGATGGGCGGCAAACTTCACCTTCTCAGCATCATTGCATCCTGCCGTGGCCAGCTCCCTTCCTATCTTGCGGAGCCAGTAATCCGCGACAATCGGCTCTGTGCTGCTGGAGAACACGGGTGGGTTCGGCCTCAGAAAACGGGTAAGACTGTCAACTGGGGGTGGCGGCGGTGGGTTGTTGTTGTTGTTATGGTTCTGGTTCTGAATGAGCATCTGCATAAGAGCATTCTGCTGCTGGATCAATTGCGTGAGCTCCGGCGGAAAGTTGAATCCGGGGTCACGTCTTGGAGGCATCTGATGGGTTTAGAGTGGATGAGGAGTTAGAATAAAATGAGGCCTAGTGAGTAAAATCACACTACCCATATGCACATGATAGCAATAAAACTTCAAATCACTCCAATTCAATTTCAAACAAAGAGGTTCACACAAATAATCAAACCTAAGGTAAGCCATGTCACAAGATTTGACAAGGTCTTACAAATGAAGTAAAACTAATCGGATAAAAAAATCGAATTTCTAACTCTCATGGTGGTATAAAATCTAACTCTCATCGGATGAAGACCAGTCAACCATGTTGACATCAGGTGTCCTTGCATCACTGTCTGTGTCGTCATCTCCAAGCTCATCATCCTGGTCCTTGTCCTGGCTGACGTAATCTCCATAAGAGTGATCCTCCTGGATGTTTTCTCCCTCATCCAGCTTCTCCTCGGCCTCCTCAAGCTCAATCTTCAGGCTGTCGATCTTCTCCTGCAGTGCGTCCAGCTCTCCCTCATGCTCGATGCGAGCGTCCTGGAGTTCCTCCTCGAGCTCGGCCTTGCGGGTCATGAGGTTCTTGATGACGATCATGTTGTCAGACAACTCCAGCTCCATCATACGAATGTGATCCTCCATGTCCTGGATATGGGATGCTATCGTCTCGTCCTCCAGGGTATGCACCACATGTCCATTTGCGTCATGGCGTCCGTACACCACGAAGGAGGTCTTCTTGAGGTCCTCGTCATACTCCTCCTGAATGCGTCCGAGAGCAATGCGAGCAGCGATGCCCCTGCCCAAGCCCCATGTTGTAGTATCCACATGGAAATCAATGGGCTTGGTGCGGTTTCCGAGGATGCGTCCGGGGATATGGGCATCAATCCTCCAATGCGTCTCCTCGGGCAAGGTGGCAGTGAAAGTTTCAGTGAATGTGGGAAGCCCAATCTTCAGGTGCTTCACGATCTTCATCAGCTGCCGTCCAAAGGGCATGGTCTCATCGGGCTGCTCGAACTCGACAATGGCAGACGACATCTACATTTTGAAAGAGGGAAGAAATTAGTAATGAAGCAGAGAAGGTACGAGACCAAAGGATATATAGGGAAAGTGAAAAATATAGCTTTTTATAATATGGTTTTTCCATTTTCTAGGGGTTGCGTCCTACAGTCAACGTGTGCTCTGACACCATCTTGTAGCGACCCGACTCGGTAAGAGTCGAAGTCTCTGTGCTTACCGTGCTAGTCCCTGGATCGACTTGCTAGCACACACAGTACTCGATGAAATAACAGAAATAACACACATCTCTTTATTACATCAATAGTCCAGGAGCAATACATTTATTACAAAATAGGGCATAGAGCCAATAAACAAATACTGCGGAAGCAAAGTAGTAAATGAGTCCAACTCCACAAGCAAGGTTGAGTGTAGAACATCGACCTATCGCACCTTAATCCTCGTCGGATATATCTGCAACGTGATAAGTTGCAGCCATATAGGTCAGTACATTGAATATACTGGCAAGTCACATCATAAGTGTAAAGAACCTACTTGTACATGCAATTTGGCTGGTGGAAAGCTCTAAGTTTAGTTTTTTCCATAAAGCTAGTTTTTCCCTATTAGAAAAGTTGTTATTCTACTACTACACATTTGCATAGGATGAGTTGGCAAATCCAACTTCATCCGTTCCCAAGTTTCATTTAAAACCCAACTGTTTAATTAAAGGTGAGGAGATCTCCCGGCATTTTCACTACTAGATGCTCAAGTTGTCCATAACCGGGGACACGGCTAATCGACTAGGTTGACACTCTGCAGAGGTTGCGCACTTTTCCCCACAACACTCGACCACATCCATGATCGGAAGATCGAGACAGAGTCTTTCGAAAATGTTCCCCCTTAACCCACGGATAGGCCGGTACACCTACATCATTCTACATCTGCTAGCCCATCCCGGAAGGGGTCACACTAACTAGTCAACTAAGCCTGAGCCCATATTGGCTTGTGGCTGCACACGTAAGCTTCTCGACATGAGAATACGATTGATCTCTTTGAGCCTGACCGGACGGTCCACTAGTGGTGCACCACCATGGATTTCCGATGCGTGCCCCACTGTACTTCGCCACCATTCCAACAAGTTTCCGCCCAGGTAGTTCATTAATTATCTTAGGTCCTATTTACTACATTGTCACTCATACTTTACAATGATCACTCCCCAATCCACATCTACTTAGTGAAGCAACATAATGTAAAACGATGGCGACAATGTTATAAGGTTCAGACCTACCTCAATGAACTACTGGGTGAAAAGCATAGTCATGCGGCATCAATTCCTACCATGCAGTCCTACCGCAAAGAACTAAGTGCATAATAAAAACGTAGGTAATGAAACATGATCAAGATGCAACTTGCCTTGGTACTGCTGGTTGAATTCTAAAGACTGGTAATATTCTGCTTCCCACTCCGCGCAATCTATCACAAAGAAGATAAACAAACATAAGCAAACATTTCAGAGAACCAAGAAGAATTTGCAAAGCAATAAGTCTCAGAAAAACCAAATGAACAAACAACACTTAACTTGCATGAAAATATAGTGCGTACTATAGTGCGTACTATAGTGCAAAACAACATAGGCCTATGGTTCAAGAAGTGATGTGAACTATAGTGCGTACTATGCATACTAGTAAAATATTAATGGACAGATCCTAGTGTGTGTAAAATATTGTGACAAAGGTCCACGTGATAGGGTTTGGCTACGGTGACAGAATGCAAAAAGAATCAACTTAATCGAAGCTACGGTTTGAGAGATATGGCCATTTGAAGTTCGAATTGGAATCTGAATAAATTCAAATTTGAATCTGACAAAATTTTACAAAAAGGATACCACTGGATAGATCTAAACATGACGAAGCATTTTCCGCTGGTTTCATCGAGTTTGGATCTACGGTTAAAAAGTTGTGGCTACTCGAAGTTCAGGGACTAATATGCTAATTACAGGGACTAAACAGAGAAGAAAACAATTGCAACAAAGTCCCTGGCCACGTGGCGGCTCCTGGCTGGCCGAGCAGTGTCCGCTGCGGAGGCTATACGGTGAACGGCCGCTAAATAGAAAAAAAAAACGGCAACGGCTAAGTAAAGAAAAACCGACGCTCGGTTTAAATAAAATCACACGGTATAAGGGAACCGCGGTTAACCGCGTACCTCTTCGCAAAAAAGTGAACCTAATCTAATCTGGGCCGTCGATGATCGATCTAATGGGCAGGAGTGCGGCGGCGGCTTACAGCGGCTGGCGACATCGCCGACGAGCAGAGGACGGCGGCGCGGCGTCGGGCGGTGGCGGGGCAGCGGCTACGGCGGTCCTCGGTGTCGGGGAAGAAGACGGGGAGGTGCGGCGCGGCGTGGGCGTCGCGAAGCTGGTGTCGGCGTTCGTCGGCGGCGTCGGGACGGGGCGAGGCAAAGACGGCGGGGCGCGATGCTCCGGCGACTCTGGCGTCGACGGTGCGGTGGCTCCGACGGGACCTAGGGGCAAAAAAATGTGTCAAACTGATGCGCGTTATCGCAGGGTTCCGATTGACAAAGGAAGAAGAGCTAGGGGGTGCCACAGACGATGAAATGGACGACGGAGTGGCGCGGCTCCGGCGAGATGCGAATGGCGACAACAAGCGGTAGGGGCGGCGTGGGAAGAAGCGGGACGGCGAGGGTGGAAGAGGGGGTTCGGGGGCATTTATAGGCGCGGTCAGGAGCTCTACGAAGCTGCGGATAAGCCAAATCCGCGAGGGAGCCGAGCGGCGGTTGCGGGAGCGTGGCGAGGATGTTTATCCCGCGCGGTGCGGGGGGTTGGGGACGGGCTGACGTGTGGGGCCCGCCTGGCAGCGGCAGCGAGAGGAGGCGAGCGAGGGCGGGCGCGGAGCGGTTGACCGGTGACGGAGGCTTCGGGCGCGCGGGCGGCCTTGGTCCAAAAATGGCCGGTGGGCTGGCTGGCCTAGCGTGGTTGGCTGAGCGCGTGTGTCCCTGGGCCGAAGTGGTTTCGGTCCAGGCGGGTGAGTGCGTGCGTATGTGCGTGTTTTTTTTCAAAGCGAACACTAAAGTGGCCCTAAATAATTCAAATGAATTAATAAAAACACCACACTAATTTCTAAAATAACTATACAATATTTAGAGCCTAATGAACATTAACTTAAGCACATAACATTTTGAACATATTTTCCTAATGCAATTAATGCACTTTTTGCAAAAAAATATCAATAAACTCCAAAACTTCAAATAATATTCAAAATAATATTTCCCACTCTTTTATAAATTTGAGGAAGTCATCTTATCCCCTCTCATTTGTTCAAAAACTCCAAAATGCAAAGAAATATGATATGCATTGAATGATTCTATTAACATCCACATTTAATAAAAATTGGGATGTTACAATGTCACTCCATGATTTTTGTCAGGTCTGCAAGATACCCTTTGTGGGCAGCATCGAGGAACCACATCGTAGTGATGCGGATGGATTTATTGATAGAATTGTTGTCGGGGAAAAGAGGAAAGTTTCCGATGCAAGAATTACTAGTATGCATTTTCCTATTCTATGTTACTTTGCGATATTTGCTAGTAGATGCTTAATTGGTCGCGGGAACAGTGGAAATCTTAGTGCTCCTGATCTTGTCATTTTGCGCCATGCTTTGTTTCGTGATACAACTTTTAGCTTAGGCGCTATTGTTGCTAAACGATTAAGTCTGAACCATACAAAGGGCCCCATCTTCGGAGGCATCTTTGCTTCACGCCTTGCTAAACACTTTGAGATACCTATTAGGCATTATGAGAAAGAGGAAAAGTTGTTGCCCCCTATTTTTCTAGATTATAAGAGTATGGTAGCACATGAATTTATTGTTAAAAATAAGAAGAAGATGCTTAAGTATAATTTGATATTTGATAAAACTCACTGTGAGACTATTACCTTGCCTACACCCTCTTTGTTTAACATACTTTCAGGCACGTACCTCATCTTGCCCGAGGCCATTTATGCATACTGGAGGCTGACACAAGTCCCAGAGCCTGAGCCTGAGCCACCACTTGACCCTTATCGACAGTCTGTTTATTAGTCGGATCCGGAGGAGATCGCCAACCAGTGGCACCCTAAGGATCCTCCTCAGTACAACGGAGAGAGTAGCTTCGATCCGTGGGCATGGACCAACTTAGTCCAAAAGCCAAAGCTCGGGGGAGTATGTATTTCTCACCGACATTACATTCATGTTCACACACTCATGCCAGTTGTCGGTGCTCATACTTTTTCATTGTACTATCCATGCTAGTTTATTTTCTTTTCTAAGCCTTCTTCTTGTGTGTTTGAAAAACCTTAAGAAAAACCAAAGAAATTAGTTGTAGCTTTTAGCTAGTTTACTTTCCATGCCTGTAGTAGTAGTAATTAAAAGAAAACCCAAAAAGATTTCTCGTTCTTCTTTTGCTTGTTGGGAGCTTTCCCGTGTAAATAGTTTTATTTCTTTTCTTTTCTTTGGGGGTCGAGAGGAGAAGACCATGATGAAAATGTTGAGTGGCTCTCATATGCACTACTTTTGATTTAACCAAGAGCCCATATTACCTTGTCTTCTCCCTTGTATTAAATGCTTGAAGACTCCAGGTTAGTCCAATGCACGTGCACTATTATTATTATCCACACCGTTCGGTCGTTCGAGTGAAAGGCAATAATGACGATATATGATGGCCTGAGTGAGATGACAGAAGCTGGTATGAACTCGACCTATCTTGTTTTTGTAAATATAATTAGTTCATCATTCCTGATTCAACCTATTATGAATGAAACATGTTTGCAATGACAATTAGAGATTATAGTTGCTCATGCCATGCTTAATTAGCTAGGAGTTTATAATGGTTTACCTTGCGTGCCAACATGCTATTAAAATGGTTGTGATGTGGTATGATAGGGTGGTATCCTCCTTTGAACGATTCGAGTGGCTTGACTTGGCACATGTTCACGCATATAGTTGAAACAAAATCAACATATCCTCCACGATATTTATGTTCACGGTGATTTATGTCCTACTCATGCTTGCACTCATTGTTGATTAATCTTAATGCATGTTCATGACTGTTGTCGCTCTCTAGTTTGTCGCTTCTTAGTCTCTTTCTAGCCTTCACTTGTACTAAGTGGGAATACTGCTTGTGCATCCACTTCCATAAACCCCAAAGTTATTCCATATGAGTCCACCATACCTTCCTATATGCGGTATTTACCTGCCGTTCCAAGTAAATTTGTATGTGCAAAACTCTAAACCTTCAAATGAAATTCTTTTTTTGTATGCTCGAATAGCTCATGTATCAACTAGGGTTGTCTATATCTTCCATGCTAGGTGGGTTATTCTCACGATGAGTGGACTCCGCTCATCACTCACGAGAAAATGGCCGGTAACCGGGATGCCCAGTCCCATGCTCAAATCAAATTAAAATAATTGCAAACAAAACTCCCCCAGGATTGTTGTTAGTTGGACGGCACCCATTGTTTTGGACAAGTCATGGATTGATGTTTGTTGGTGGTGGGGGAGTATAAACTTTACCATTCTGTTTGGGAACCGACTATAATGTGTGTAGCATGGAAGATATCGAGATCTCTTGGTTGTTATGTTGACAATGAAAGTATGCCACTCAAAATATTATTTATCTCTATTTCAAAACATGAGCTCTGGCACCTCTGCAAATCCCTGCTTCCCTCTGCGAAGGTCCTATCTATTTACTTTTATGTTGAGTCATCATCCTCTTATTAAAAAGTACCAGTTGGAGAGCACCGCTGTCATTCTCATGCATTGCTATTAATTTACATTGAGTATGACTATGACTGGATCTCTTTTACCATGAATTACAATGTCTAGTCAGTCCTTGATCTTCGGGGGTGCTCTGCATTTATGTTTTGCGGTCTCAGAAACGGCTAGCGAGATACCATCTTGTTATATCATGTTATGATTGTTTTGAGAAAGTGTTGTCATCCGAGATTTATTATTATTGCTCGCTAATTGATTATGCCATTGATATGAGTAAACATGAGACCTAAATGTTATTGTGAATATGGTTAGTTCATAATCTTTGCAGAAAACTTGAATGTTGGCTTTACATATTTGCAACAACAAGATCAAACAAAGTTTGTAGAAGTTTTTCTTTATCACTTTCAGTTTGTCAACTGACTTGCTTGAGGACAAGCAAAGGTTTAAGCTTGGGGGAGTTGATACGTCTCCAACGTATCTACTTTTCCAAACACTTTTTCCCTTGTTTTGGACTCTAACTTTCATGATTCGAATGGAACTAACCCAGACTGACGCTGTTTTCAGCAGAACTGCCATGGTGTTGTTTTTGTGCAGAAATAAAAGTTCTCGGAATGACCTGAAAATCCACAGAGACATGTTTTGGAACTAATGAAAAATATTGGCGAAAGAATCAGCATCAGGGGGCCCACACCCTGTCCACGAGGGTGTAGGGCGTGCCCCTGCCTCGTGGGCCCCCTGGGACTCCACCGACCTCAACCTCAACTCCATATATTCACTTTTGGGGAGAAAAAAATCAGGGGGAAGGATTCATCGCGTTTTACAATACGGAGCCGCCGCCAAGCCCTAATCTTCCTCGGGAGGGCTGATCTGGAGTCCGTTCGGGGCTTCGGAGAGGGGAATCCGTTGCCATCGTCATCATCAACCATCCTCCATCACCAATTTCATGATGCTCACCACCGTGCATGAGTAATCCCATCGTAGGCTTGCTGGACGGTGATGGGTTGGATGAGATTTACCATGTAATCGAGTTAGTTTTGTTAGGGTTTGATCCCTAGTATCCATTATGTTCTAACATTGATGTTGCTATGACTTTGCTATGCTTAATGCTTGTCACTAGGGCCCGAGTGCCATGATTTCAGATCTGAACCTATTATGTTTTCATGAATATATGTGAGTTCTTGATCTTATCTTGCAAGTCAATAGTCAGCTACTATGCGTTATGATCCGGCAACCCCGAAGTGACAATAATCGGGACCACTCCCGGTGATGACCGTAGTTTGAGGAGTTCATGTATTCACTAAGTGTTAATGCTTTGGTCCGGTACTCTATTAAAAGGAGGCCTTAATATCCCTTAATTTCCAATAGGACCCCGCTCCCACGGGTGGGTAGGATAAAAGATGTCATGCAAGTTCTTTTCCATAAGCACGTATGACTATATTCGGAATACAGACCTACATTACATTGATGAGCTGGAGCTAGTTCTGTGTCACCCTATGTTATAACTGTTGCATGAGGAATCGCATCCGACATAATTATCCATCATTGATCCATTTCCTACGAGCTTTTCACATATTGATCTTTTCTTAGTTACTTTTCCGTTGCCACTATTACGATTGCTTAAAAAACTACTACTGTTACTTTTGCCACCGTTACCGTTACTTCCATACTACTTTGCTACTAAATACTTTGCTGCAGATATTAAGTCTTTCAGGTGTGCTTGAATTGACAACTCAACTGCTAATACTTGAGAATATTCTTTGGCTCCCCTTGTGTCGAATCAATAAATTTGGGTTGAATACTCTACCCTTGCAAACTGTTGCGATCCCCTATACTTGTGGGTTATCAGCACTCAGTGTCAGGATTGGGTCCAGCTTTGGGTTTCTTCACGGGAGTGGCAACTTTCTTGTCATTCTTCTTGAAGTACCCTTTCTTTCCCTTGCCATTTTTCTTAATACTAGTAGTCTTGTTAACCATCAACACTTGATGCTCCTTTTTGATTTCTACCTGTGCCGATTTCAGCATCGCGAAGAGCTCGTGAATTGTTTTCGTCATCCCTTGCATATTATAGTTCATCACGAAGCCTTTATAGCTTGGTGGCAGTGACTGAAGAACTCTATCAATAACCCTCTCAACTGGAAGATCAATTCCTACCTGAGTCAAGTGGTTGTGGTACCCAGGCATTCTGAGTATGTCTTCACTGACAAAATTGTTCTCGTCCATCTTACAGCTAAAGAACATGGTGGAGACTACATATCTCTCAACCCGGGCATTAGCTTGAAATATCAACTTCAGCTCTTGGAACATCTCATATGCTCCGTTGCGTTCAAAACGCTTTTGAAGTCCCGATTCCAAGCCGTAATGCATGGCACACTAAACTATTGAGTAGTCATCAGATCAAGCCTGCCAGGCATTCACAACGTCTGCATCAGCTCTTGTAGCACGTCTGTCACCTAGTGGTGTGATAACCCACAAGTATAGGGGATCGCAACAGTTTACGGGGGTAGAGTATTCAACCCAAATTTATAGATTCGACACAAGGGGAGCCAAAGAATATTTGTAAGTATTAGCAGCTGGGTTGTCAATTCAACCAAACTTGGAGATTAATTATCTGCAGCAAAGTGATCAATAGCAAACTAGTATGATAGTTTTGATAGTAGTGACAGCAGCAATAGTAACAGTAACAGTGATAGCACTAGTTTTGTAGCAAGTGCAATAGTAACAATAGCAGTAGTAATTTAGCAGAAACAATATAGGATAAATTCGTAGGCATTGGATCGGTAATTTTTGGATGATATTCATCATCTGACAGTCATAACCTAGGGCGATACGGCAGTATCTCCAATTCATAAATATAATGTAGCCATGTATTCCGTAAATAGTCATACGTGCTTATGGAAAGAACTTGCATGACATCTTTTGTCCTACCCTCCCGTGGCAGCGGGGTGCATATTGGAAAGTAAGGGGTATTAAGGCCTCCTTTCAATAGAGAACCGGAACAAAGCATTAACACATGATGAATACATGAACTCCTCAAACTACGGTCATCACCTGGAGTGGTCCCGACTATTTTAGCTCCGGGGTTGCCGGATCATAACACGTAGTAGGTGACTATAACTTGCAAGATCGGATCTAGAACATGGATATAATGATGATAACATAAATGGTTCAGATCTAAAATCATGGCACCCGGGCCCAAAGTGACAAGCATTAAGCATGGCAAAGTCATAGCAACATCAATCTCAGAACATAGTGGATACTAGGGATCAAGCCCTAACAAAACTAACTCGATTATATGATGAATCTCATCCAACTCCTCACCGACCAGCGAGCCTACGAAGGAATTACTCACTCCCTGTGGGGAGCATCATGGAATTGGCGATGGAGAAGGGTTGGTGATGACGAAGAATGAAGAACCCCCTCTCCGGTGCCCCAAACAGACTCCAGATCTGGCCTCCCGATGAAGAACAGGAGGTGACGGCAGCTCCGTCTCATGGAACGCGATAATTCTTTCTCCCTAATTTTTTCTGGAAAGATAGGATTTTATAGCGTCGGTTTCAGGGTCTATGGGGCCACCAGGTGGGGACAACCCACCTGGGTGCGCCTGGGAGGGCTGGCTCGCCCTGGTGGGTTGTGCCCACTGTCGGTGTCAAAACCGGCCGATCTCGGGTAGGGGGTCCCGAACTGTGCGTATGAGGATCGAAGGTAACAGGAGACAGGGGACACGATGTTTACCCAGGTTCGGGCCCTCTTAATGGAGGTAATATCCTACTTCCTGCTTGATTGAATTTGATGAGTATAGGGGTTACAAGAGTTGATCTACCTCGAGATCGTTATGGCTAAACCGTAGATGTCTAGCCTAAATGAATTCTGATAGCCCCTACGGACTAATCCCTCCGGTTTATATAGACACCGGAGGGGGCTAGGTTGTATAGAGTCTGTTTACAGAGGAAGGAAACTACACATCCGGACTCCAATCTTGCCATCCACGCAAAGGAGAGTCCCATCCGGACATGGGGAAAGGTCTTCTACCTTATATCTTCACGGCGCATCAGTCCGGCCCATGTCACATAGCCCGGACGCCCGAGGACCCCTTAATCCTGGACTCCCTCAGTAGCCCCTGAACCGGTCTTCAATGACAAGGTATTCGACGCGCAGCTTCTCTTCGGCATTGCAAGGCGGGTTCCTCCTCCGAACATTTCAAAGTAATCTTCTGAATAAAAGAACTGTATCCGGCTCTGTATACCAGTCGCAACCCTCAACCTTGAAGGCAAAAATACTTAATCAAAATAAGGTCTATCAACTGACAACCCTTTCGGCGAACTGCCACATCTCGCCTCTTTATCATTTCAAACCATTTTTTAGACTCTCGCTTCGCATTTCGAGGCGCGGCCTCCACTGACACGTCTTGTCAAAACAGATATCGTGCCAATACGGGTTTGGGTAATCCAACCATGCCATTTGCATGACCCCTTGGGAATAGGCGAGTTTTAAGGCTTGAGGGAGGGCGCTTGATATTCACGCCTATATAAGTGGATAAAGATCCATCTTTTCACCCCACGCCTTCTTCCTTCCTCTGCCTTCGCATCCTCAAGCTCCAGCGCCCAAGCTTCAATTTTCCCACCGCCACCAACCTCTCCCGCCATGTCCGGATCCGGCTCTCAGGGCAAGTGGGTGGCCTCCTCCGTCATTGAGAAGGACGTTAAGGAGCTCCGGGAAGCGGGGTACCTGACTGCGGACGTCGTGCACAGGCTCCCTGCCAAGAAGCTGGTCATCCCCACCCCGGAGCCCGGCGAAAGGGTTGTGTTCATCCCCCACTTCGTCCACGAGATAGGGTTTCCCCTCCACCCCTTCGTCCGTGGCCTCATGTTCTACTATGGGCTAGATTTCCACGATCTAGCCCTGAATTCCTTCCTCTACACATCAGCGTTTATTGTCGTGTGCGAGGCGCTACTCCGCATCCCCCCACACTTCGTCCTCTAGCTCGAAGTCTTCAATGTGAAGCCGAAGGTGGTCGACCGGCAGCATGCGGACTGCGGCGGCGCCATGGTGAGCAAGCTCCCCAACATCACTTGGCCCAAAGGGGCCTTCGTCGAGACCGTGAAGGTGTGGCAACAGGAGTGGTTCTACATCGCCGAACCCCGTGGCGCCAGATGGGCGGCTACTCATGAGGTCAGATCCGGGCCCCCTATGCGGCTCGTGTCATGGACCAACAAGGGTCTGGACTGGGGGTCGACCGACGAAGTGATGATGCTGCAAAAGCGCTTCAAGAATATGATAAAAAAGGACACCAGTCTCACTGACGTGATTCAGGTGATGCTCTTCCGCCGGATACTCCCTTGCCAATGCCGGCGTCTCCATATGTGGGAGTTCAATCTGGAAGGTCCCCGGACCCTGCAGCGCTTCTTCAGCACAACGCACAAAGAGATCTGGAAGCTGCTCTTCAAGGCCCAGAAGACGTGGCCGAAGAAGACCGAAGACATCGGCCTCGACATCGAGAACCTGGCCACTCCTATAAGTATTTTAGTTTCAAAAATAATTTTGGTCCACAAATCAAAGGTTATACTGAGATTTCCATTCCTCATTCAGGGCTGGACAGCGAAGGCGGAGCGGATCAAGTGTCCGGCTCCGCTACTTGAAGACCCAGCCAATCCTGTACTAATGAGGATGCTAGTTCTGGCGCCGTATCATGCGCCAAAGAAGAAGGCCAAGAAGAAGGGCAAGGAGGCCAAGGGCGGCCTCCGCCGTAAAGGTACTTCGGACGCAGTGTCCGGAGAAACTGAAGCCCACTCCTCCCACAAGGGAGATGAATACGAAGAGAAGGAGGAGACGGAAAGTGGCTCTCCCCTAAAGGGGGGAAAGAACAAAAGGGCAGCCTCCGCAGACCTGGAGGAGGGGGCATCCAAGAGGGAGAAGATAACCCTCTCGGACGGTTCGGATACGGATGCCAAACACACCCCCAAGAGGCGCCTCAGGAAAAAGTCCCTGGCCGAATCATAAGTGTCAAAAAGGATACTTTGCCAATATTCAGTCTGTTATGGTTGTAATATAACATGGGGGGCACAACCCCCATGGAGACCGACGGCGGGGGCTTTGACCAGTCCGGCCCCCAACCGAACACAATTCCGGAGAACCATACGGCTCCGGAATCAAGCGAGCAACCCCCTTCGGAGGAGGGGGGAGCACCAAATCTGGCGGCGACCACCACTAATCTGGAGGTGCCGAACATTCTGGTGGAGGCACTACAACGTGCCGCCATCGTAGAGGAGCACCGCACCCTGATGGGTACAGTGGTTCAGATGGTTCAGTTCGCAAAGAGCGGGCTGGATGAAGCCTTCACCAGCGTGCTAACAGGCTTCGAGGTATGCGATGTAATATTCTTAGCCGCTTATCATATGAAAAAATATGCCTATATATAGATAGTAGCGCCTAAGACTGTGTTCGGTTTTTGAAAAAGGCCGAACAGAGGATCACATAGTATTTGGTAGAGGTGACGGACTTTTCTATTTTTATAACATGCTTCTTTGTTGGCGGCGACCGCCCAGGCAGCTGAAGTTTCCGATCTCAATCAGAGGCTGCAGCTGGCTGATGATGATATCGACCGCATGAACAAGCGGTTCGATGAGGCGCAAGGTATGTTTGAAATATCTCACACATGCCTGAATTGATATGTAAATTCCGAGTTTAAACTCATGCGCTGCTATGTGTATGATTGCAGGTAGCGCGGCCGAGGTCGAGACCCTCAAGAGTGCCCTTGCCCAAGCCAAGGAGGAGGCGAAAGTGAGCAAAGCGGCCGCAGACAAAGAGGCTACGGATTTAAAGTCCGAACAGGTCGCCCACCGCCAGTACGAGGAGAGGGTGACCGAAGTGGAGCAAGAGCTCAAGGACGCCGCCGGCAAGTGCGAGTCCTTGGAGGAGAAGAATAAGGCCTAGGCGGCTGAACTCGCCAAGGCCCTCCAAGAGGCCAAGGAGGCACGGACCGAGTCTCGGGCAGCTCGTGAAGAAATTCGGCAGTCCGAACAGATAGCGGCTGGTAAGCCCTTTCTTTTGAAGACTATATTTGGCGGTTAAAGATATGCCTTGCTCACTCGACTGTTGAGTTCTCGAGAAGCATTTGCGGATCTTCCGAAGAGTGCCGCCGACGCCAGGCAGTTCTTCAGGGCCTAGGAGGGGCACATGATGGAGAAGCTCTTTTGGTCACAGTTCGCGGCGCCGGAGCGTCCGGCGCTGTTGAACAACTAGATGATGCAACTGGCAGACCTGCATAGGATGTCCAGATTGGCCATGAAGAACGTCATAGTTCGGCTGTGGCCAACCGAACCCATTCCTAGCAGCTACTAAGGCCTGGTGCAGTGACTTGCCAATGCGCTGCCCCGAATTAAAGCTGCCAAGCGCTTGGCATGCATAGAAGGTGCGCGGATGGCCTTTGCCCGTGTCAAGATGCACTGGGCGAAGATGAAGGCCGCCTTCGTGGCAGTCGAGGGCCCACCCGAAGGCAAGGACCACCGCAAGCCGGAGCAGTATTTTGAAGACGTCCTGGATGGTGCCTGGTTAATAGAGGGCCAATGCTCAGAGGATATCATATTTGAGTGAATGTATCCGAGCTGCCCAGACATTGTTTTATAAACCAAGGCTGTGTAATATATTTATGTCTTTGTCTGGAATTGCTTGCCTCCTGTGCGGCCGTATTTTGTTATCTTGAAAGTTTGCCACTCATCGGCTGCAGCCCCCACGTAGATACTATGGGGGTGTTCGGAATAACGCATGGTCACTCTTGACCCAATGTCTTGGTCCATAAAGGAGGTGTCTACGTAGCGAACTAGGCAATCAGACTATGCGGCTTTAGCACTTTCACTTAACCATAGGAGTTTGACAGTGGGACTAAGTACTAGCCCCTGGTGCATATGCGGATATCCGAACTGGGATGCCTTAGGCGCGTGACTCAACGGAAGCCAGTCCTTCATATAATACGGAAGAAATCGTAAGAGATTTATATTAAGTCGCCGAATCGCTGACCAGCTCTCGCCGCATAATGACAGTCAGTTTTCGGCTTTCTCTACTGAGGTGTTTAAACGGGCGAACCAAAAACACAATCGCAGTAGTTCTCCCTTTACTACCCTAGCCGAACAAGCGGAAAGTAAGGTAGTAACCATAGGAGCCGGGCCACCCAACTATTGACCAAAGACATGATTCCGTGCTGATGCATATAATGCAATATTCGGGACGCCGAAGTATACTCTGAAAGTGTTCGGACTTTGTTTGGAAATATATGTGGCCGAATAAAGCCTATGGAATTTTAAGCTATGCCGAAGTGTATGCCAATCTGACATGAAGAGGGAATACAGATTATGAAATAAGCCAATACCGAATAGGGTTGGTAAAAACTGTTTCCATTATAGTCTGATTGATACGTCAAAACGTGCTCTTACATATAATGCCATAAGCATCAAGGCTATTTTACATGCCGAGAGTTTGAGAACGAGGGAAAGCTGTATACTGGTCCTAAAAAAGAAAAGGTAGTCATGAAGATCCTTTGGACACCCTGTCGCACGTCTGCACCGCTTTTCGCCTTGGTGGAGGATCCTTTGAAAGGATCGACGATCGTGTATATAGAAGGGGCCTTGGGAAGGGCCCTTGTACCACCGTAAAGTGATTTAAGTTTTAAAGAACCTGTAGTATGAGAGAAAATAGAAAAAGAAGAAGGAGATTAAGGTCCGAATAGGGTCGAGCCGTATTATGGACCTCGTCCGCAGAGTGCCTCTGTCATCGCCCAAGGTATTTTGAGTGCATAGTTGTGCACACGCGGTACATATGCTGCGATTAGTTGGGGCGATGGACGGAGGCGGAACTGCTAGTCCAGTTTTGGATTGAACGAGATGACGTTCTACAGAGTAGGCTGGACTCGTATAATAGTGTCTGGAGGCTTGATGGCTGATGAAGTGTTCGGCTTGATAGGGTCGTTCTGTACCTCAGCTGCAACAGCCGCGGTGTGCTCCTCAGTACGGAGGGAGCGTTCCATGTTTCCATTGACTATGATAACGCCGCGGGGTCCAGGCATTTTTAGCTTTAAGTAAGCACAATGCGGGACTGCATTGAAGCAGACGAAGGCAGTACATCCGAGCAGTGCGTGATAACCACTTCGGAAGGGGACGATGTCGAAGATCAAGTCTTCTCTTGGGAAGTTGTTTGGTGAACCGAAGACTACTTCCAATGTTAATGAGCCCGTGCTGCGGGCCTCAACGCCATGTATCACACCTTTAAAGGTGGTGTTACTAGGCTTGATTCTTGATGGGTCAATACCCATTTTACGGGCAGTGTCTTGATAGATCAAGTTAAGACTGTTGCCGCTGTCCATAAGGACTCGAGTGGGATGATAACCGTCGATAATTGGCTCGAGGACCAGGGCTACCGAACCTCCATGACGGATACTGGTCAGGTGGTCCCTGCAATTGAAGGTGATTGGACAAGCCGACCACATGGTGAATTTGGGGGCGACAAGTTCTACGGCGTAGACGACACTTAGTGCGCGCTTGCGCTCCCTCTTGGGGATATCTATGACATAGATCATGTTCACTGTTTTCACCTCAGGGGGAAATTTCTTTTGCCCCCCTGTGTTCGGTGGGCGGGGCTCCTCATGGTCCTCGCTTGGCGGCCCTTTCCCCTTATTTTTGGTATTTAACTTACCGGCCTGTTTAAGGACCCAACAGTTTCCATTGGAATGATTGGCAGGCTTGTCAGGGGTGCCATGAATCTGGCAATGCCGATCGAGTATTTTGTCCAAATTAGATGGACCATCTTTATTTGCCTTGAATGGCTTCTTCCGCTGACCGGAGTTAGAGCCACTGAATCTAGTGTTGATCGCTATGTCTTCAGTTTCTTCGCTGTTGTTTCGAAGCTTGTGTTTGTTGCGTCGTGGCCTGCCATTGTCGTCCCTGACTTCAGAGGTGCCAGGGTCGTTGGTACCATTACTTCTGTGAGCCAACCAGTTGTCCTCTCCCGCGCAGAAGCGGGTCATGAGGCAGTAAGAGCTGCCATAGACTTCCGCTTTTCCTGACCGAGGCGTCGGGCGAGCCATTCGTCGCGGACGCTATGTTTAAAGGCCACGAGGGCTTCGGCGTTCGGACAGTCGACGATTTGGTTCTTTTTAATTAAGAACCTAGTGCAGAGTTTGCGGGCTGACTCACCGGGTTGTTGGACTATATGACTAAGGTCATCGGCATCCGGAGGCCGGACATAGGTACCTTGGAAGTTGTCTCTAAAGGCATCCACCAAGTCTTCCCAGCTACCAATAGAGTTCTCTGGTAGGCTGTTTAACCAGTGTCGCGCTGGTCCTTTCAGCATTAGGGGGAGGTTTGATGGCATGGAGATCGTCGCCACGGGCCATTTGAATATTGAGAAGAAAATCCTCAATCCATACCGCGGGATCTTTCGTTCCATCGTATGATTCGATGTTTATGGGTTTAAACCCTTCTGGAAATTGGTGCTGCATTACCTCATCGGTAAAGCACAAGGGGTGTGCGGTGCCTCTGTATCGGGCAACGTCACGACGGAGTTCGGATGATATCCGTGTTCGGTTTTTGGCCCGAGTACGGTTATGCTGCACGTGCCAAGCTTGAAGGCCATCGTCTCTCGTTGGAGCACGCCCCCTTGATCCGTAGATTGGTCTGGTTTGGCCGGCTCTATTGTCTAGGTCCTGACGTAAGTCGTAGGTGTAGCCCGGAACCGCTACCTCTTTGCTTCGACGCTGAGGTGGCGCGGGCTGGTGTTCGGCGTAAGCTGCCGATCTGTCTCGCCCATGTGGTGGCCGGTCTGGTTCATCAGCATTATTATATCTTGACGGTATTGGCTCAAGGGCCTCATCATCGAATTGTGGCAGTAGCTGACGCTTCGGATAACTCTTTGTTGGGCGGTCGAGCCCGTATTCCTCCGCTGCAAGGACCTGGGTCCATCTATCGTTGAGCGTATCCTGTTCGGCTTGAAGCTGTTGTTGTTTCTTTTTTCGGCTCCTCGCAGTTGCGATGAGCTGTCGCTTAAAGCGTTCTTGCTCGAGGGATTCCTCTGGCATGATGAAATCTTCATTGCCGAGGCTGACTTCCTCCTCGGAGAGCGGTAAATAGTTACTATCCTCCGAATCTTCATTCTCGGCCAGTTCGTCTGACTTGTCCATCTTCCCAATCATCCTGCTCTACGACAGGCTCGATGGGGTGGTCAGAGTCTTCGGCATTCTCCGGAGTTTCATTGTCTCCGGTGCCAGTATTGCTTTCTTTTTCCCGAAGTGATCGTGAGCGACACCGCTGGCGTTGACGCTTTGGTGGTACCTCGACGGGCTTGTCCTCGATCGGATCCTGATTGCTACCGTCGTCCTCTTTGGGCGTATCCACCATGTAAACATCGTATATAGAAGTGGCAGTCCACCGTCCGGTGATAGGCGAATTTTGGCTTGGTTCGGCGTCAGCATCGTCGTCCAGACCGTCGATGTCTTCGGAGGCGTAGTCGAGCATGTTGGTTAAGTCTTCGACAGTGGCTACCAAGTGGGTGGTGGGTGGGACGCAAAATTCCCCGCACTCAGCCCCTAGTTCAGGCTAGGCGTAATTCGGAGGTGATACCTCCATGATGGCGAGAGACTGCATTAAGTCCAAGGCATCGCTTAAGAGTGAAGGTCGGACGGGGAACCGAGGACCTGCGGAGCTGGGCATGGCAGATTCTGCCAGATTATGCTCACCAGATGTAGATCTCAAGAGTTCGGAGTTGGCATCTAGAGGCGAGTTCGGCTATGCAATGACAAGGAGGTCCTGCTTGATTCCAGGCTCGCCAAACATACAGTTGCTTCTGGGTCTCGGAGAAACGAGAAGGTGGCTGGGGTGTTGGGGAGTTAATGAGTTGGTGGGCGTGCTGACCATGGGACGGTGTTGGTGTCGGGTTCGATGATCTTGTCGGGGACGCGCTTGTTGAGGTCCCTGAGGATCTCACCGAGCGGGCGGGTCATCCCGGTGGGCTTGTCGAGCGGCACGACGTAGTTGGTGCTGGGCACCCCCTTCCCCGACGCCCCCGTCCAGCCTCACCAGCCCGCACGTGCCCCGCCCAAGCCGCCGCTGGCCCGACGCGCATCGCCAGCCTGCGCCCGCGCGCGTCCTCGTCATGTCCGCCTCGATGCTCAGCTCGTAGAGCTGCAAGAACTCCGCAGGGTCGGGGGTGCCGTCGTAGCGCGGGGGCAGGTCCGGCTTGAACTTGCCTGGCCAGATGATGTTACGCAGCTCCGGAGTAAAGGCCCGGCAGCCTACTGTGGCCACCGGGGCCCATCGTAGGGGAGGAGCCTGATCCTAATGCCAACGCTCCGCCGCCGCAGGCGGCCCGCGATCTTGATGTGGAGGCGCCGGGAGTGCAGGAGCATTTTCTCGTGGTAGAGGGACTTCTTGGCAGCTTCCTTCTTCATGTGCAGGCACTTGGCGTGACGGGTCCACCGAGGGGCCGCGCGTCTTGGGGCTAGGACGCCGTCTTGGTGCGGAGGTGGCGGAGGCGCCCCATGAGCTATGTGCCCACGGCTGGAGGACGGCGAGGTAGCGAGAGAGATGGTACAGGGTTGCCCCCAGCAGCACTGACGAGCTCGGCGATGTGGTCCGGCCAGTCCTCGTAGAGATCGTCGACTGGGCGGTAGTGCAGTAGTTCGCGTGCCATGAGCAGCACGGCCTGCGCGTCCGTGGGCGCGCGACGAGCGTGGGACGATGAGCCGACCGGAGTTAGCGACGGGGTGGCGGTGCGGCCGTCCCGCCACACAGAGGGGTGCAGTGATGATGCTTGCTGCTCGTTTCCCGCCGGGCCGGTGGTGGCCGGGGATGGAGAACGACGGGGAGGCCCGCCTACAGGAGCTGTCTGAGCGACATGAGCAGCCCGGCGCTCGGCGCGGGCTGGGCGTGCGTCTGCCATGGACGCGGCAGTGGAGCGCAGGTCGACGGGAGAAAAGCTTCAGCGCACCCCTACCTGGCGCGCCAAATGTCGGATTACGGGTTCTGGCAAACCCTTGAGGGTCGAACACTGGGGTGCGCACGAAGATTTCTCTCCCCCTAGCTCAGACTCTAGCAACGATCTCAAAGCCAAGCTTGCCGAACCCAAAGAACAAGGGACACAAGAGTTTATACTGGTTCGGGCCACCGATGTGGTGTAATACCCTACTCCAGTGTGGTGTGGTGGATTGCCTTGTAGGCTAGGGATGAACAAGTACAAGGGAAGAACAGCCTCCTGGGGAGAGGTGTTCTTGAGCTCGAGGAGCTTGTGCGTGTCAAGATGGTCTGGGTGATCCAAGATCAGTTTTCTCCTACGGTGGTGGCTAGTCCTATTTATAGAGGCCCCGGACCTCTTCCCAAATGTTTAGGCGCGAAGGGATCCCACAACGGGGGACAGCTAGTACAAGCTATCCTGACAAAAGGTGGTCTTCACGTGCCAAAGGCTCTAGTGGTGACGCTGTAGTGTTCTCCGCGATGACCTCCGTCCTGCCGTCCTGATGGTCTTGGTCGCGTTGCACCGATATGGAAACCTTTGCCTGATGCCAGGGGACTCCTCGCGTGCACCTGCGCCTTTAGCACCAAAGAGGAAACTAGTACTCTGCGCCCGCTGGTGCCTACCTGGCGCCCGCCTGGCCTTGGTCGTCATGGCTCACGTCACGAGAACCTTACGAGGTACCCCTCACCTTGATCTCTCCGCTCCTCGCGAGCCATCCTAGTGAGGCTCCCCCTGAGGGGGTCTTGTGTCATCCGCCTCGCAAGGCATGGCCCCTCGCGAGGGTCTTGTGCGTTTTCTGCTGATGATGGGCCATTCCAGGCCGTTAGAGAAGCCACGCCCTGGGCCGCAGGCAGGCATGTCTGGGTACCCCCGTTCGCAGGACGCCGACAGTAGCCCCCGGGCCCAAGGCGCGCTCGGACTTGGCTTCGTGGCGAAGCCAAGGGTCAAGTGCGGAGTGCAAAGGGCCCCAATAGCCTGCGGCCTTGATTGACGCGTGGCAGTTGACGGGACGTGGGCCTCTCCGCTTCCCCACACTGCCTTGGCAACTGCCTGACTGACAAAAGGCTAGCACACGCCGTGCTGCCTTCATTGCTCCCCTTCGTCTTGCACCAGATCCCCTTTCCTGCTTCCGCTTCCAAAGACTCCAGATCCGCATGAATCCTCCTCCGAGCCTACAACCAATGGCGCCCGGCAAGGCAAAGGCCGCTTCCCCGCCTGCCTGGTTTGAGCTTGCTCTGAGCGCGCCCAGTGTTTTGGAGAAGAACCTTGCTGCCACGCTCCTGATGACGGCGGAGGGTGACGAGAAGAGGAAGACCATGCTCCGGGCTGGCTCCGCTGAGCCCGGGGCCTAAGGCAGCACCTTCTATCCCTTCTTCACGAGCATTATTGTTGCGGGGTTGGTTCCTCCCTTCTCCGATTTCTTATACTCCGTCCTCAGCCATTACAAGCTTCATGCCCTCCATCTTCATCCCAACTCCGTCCTCCTTCTGTCGATCTTTGCCTTCTATTGCGAGGCATACGTTGGGGTGATGCCGTCCGTGGTGTTGCTGCGCCACTTCTTCTATCTCTGGATCAAGAACGACCACTGCTCGCGGTGCACCAACTTCATCGCATCCAACAAGACCAATGCGATCTCGAAGGCCGGGAAGAAGGCCGAGGGCTTCAGGAGTAAGTGGATCCTGATGGATGCCAAGTGCTCTTACCCCCGGCTGGTGCTGCCGACGGAGATGCCCTCGTCTCACGACGGGTGGTTCTGCGCGAGGCTCTCTGACCCTCGGGCAGAGCAGGTGTTGGAGAGGATGACCGCCAACCTGAAGCCTGGCGACCCAAAGGAGGCGAAGCTGACGGGGGCCACAATCATCAAGGAATTCATGGCGTAGCACATGGCTCCCCTCCAGGCGCGCTCGTGCCCCTTGCGGATGCTCGGGACGAAGGAGACGACCTCCGTCTGCGTCCGGAGGCCCTGTCTGATGAGGAACTGGGCGCAGCCCTCCGCTCCTTGGTTGGGGATGACCAAGGGTATCCGCTGGACACCTTCGTTCCCTTGTACCGCCGCCCGGATGGGGCAACACTACAAAAAAAGACACATCCGTGACATTTTGGGCCGAACGAAAATCTTTTCTGTCATACTTATGACACTTCTATGACAATAATTGTGACAAAACACGGTATCATCATAGATGTGGTGGGGTCCTACTTCATGACAAAAAATCATGATAGAAAATGGGCTTTTCATCCTGGGCGGGCCGGAGATGCAGCTGCATGACATTCTTTGGGCCGTCCATGACGGAAAAAACCGTGGTAGAAGCGAGGGCGAGGAAAATATCGGGGTGTTCCTGGTTACGGTGGGTGGTCGGGGCCAAGCGATGCGTGTTTCTCTCGTACACGCACGCGCGTGTGTGCGAGGCGTTGGGCTCTAACTGAACCCGAGCGATTGCACTGCAGGCTACGCGTTACTGAACCCGAGCGATCGATCGATGGCTGATAACTGAACCCGATCGAGCGATTCCGTCGCTACTGCTGCTAACTGAAGCCGATCGATGCTGCCTCTGGATGAACAGTGAGCGTTGCTGGGGGGTTTGTATGAATAGTTCCTGGTGGGGGTGGATGAACATGACCCCGTGGTGTTGCCTCTGGATGAATAGTGAGCGTTTCTGGGGGTATTGGATGAACAGTTCCCGGTGGGGGTGGATAAACAGGACCCCGATCGTTCGAGCCGGTTGGGGCTGGATGAACAGGACCCCGTGGAGGGCAGGATGAACAGGACCACCCCGTGGAGGGTAGGATGAACAGTAGACGGTGGAGGGCTGTATGAAAAGTAGCTCGTGGAGGGCTGGTTGAACCGTAGCCGGTGGAGTACCGCGCGGTGGAGGCTGGATGAACAGGAGCCCATGGATGAACAGTCGCAGGTGGAGGCTGGAGGAGGTCGACCGTGGATGAACAGTAGCCCGTGGAGGCTGGAGGGGGTCGACGGTGGAGATGAATAGTATCCCGTGGAGTCCCGTTTTGCGGTACGCCACACCCCTCCCGATGAACAGGACTCCCGTTTCGACCGTAGCGCTCCAACACAAGTCCGTTTCCTCCGTTTTGCGGTACGCCACACCCCTCCCGATCAACAGGACCCCCATTTCGATCGTAGGAGGTCCGTTTCCTCCATTTTGTGGTACGCCAGACCCCTCCCGAGGAACAGGATCCTGTTTCGAACGTGGCCGGTCGAACACAAGGCCGTTTCCTCCGTTCTGCAGTACACCAGGCCTCATTTCCATCGGCTGTTCTGTCCAAGCCCTCCCGATGAACACGACGACGCATTCCGTTCCGACCCAGCCCGTTGGCTCCCCATGAACACGACGACTACGCTGTTTCTCCGTTCTGACCCAGCCATGTACACGAGCCCTAGCCGTACATATGCGCGAGTAGGCGTTCGAGACCCTGCCCGTATATATGTACGTGGCCCTATTTTCTTTCTTGCACACTGGCCGCTGTACGTACGTGTACATGCTACGTGCGCGCCTCTACTACGACACGTGCGTGCCTCTACATCGACCAGTATGTACGTACACGTTCGCGACCAGAATGACAATGCTACGTACGCTTCGACCAGCTGGGTCCTGACTGTCAGGCACTTACTTGCCTGCGAAGATGTAGCTGGTGGGTCCCAGCAGTCAGGGGGGCGAATCGTTTTTTTTTGCCCGGACGCACTTCCTTGCGTGCGAAGATGTAGCTGGTGGGTCCCAGCAGTCAGGGGGAAACGTTTTTTCACGAAATACGGTGGCCCGTCCGGTGGGTCCCCACTGTCAGGTGGAGGAATAATTATTTTGCGCGTAATAAGGAGGCACTTCCTTGCTGCGGCCGTGGACCCAGCTGTCAGCCTCTCCATGTACAGTCCACGTCCGATGGAAGCCGTTCCTTGACCACGTTGACCACGCCACGCCGAGAGCACCAGGGTGGTGGACGATGGCGAGGCCTAGGAATGGGACGACGCGGAGCCGGGGAAGATGCGGCAGTGGATGCAAACGCGTAGAGGAGTACGAGGGTTCACTGGTTCGATGCGGTGTGAGGTTGCCGTCGCCGCAGAGTAATAGGGGGTGCGGGTGAGTAGAGGGATGGCCTGGCCAGCGGTGGGAATAGTAGGGGGCGGTGAGGCCTCCGCGGTCGCACAGCCGGCCACGAGAGGTAGGAGCATGCGGCACGACCGACGCTGCTTTGGGCGGCTGGAGCAACAAGACCAGAGGTTGAAGAAGCACTACGGCCGTTGGATGGACATCGTACGGTCACTGGAGCTAGAATCATTCATATTGACTAAGTTGAGGGAGTATTCATTTTTTTGTGCGTAATAAGGAGGCACCTCAAGTCAGCCTCCCACCAAGATGGGTCCCAACTAGCAGGGGGAGTATTCATTTTTCCGTGCGTAATAAGGAGGCACCTCCGGTGGGTCCGAGATGACAGCGTGGGGAACGTTTTTTCGCGAAATACGTTGGCCCGTCCGGTGGGTCCCAGCAGTCAGGGAGAAACGGTTTTTTCGCCAAATACGGTGGCCCGTCCGGTGGGTCCCTGCTGTCAGGTGGAGGAATAATTATTTTCGGCATAATAAGGAGGCACTTCCTTGCGGCTGCCGTGGACCCAGCTGTCAGCCTCTCCACGTAGAGTACTCTTCCGATGGAAGTCGTTCCTTGACCATGTTGACCACGCCACGCCGAGAGCACCAGGGTGGTGGACGACGGCGAGGCCTTGGAAGGGAATGACACGGAGGCAGGGAAGACTCGGCTGTTGTTTCCCACGCGGAGGGGAGTACGACTGTACGAGGGTTTAGTGGTTCGTCTACCGTCGCCGGAGAATAACAGCAGGTGTGGGTGAGTAGAGGGATGGCTAGGCCAGCGATGGGAGTACGGTGGGGCGAAGAGGCCTGCGCGGCAGCACAGCCGGCCGCGGGGAGGAGGGAGCAGGCAGTCCTGTCGGCGCTTGTCTGAGCGGCTGGAGCAGGAAGAGGAGAGATTAAAGAAGCACGACGGCCGTTGGATGGACATCCAACAGTCACTGCTTGTGCGTCAACCTTTTTTTAGGAAAGCCTCAAATATGTGGAAAACAGCATACAGCCCATCTGCCATTATTTCTAACAATTTACAGCCCATTTGCTAATTCTTAAGGTTTTTTTGGAGCCCATATTCTTTTTGTTAGCATTACAGCCAATATTGTGGCCACGGTTAAAAATTATACAAAATTTTGCATATTTCAGTGCGGTCCGAACTGTTTTTAATCCGGAAATTTCAAGTCACATTCAAACTGATTTTAAAAATAAATGTATATCAATATAAAATCCAACAAATTGTCCACGCATAAAAATTAATGCAATTTAAAATCTCGAAATGAAAAAAAGTAATTTGAAACTAATTGCCGGTTTGATGTGTTTTAAAAATGTACAGCCCATTTCTCATTACTGATAGGCAATTTTCTCGGCCAGCCGAATGAAGCTCTCCTCGTCTTGAAAGATTTGCAGCCCAACAGGCCTCACCAAGCGACTTACTTGGCAAATCACAAAAAGACTGGGCTGTGGCCATGGACCCAACTGCGGCCGTGGACCCAGCTGTCAGCCTCTCCACGTATAGTACTCTTCTGATAGAAGTCGGTCGTTGACCACATTGACCACGCCACACCGAGAGCACCAAGGCGGTGGACGACGATGAGGCCTAGGAAGGGGACGATGCGGAGCCGGGGAAGACGCGGCAGTGGATGCCCAGGCGGAGAGAAGTACGAGGGTTCACTGGTTCGACTGCGGTGTGAGGCTGCCGTCGCCGCAGAATAACAGGGGGTGTGGGTGAGTAGAGGGATGGCCTGGCGAGCGGTGGGAGTAGTAGGGGGCGGTGAGGCCTCCACGGCATCACAGCCGGCCACGGGAGGCAGGAGCACGCGGCATGACCGGCACTGGTTTGGGCGCCTGGAGCAAGAAGACCAGAGGTTGAAGGAGCAATACTGCCGTTGGATGAACATCGTACAGTAACTGGAGCTAGAATCGTTCATATTGACTAAGTTGACAAAGCCCTCCGTCCCCGTCAACTTGGTAGGCCCACAAGTCAGCCTCCCATCATGCTGGGTTCCAGCTGGCAGGGGGAGTATTCATTTTTTTGTGCGTAATAAGGAGGCACTTCCTTGCGTGCGAAGATAGCTGGTGGGTCCGACCTGTAAGCGGGGGGCACGTTTTTTTTGCGAAATACAGAGACCCTTCCGGTGGGTCCCAGATGTCAGGTGGAGGAATCAAAGACTTGAGAAGGCGTACAGAGGAAGCTAGTGTACCAGTAAAGAGACGTTGCTGAGTTTTAGAAAAAAGAGAGACGTGCTCCTGTAGCTGGTTCGAATCCAAACCTAGACTATGACTATATATGATGCTATGCTACTCTGCAAGTAATGAAACTGACATATCCAACGTTCGCTTCTCCTCTTCTCTACTTACTCTGCCTAGCATCAGAAGCTCTGGCCGCAGCAACCATGTCCGCTGGCTGCTCGTCCACCTGCTCTTCAGCAGGCAACAACCAAATCTGTGCCAAGTCGCCACCCGTACCATCGCCTGTGGGTCTCATCACACCCCCGCCGGCACGCGCGCCGCAGCCGGTTGCTGATCGCAACCCGCTGTCGTTGGTGTGGTGCCACTGCTGCAAATCACGCAGAGTCATCCGTCGCGTCTCAACCACAATCCTCAACCTTGGCCGAGTCTTGTACAAATGCCCGAATCATGGGGTAATAATATGTTTAAGTGTTGTTCTGCTGCTTTCAGTTGCTGTTTTTTTAATAGTTTGGTTGATGATCTTCCAATTTGATTTGTGCAGAAAAAGGAAGATTCGTGTGATTTGTATTTCTGGGAAGTTGCTGATGTGGGGGAGTGCAACTACGCTGATTATTTGCTTAGCCGAGGAATCCCAATACCGGCAGGTTGGGGTGTTGGACAAGTATCTAAAGGAACGGCAGAAGAGGAAGATGCAGAGCAGAAGGTTAAAGAGACAGTTCCTCTCATCATGGCCAAGCAACAGCTGCTGAACGGCCTTGATAGCAATGAGAAGATCAAAGAGCTTGTGAAGATAATGGGCAAAATTGATGTGCTCTGTAGGATGATTGTCTCTTTATTTGCAGTGTATGTAGCACTTGTGATGTAGTCAGTGGCTATGACATGAGCACTTTGCTGAAACTAGTAATGAATGAAACCTGTGTAGCAGGCTGGGCGTAGTGTTGTGAACATCTAATGATTTCTATTAACGGAAATCAGGGGGTATCCCCTTTTGCTCATAAACAAATAAATAGCAGAGGCCCTTTTGGTAATAAATAAATAAATTAGCAGAGGACCTGTGGGGTCAGCTTTGTTCTCATTCTAAGACGTCGAGCAAATTGCAGTCCAACAGCAAACTATGTCATCAAATTCAAGTTTCACAGCCAAATATGAGTACAACTAAACAACAATGTCATCATGTTTTAGTCGTCATACTATCACCAAACACAAATCAGCATACATAACAAGTGATGTTCTCACAGGAAAATACTATAACAAAATGTTCATCAGGTTTCAGTTGTCATAGCAAACACAATTTCACATAGTAGATAAAAAAACGTCTTCTGACAGGAAAATACAACAAAAGAAATGTAATCATCATCCGGAGCAGCAGCGTCAACATCTTCGCCATGTGTATCAGTCTGAATTGTAATTCCCCATGGTGTCATCTTCTTCTTCGTCCTCAACGTCCTCGAACGTTGGCTTCTTCTTGATCAACTCTTGTATGTCCACAGCACGACATGCAATCTTTTCGCCGGCGTCATTGACGTGATGGTTCTCAAAGATATTAGGAACATCTGTGTTATCTTGTACATCAGGAGCAGTGTAAGCATCATCTTGTTGTGCAACTGCATTAAACAAATTCCTCTGCTCAAACCTTTGCACTACTCTCCAGTCATCGCTACGTGCAAATGTGTCTTCCAAGAAAACTATCTGTGTTGCTTGATTTGCCAAAATAAAAGGCTCGTTGGTCTGGTACACCACCTTGACATTGATGGATTTGAAATAATCATCGGCTCTGGGTTTTGCGATCTTGGAAAACAGGTTATACCAACGACAGCACAACAGAACCACAAACCAACGATCCTCGAAACTGGAGATATACTGCAACTGAACAATGTCTGTTATGTTAGCATACATTTCAGTTGTCTCTTTGTCGTACGTATCCGTGCTCATGATGGCACTGTTTTGTGTCTTCCTGCCTTCGTCTCGTGCAAGGGTGTTGTAGCGCACATCTCCAACAATGCAAGATTCATAATGTCTTACCCGAGTATCAGGACCCATTGCTAGTGAGTAAAGGGCATCATCAACTGCCTGCCCATCCTCCCGCATCTTCCTAACCTATGGTTAGAAAATAGACAAGCTGATCATCTTATGTACTCAATATATTAAAAAAACTGATAGTGCAATTCAAAAGCTTACATGGCTCTTGAACCATTTCGCAAATCCTGCTTTAACCAGTTGTCAATGTTTGTTGGATTTTGCGGCAGTAACTCCTTTTTGTAGATGCTGCACAACATAGTGATCGCGTCAAACATCTAAATATATAAGAATGTGCTGCAAGTTTAGTAGATTACGATGTATAAGCTGCAGTACTTAGCACTTACTTGATATAAGGTAGTATCTGAGGACAGTTATTCAACACATACCAAACCATTTTGTCCAAATCTTTAGGTTTTTCCTCTTGTCGACACTTCCCTGTAACTCGAACAGAATAATCGAAAACATTGAGCCCGGGATTGTCTTCATCCATGTCTTAGCTGAGCTGATCAGCTGTTTCAATGTATTTTGAGCAGAATGTCAACGCTTCTGTAGCAATGTAGGCCTCTGCAATGGAACCCTCGGGTCTAGCTCTGTTCCTAACATAGCCCTTGAAAGTGCCTAGCCGCCTTTCAATAGGGTACATCCAGCCACACTATACTGGACCTCTAAGTAGTGCCTCATCAGGTAGATGAACAGCCAAATGCACCATCACATCAAAGAAGGCTGGAGGATATATCTTCTCAAGGTCGCATAGGATAGTTGGTATCTTGTCTCTAAGACGCTCCAAAGCATCTATCCTGATATTTCTACTGCAGAGTTCCCTGAAGAATTGTCCCAACTCTGCAACTGCTTTGTATAAGTCAGGGCGGCCCAATCCTCTAAGGATAACAGGTAAAACCCTTTGAAGTAGGACGTGGCAGTCATGAGTTTTCAACCCTTGTACCTTATCTCCATCTGCACGGACTCTCCTTTCAGGGTTGGAAGCAAATCCATGTGGGAATCTCACACATGACAGGACCTTGCAGAATTCTTTTCTTTTTACCTTGTCCAAGACGTACACAGCTGGTGCCATATCTCGTGGTTTACCTTCATCTTGCACCTGCAAATCCTTTCTGATACCCAGGTGTGTCAAATCAATCCTAGATTTTAAGGTATCTTTCGTCTTGCCTTCAATATTAAGAAGTGTGCCGATAATGATGTCACATATATTTTTCTCGATGCGCATCACATCTAGATTATGTCGCAGATCCAAATCTTTCCAATACTCCAAGTCCCACAAAGTGGACCTGCGGGTAAACAATAATCTCTCTTCTGCCCTCCCATGCTTCCTTTTCCCGCTACCATTATCAGGATGGTTTCCTGGTGTAATATGCCTGACCTTCTCTAATTCCACTTGCAACTCATTGGCGGTGAGCCTCATTGGCGCATCATGGTTTTCATGCTTTGCATTGAACACATGTCTTCGGTATTTTCTAGGATGCGGCTTGTCCTTGGCAAGGAAACGGCGGTGTCCAATGTAACTGATCTTGCTAAGTATTGCGTATGACAGTGGATTCCTGTCACAGCGAACACATGCATTGTAACCATGTGTCGTTTTCCCTGACATAGTGCGCAAAGCCGGATAACCATGGATGCACCAAATTATAACAGCACGCAGAAAGAAATCACCTGGTGGGCTCCCATATAGGTCTCGAGTTAGAACACCCCTTCATAGTTGTTGAAGTTCCTCCACAAGAGGCTCCATGAAAAAATCAAAATCCCTTCCAGGACTTTTTGGACCTGGGATGAGCAAGGCCATCATGTAGTTTGATTTTTTGGTGCAGACATTTGGAGGCATGTTGTAAGGGATAACAAGCACTGGCCACATGCTATATGTGGCGCTCTGGTTCCCAAATGGGTTAAATCCATCTGAAGCTAAGCCAAGTCTAATGTTTCACGGGTCAGCAGCAAACGTTTCGTGCTTCTGATTGAAGCTTTCCCACTCACTACCATGAGATGGATGGCTCATTACATTCTGATCTCTGAAATCCTGGTTCCTAGAATGCCACAGTACATCCTCTCTTGTTTCAGCATCATGAAACAACCTCTGCAATCTTGGTGTAACTGGAAAATGTCTCAGAACATTATGAGGAATCCTATTCACAGCATCGCCATCTTTCCATCTTCATGATTTGCATTTCGGGCATTCACTTAAGTTGGCATAATCCTTCCAGAACAGAACACAATTATTATTACAAACATGGATCATATCATATCCAATTCCAACTGCACGAAGGAAATTCTTCATTTTACTGTAGGTGTGTGGCAGCTCAGACGCATCTGGGAAAGCTTTGCGGAAAGCAGCCAACATCGCATCGAATGATTTGTTGGTCATCCGCTCAGATGTCTTAACCTGAAGAAAGGTGACCATAGCTGAGAATACTGACAGCTTATTTCCTGTGGTGACAGCCACGTTGCATTGTTCCAACATGCGGACCCACCGTTTTTCTTCTGCAGGTGAAAGTTCACGGAATGCACGAGCATTTCGTAGCATTGTTTCAATGTTGGTCAAACTCACTGGCTCCGCCACCACCTCCTCCTTCTCCTCTTCCACCTGAGAATCAGGCAGATCAAGATGGTGATCTTCTGCTTCCACGTAGTCAATAACATTGACGTCCACAGCTTCACCATGATGAACCCACCTAGTATACGTGACCAACATCCCATACAAGTGTAGATGATTTTGCACAGTTGACTGGGGTCTTGTAACTGAATTCATACAACTGCTACACGAGCAGAGCACATCTGATTTCGGACCACCGTACTCAGCTCTAATAAAGTTCATGAAGTTTTCAACCCCCTCGACATATGCAGCGGAGAATCTTTGAGCAGAAGTTATCCAAGTCCTGTCCATCTATTAGACATACAAATTAGTTCTTCTACTAGATATTACAGGAAAAACATATATGCTTTTTTATGAAGTGCAGAAGAAAATACCTAGGTCGATGTCTAAAGCTATGGCAAGATATTTGGATGAGCAGATCTATGTAACGAAATATATGTAAAGCTAATTCAGCAAACAAATTTGAGTGCTAAATTATGGCAGGCTGTTTCAGCAGTCAATGAGGCCGAGCACACAGCCATCGAACTATCGAAGGCCATCGCAGCAACAAAGATCGAGTATAAAACGGTGTAGAGCTATTTCACCTAACAGATTGGCTACTAGACCATGGCAATCTACGTCACAATAAATATATGGCAGGATATTTCAGCAACTAATCGGCCTTGGCATGCCATCTCAGCTAAGCAGACTGAGTGCAGAACAGGGCAAGGAAGCTTCTTAAGCAGAGCATATTGACTGTAAACTACTTCGGCAAACAGTGAGATTAACAGCGTCTATCAGCTAACATTCAGCGCTACACCGACATGCACGGGGCCTCAGTCTAGAATGCGCGTACCATGGGAGAAGCTGACCACCGTGCATCTCCACACGAACGTCACCAGCGGTGGCGGCGCCGACCGCCGTGCGCCTCCACAAGAACGTTGCCAGCGGTGGTAGCGCGGCTAGAGGACAGCAGTGTATGAGAGCGTACTGTGGGAGCGAGAGGATCGCCGTGCGTCCCCTAGACGAACCGCGGCGCCGACGTATCGGCGTGGCGGGGAGGGCGGCTTTGGCGGAGCGAGTGGAGTGGAGGGGGA
>NC_057796.1:94691924-94694408 GCF_018294505.1 Triticum aestivum | reverse complement strand
GCATGGTCGGTTTCTCCAAGTGTAGTCCCACGTGTCAGTGAAGAGGCAAGCCGAAGCGCGTTCCGTTTGCGTGAGCCGTGTGCAGGACCGAACGTGTGTGGGGTGCAATGCGACCGCGACAGGGGTGTTGTGAGTGTACTGCCTTTTTTCCTTTTAAACTAGGTGCTTCGCCCCCTCAAAAAAAAACTTGTTGCTTCGCACGATCCATCGATACTACTACTAGTAATCCGGTAATCCCGACTAAAACGGCGCGGCCGGGTCTTTTCCCGCGCGATATGCTGGGAGGTTGACTTAGTTGGTTTTTTTAGGACGAGTAAAGCTACACCTACGTGGTCCCAGATACGTAATTAACATAATGTGAAACGTGTGAGCTATTGATTGTAGATTGGGGGAGGGAGGGGCCCACCATCGTGAAAATTAGGGGAGGAGAGAGAGAGAGGCCATTTACGTTAACCCTTTCGTAGGTTCCCGTAGATGTAGAAAAATGTGAAATGCGTGAATGTGCATTTGCAGATAACGCCTTCCCTCGTTCATCCTTTTCTCCCACAAGATCTTGATCTTCCGTGCAACGCACGGGCATCTTGCTAATACTCCTACAATATACTATATTATTGTGAAAGTTCATATACACCTGCCGAGATTAATGCAAACATGGCAGATTTTCATTACATTTCGAACTTTTATAGGACAGAAAAATAAAAGAAACCCGACCCTAAACCTATTCTACGACGGCGACCGACGTCCTCCATCTGCGATCTCCATGTACGGGGGCGTGGTTCAAGACCCGTGAAGTGAAGGTGCGGTCTCCGGCAAGGAAAGGTAGAACACGGGAGACGGACTGGCCAGTTGGCACACCATACCCTACTCATCCTCGGAGGAGTCCCCGACCTCGGCGGTGCCGGACGTTGGACGGCGGCAAGTAGGACGCGTGGCTGACGGTGCTCCCGTCGTCGGACGCCAGCGTGGCCACCGCTTGTGCGGCGACTTGAGCGAGGGCGACGACCTCGAGCTCCATCCCCGAAGACAAGCTCTCCCGCAGAGCGTTCGCGCTTGCGGTCATGGCAGATGTGGTGCCAGGTAGGAGGACAATGCGCTATGGTGTGGAGGTTAGCTGGGTGTTGCCGCTTTAAGTAGCGCATTCCGATGAGGCCAAGCGTCCTGGTGCATCATTAAGTCACCAGAGTTGGTTCCTCGGGCACCGAGCCTCTTAACGACGGCATACGGACGGACGACATGAATGCGGGCAGCTGGCGCCGACTGGGAACGCACCGCACGACGGTGCGAGGGATGAGGGTTTTTGGTGTTCCAGGGTAGTCAGTTGCGGTCGTGGCAACGTTGGAGATGCCTTTTGCTCACATGCGATCGACGCATGTCATTGAAAAAGCAAGACGACCCGGCATGGTCTCAGGTCCTGAGGATGCAGTTGGCCGCGCTACACCACTCCGCGGATGCGTCCCAACGCCCTGTGCATCCTCGACGAGCCAGGAGTTGGGGTGTGTTTGGATTGTGGCCAAAGTGCACCTTACCAAAATTTTGGTCATGACCCAAAGATTGGTCTTTGTTTGGATGGTTGCCATTTTTTTTTGAGGTTTTGGTCATGACCCAAAAATGGATGGTTGCTGTTTTTTTGGCATGCCCATGAACTCTAGCCAACTCTAGTTCATTTTTCTTGCCGATGTCGGCCAAATCATGGGCATCCAAAACCTCAACCAAAATTGTGGCTACCCAATGCTTTGATGGGCAACCTTGGGCACAAACCAAACATACTAGCTGTTGGTCGTGCCACAGCACTAATGCCACCCTCGGCACACTGAAACTAACCGTGTCTAGCGACGATGAGCGTGTCGCTCACCACGGTCGCCGTGTCCAGAGGCGGTGCTGGAGCTGCGCCACGTTGTTGGCCCCCACGACCCACATGAACGGTTGTCGTTGGCGAGGAGGTCGTGGGCCAGCTGCTCCATTGGACTAGTTTGCGCTACGTCGTCCCGACAGGTGTGCCCCACATGTCGGTTTCCCTGTTTTCCCAGCCATATTCGAGCGTCAGTGCTCCGCGTTGCGCATTAGGCCTTTCACTATGTAGGCCAAGCGAGACAACTTATTGTTTATTTGAGCCGGTCAAGTATAATCATGTGGCGTTTGCTTATTTCTCATTCATCTCCAACCCTCTTCTCCATCGATCATGTCGCCCTCGGGTCGGGTCCATCCTCCCGCATGCCTCATTTGAACATTCTGTCGAGTATCATTCGCATGTGGGCCTAGACCATGCTTGTATTTCCAATGTTTATTTGTAATTTTTCCGACATGCATACAAACAAACGGTTCGTTTGAAGTTTCACTTCGCCTCCACTACGTGTCGCTTCGCGTCTTAGTTTTGGCATCCCATTCAGTTCATGCATTCCCTGACACATGTTGACGAGATCGATTGATGTTCAGAGATCAATTGCGTGTCGTGCAAGGAGATAAAGGTTTGGTCTGTTTCTATGA
>NC_057796.1:94625127-94691612 GCF_018294505.1 Triticum aestivum | reverse complement strand
GTGTGGATCAGAGGGAGTATATTGTATGTTCATAAGCGAAACGAACGTATTGTACCCACCCTAGTCCTCTTTCAATCGATCTCCGGACCCCGAGATGAAATTGAGAGAGAACGAGTGGGGGCATGTGTGATACCTAAGGCGGATTCAAAATTTTGAACCGGTGATCATAGCATCCGCAAATCATATACAAAGGGTATTCAATGTTCGTTTCATTTTTGAACGTACAATATACTCCCTCCTATCCTTTCTAGTTTACATATAAGTTTTATGTGTAGTCAAAGTATCTCTACTTTGATACAAAAAGTATCAACATTCAACAACGCCCAATCAATATTGTTAGATTCGTACGTACTCCTAGATTTGTACTCGAGATGGTTTCCAATTTGTTTTCAACCACGTGAATGTGCTTGTTCTCGCGCATGCTCTTCCTACTAGGATTTCGCCACGTATAGCCAGTCCAATAGTAACTTTTTTTAAGCTCCCTGTCCAATAGTACTAGTGGAGTACTGACAACATCTGTACTAGAGTATGCAGTTCTCATAGTTGTACTCCCTCCTTCCATTTATATAGCGCCTATGTGGAGGAGAGAGATGTGAAAAAGTAAGGGGAGTGAGCTCTCATGCAAGAGCCTAGCTATATACGCATTCCTAGTTAAATACGTACAATAAATATGAAGAAAGAGATGGAGAGGAGATGGAAAAAAGTACTAATACAATAGCCAACCTTATAATTTTTTTTGCGGGAAATAGCCAACCTTATAGCCCACACTACTGTATGAGTGCATATAATAGATGATGGCTATAGATGACATGGTAGTTCCTTATAGCCATCTACTAGCTATATTGTTAACCATGCTCTAATGCGTTTTTCAAAACCGCATTTGACTATTGACAAGATTAATAGTACATGAGATGTATAATGTGAAAATTATATCATTGGAAGCTCCTTTCACATACGTATCCCTGCCTTACCCTCCCTTTCGGTCACTTACTGGCGGACCCCATGCTTGGTAGGCCCCGCATGTCAGTTACTCAATGGGTTCGGCCACGTCAGGGGATCCTTATCCGTAGTATACTCCCTCTATTTTTATTTACTCCGCATAAAATGACGCAGGCGGGGGAGGGGGAAGGACGTCGATTTGCTCTCAACTGCGGTCCCACAAGCGAGCGAAAACACAAGACGAAGCGCGTTCAATTCGGTGAGCGACGTGGAGGGTCCAGCGTGCCGGGCTGCAACGCGAAGGCGACAAGAGCGATGTACACTCAAAACCGATTGACCGGTTATCACCGAAACCACTATTCACACCAGAACCTTCACTGCTCGGCCTACGCCAGCCACTCCCCTAAAACCACACCTAATCTCCAGCCCCTTCCCACACCTTTCGATCCCCTAGCCCGCATCAAGCATCCCCTAGCTCGCCGAAAAGCCATGGTGCGCCGCAAGATCACGTACTACAAGTTGCTGACGCCGGAGCGCCGCGCAGAAATCGCGGCGGCGGTCGGCACCAGAGACCTCCGTTCCCAAGCTTGCTTTGCGGCGGGCCAATCCCCGAGTACTCTGGAGCCAAGCTACAAGGAGGAGGAAGCCGATCCAATGTTCATGGCGGAGGTCGCGACGCAGAAGGCCCCCGATGGGTATGAGACGATGGACGTCGACTTCGTGCCGGCGTCTGAGTCCCCCATGGTGTAGGCAGACCAGCGGTTCAACCTGGCGATACTAAAGGAGGACCGGGAGGTAGAGGCTCAACTCGACGCGTAGCGCACACATGCCGCTGCCATCGAGGCTCCCCTGCAGGCGGAACCAGATGTCGTGGATGTGAATCGGGCGACGGAGGCTCAACTTGAGGCGGAGCGCGCGGATGCAACTGCCATCGAGGCCCTCCTGCAGGCGGAACCGGATGTCCTGGACTTGAACCGGGCGGCAGAGGCTCAACTCGACGCGGAGCGCGCGGATGCCGCTCTCATCGAGGCCCTCCTGCAGGCGGAACCGGACATCCTGGACTTGAACCGGGCGGTGGAGGCTCGACTCGACGCAGAGCGCGCGGATGCCGCTGCCATCGAGGCCCTCCTACAGGCGGAACCGGACGTCCTCGACTTGAACTGGGCGGTGCTCTCGTCCGTGCAGAGCGCCCGCACGCTCCGCGTGAACGAGTAGCTGGAGGTCGAGGACAACCACGGTGCGGAGACACACGTCGGCAGCTACGGCTGGTTCGCGCCGGTAGCCCAAGATGACGAGGCCGTCTCGTTCCGCGAGCAGTGATAGTTTTTATTTATGTTGTTGTTTTTATGGATCTTTTGCTGTGTAAAAACATATATTGTTATGCAAGTCGCCTGACTTGGGTCAGTCTATCATTTCAAGCGGTTGGATGAATATCCTATGTCTCCTAACCCTTCTTCCTCACCTCTTCTTCTTCCCCAACAGATCACCGCACGGGCCGTACGGATACTCCCCAACATGTGGTTAGATAAACATACTCTATGAACGAAAATTATGTGTCAGCGGTAGGATGGCTGAGTTTGGTTTGTTCACATGCGACAGCATGTGTCAGTGAGGGTGTGTTCCCTTGGTTGGGTTCGCGGCGTGGAGGAGCGACTGTGCATGTGAGGGTGCGGTGCGACCGCGGCGTGCAGGAGCGGCCGTGTGAGGGTGCGGTGCGACCGCGACAGCCGTGCGCAGGTGTACCTCCTTTTCATTTTGAAAATTTTAGGCAAGCTTGGCAAAAATGTGTGGCAAAGTATGGCAATGCAAGGCCTAGACCCAAACAGGATAAGTACGTAGTACTACGTACTAGGAGTACTAGTGTTAAAAAAGAAAGGCGGGGTTTTCCTTCACTGGATTAATCGATACAAATCCTTGTTTCACGTGTCAATTAATGAGTATTTTTTCTCCAAATCCCAAAGAGCTAACCATCTCACTCCTCATCGCTTGATTAATGCAGCGCCATGCAAACCAACCTTCTCACTTCCACATGCATGTAGGGGATATTAATGTCCTTGGTTGCTAGTACGAGGCAAACCCCATCAATTTTGCCTCGATTAGTGTTAGTGGCCTTTTGCAAATTGTAATTTTGATATACTGGCCTTGTGTACAAAAAATGGAGGTAGTAACTATATTTGACTTCCTTCCCCATTGCGGTGACGTCGACGATACCTCGAACGTTGTGGTTTGGCGAAGTGCGTTCGACGGAGAACACCATTGAGGGAGATCACGGTAAGTCATTCGCAAGTGCCGCCTACAAGCCGAGACAACCGCCTTATTTGCATCCAGGAAGTCCGTTGAACCAAAGGACGTGTAAATGTACTAGTACTACTTGAACACAATAGCGTCGTCCGTCCAGCTTAGTGCGGTGAGATGGTTTCTCGAAGAAGACGATGGAGAAGCGGAGTCAGCGAAGAGTGAAATGATGGTTGCTTCGTCCCTGCTTTGTGATTTGATGCCTCACTGCTTTGTGATTTGTGATTGAAGGGACAGGGGAGTAGACTCTGTCCTCTATACTGTACATGCGTCCAAGCACGGAAGAAAGAGGAGATACGTTGCATTTTTCAATTCCTTCAATCAATCAATCAGGGAGCTTCGGTTCCATCCTTTTGGCTTTGGCAACACCGTCCACAATGGTTCCCACGATGCCAAATGCTATTTTCACATTTGGCTACACATTGTGGATGCCCTTAACCGTACCACTTGGTTTTTCTCCTGTGTGCTATCTATACAAATCTCAATTATATTGATCTAAAAAATTATAGAATCAAGATTAGTAAAAAGGAGGTGATTTTGCCGCTGAGCGCCTGTGCCGTGACTTAAAATGCCTCGCCACCAGCGGGCTGCGGTGTCCTCGGAAAAAGGAGGTGATTTTGTCACGCGGATGGCGGGGGAGGTTTCTTATTTTTAGAGGACGTTGTCCAGGCGGTTTGCTAACATGCAGTCCCACGTGTCAGTGCTTTACCAATCCGATCCGCTTCCCACATGAGGCAGAACAACGGCAGAAGCAACCCGTGGTTAACTTGAAGAAGATGAGGGAGAAGCGGATTCAGCAACGAGTGAAATGATGGTTGCTTTGTCCCTCCAACTTCTTCTTTTTTAGCATTATTACTTCGTCCCTCTAACTTAACTGTGGGAAAGGTGCAGCTTTGTGATTTGACGCCTCATTGCTCATTACTACGCCGGCGCCATGACTGGGTGCTTCACTCCGGCTGCTCTGCACTGTATTCCGCTATGGCACGTGGACCCGGTAGCTTGATGGCCCACATGTCGGTGAAAGGGACTAGAATATTTATGAAAGCGAGCGCTCCACTCTTATGACGGAGGAGTACACGACACGACAGCCCAGTGAACTGTGGCTTGTACTGTATATAGTACTATAGTTTTGCTGTTTCGCACGATCCATCGATACAAACCCGATTAAATAGGAAAGGGCGGGATTTTTCCTGCACGGTATATGATACTGGCCATACATTTCAAAGGCAGTTTTAATGTATGCAAACTGAATAATTAAGTAACAATATGATACCTAGAAAACTAAAAACACAAATGATTTATTGTGTTAGAGTGTAGTAGTAGTGCTGCATTGCATAGTTGTTACATGTAACATGCGAGAACGTGTACAGATGTAGTTTTGGAGGGCCTACAGAGAGAAAAGCGTAATACGTTCACCGAACTTTAGAATAAGCTGATTACGGTCACTATATACGTTTTGCGGTGATTATACGGTCACTTGCTCACGGTTCAGCATCGGATTGCACTCTGTTGACCGGCCAAATAGTCTGCGTGGCACCATGTTCACTAGTTAAATTGACCACGTTCCTTGTGGGTCCCACCTGTCAGTTCGCATAGGGAAAAGGTCAGATAAACACAAATTTACGCAGGCACGACAAGACTCCACCCCGTGCGCGGGAATCACCTGGTTGTGTATGTGTCTGTCAGGGCCTGATGTGTGCGCATGCATGTGTAGGTTGAGCACTTGAGCATGAGAGTGTGTGTTGGTCGTGTGGTGTACTGGTGTGTGCATGCATGCGTGTGTGTGTGCGTGTGAGTGTTGCATGCGTGGCTGCGTGTGTACGTGTGAGTGTTGCGTGCGTGTGTGGGTGCATGTGTTCGTGTGAGTGTTGCGTGCATGTAGTTCGTGTGCATGCGTGCATGCGTGTATAATCACCACACCAGCTCCTGTGTGTTAAAACAGACGGCTCAACATACCAATACAAGGCCACCTTGTCCGCTGTGCCCGCGGTCATGACTTCGAACCACCGTCCAATAGTTTTTTGTCGTTTTTTTTCATTCTTACTAGCAAGATGCCCGTCCGTTGCACGTAACATCAAGATGCATTTGTATGACTAGTTTATCTTGTGAGAGAAAAGGATGAACGAGGGAAGGCCTTATTTGCAAATGTGGAGAGGTGTGTGGGTACATCTTAGGCAAAATTGTCATAGTTTCTTTCCTATCCGTCAGATATAAATCGGACGGCCTATATTGCAGGATGGCAGGCACACCATCATCACCAACTCTGTTTTTTATAAGAGTGTATTTTATCCCTACTCTTATAAAAAGCATAGTTGGTGATGATCGTGTGCCTGCCATCGTGCAATATAGGCCGTCCGATCTATATCTGATGGATAGGAAGGAAACTATGGTAATTTTGCAAAAAGATACCCACACCCCTCTCCACACTTGCAAATAAGGCCTTCCCTTGTTCATCCTTTTCTCCCACAAGATAAACTACTCATACAAATGCATCTTGATGTTCCGTGCAACGCATGGGCATCTTACTAGTATTTTATAAGAGTGTAGATGTAGAGTAGATACAAGCCGGCAGGTGGGCCCAATGGTAGTGAGATAGTGTGATGCAACACTAGAGGTGCCACGTGGAGCGTTTACATGGTCAACTAGTCGTGTCTTGAGCAAATACAGAGTTGTACGGTGAGCCTGTGACTATATAATAACCACAAAACGTAAATGGTGACCGTAATGAGTGGATTCTGAAGTCCAATGTACGTATCGTGCTTTCGCTTCAAATACAATGATCATCACTATATATATCACGAGAGAAAGATGAAACATGCGTGAATGTGCTGGGGGCTTACTTTTAGAGGACCTGGAGATAGTTTGTGTGCGTACCTGAAAGGGGCGTAGAGGGGGGGGGGTATGCGATGGAGAGAGAGATGCTCTTCGTTTCTCTTTATTATGACTACCTTTATATATAGTATAAAAATATACAAATTCACAGTGCGGAATAAATATCATTGTGGGCACCATGCAATGCAAGCGTTCATACTCCTCCATATAACTTTGTAATGTTGTATATATGTAGAAATTCTAAAATATTTTTTTGGCCACACTTTATTCAAAAGGAATGTTGTATGCGAAATAAACGTGAAGAGAGGGCTTTTTAGCTCAATGGGGTACGTGATGTAACATATGTGAATGTGTAGTCGATGCATTTGGCAGGGCCTAGAGAGGTATGTGTGTGTATTACGTATTCGAGAGAGGCATGGATAGCGGGGCCGACAGGGGGGTGTAGGAGAGATAGCACAAGAAATGAGAGTGGTCTAGAGAGAGAGAGAGACGAATGTGACGTCACGGCGAGAGATTCCCTTGAGTGTGTATATCCAAGGGGGGAGTGGATAGAGGCACCAGGAGAATATATTTTTTGTGTGTGGTGTCTGTTGGTATGTGTGGGTGTGAGAAGATAACGAGACATGGGGGCAGAGGGTGTGTCATCGCGTGAGGTCCGGTGGGTCGAGGTGAGGCCCTTCGTTCAGTTCCGTCCCACGCCACATTGGTCGGCCCATGATGCATTTAGGGAGACCCATGGATGACTAGTCGTACAAGACAAAGATAGTATAATTGTGAAGGACTCTATGTCCACTGACAAAGCTGGCTAGGATTTGTAACCCTGGGTTCTCGGACTAAGGTAACCCCTTTATCTCTGATATTACTATTCATCCAACATGTCTTTAAGGGGCATCCTACAGAATGCTCTGCTAGAATCATACTCATCGATTAGGAAGAGAGGTGCGAGACAATGCGTGAGAGACATGCCTAAAGATAATGTGCGTATAGGAGACACGTAGGCAGGTCTATGTATATAGAAAGGGTCAATGGGGATTGTGCATGTGTATGCTTGCGAGAGGAAGAGTGCTTGTGATAAAGGTTAGTGAAAACAGTTGTAAATGGTTACGAGAGGGAGGGAGGGTTATATCGAGAGCATGTGTGCGAGAAAGACACCTCGGGAGAGTGTGTGAGCATGTGTGAGAGACCACCGATGGAGAGTGAAACTACACGTACAAGACTGTTGTACACATTGATTAAAGATATAAATTGTATCCAAATATTAGGATGGGATCATGATATTTGCAATTCGCGTAAGGAATGATCATTGATCCATCAGACATCTAGATTCTATCGAATTTGAGCATGTCTATGTTATTATTCGACACAATTGATCCACATAGTTAGTTTTTTGAACTCCAGACAATGCATCGCTTTAGCAATCGAATATAAACGTGAGTATAGTTCATGTTGTGTGTGTAAAGCACATTATACATACGAAAGTTACACAATGAACATTATAAATAGCTACCTATGAACTAGCATACATTTGCATTCAACTTAAGGTGGTTTTAAAAAATCGAATTCAACATGAAGTCCATTCAATTATTTGAATTTGATATCATGGCCTTTGTAAATCATACCTAAATTATGGGGGCACCAATCTTTGCTCTGATTTTGTACATAATAGCATATGTAGTCGTGTACAAAATAGATTCTAATTTAGCTCCTCCATTCCAAAATAATCATAGTTATAGGATTTTCAAGTGTCAAAATTTCAAAAAGAAGCGGATAATTTAATGAGGTTTTCAAACATACGAGGTCAAATTTAACGTTGTCTATTTAGGTCAATCCTCAAAGTTCAAGAGTACTCTAAACGTGAATGCTTGTGTTTGAAAATTTCGAACAAAGTGCCAAAAGAGCCTCTACTCGCCCGAAACTGCGTGAGACCAATGTTTGGCAGTACAAGGAAATTACTTTTCTAATAACTCCGACCCGTGAAACCTACCGGCCCGACATCCAAAGGTCTAAACCGGGGTAGGTTTGTAGCTTCATCTAGATGCCACGCAACCACCTCCGACAAACATTCATACACAATGGCCGCCTAAGCACACATGCGCGCGGCCGAAATCGCTCCCGCCCACTATTTGGGACACCTGGGATTACCATCCTACCCCAGACCCGTAGTAGGTCCGAAATTTAAGAGGGGGGCAAAGTTTGTACTTTCCCCAAATTTCAAACAAGCGCATCCCATCTTCTGTTCAATAAATCCAAAAACAAGCACGTCCCGGACCGAAACATGGTTCTCCCCCCTCCCCCCTGCCCACCCGTCCGATTCCCCATTCGTACTCCGTGGGCGCAAAAACTACATCTCCACCAGCCGCGAAACCCCGGCGTCCTCCGCCCCCCACCCCATTCCACCCATCAACCGTCGCCCTCCTCCATCACGTCGGAGCCGATATCTCGACGTCTCGTCCACCGCAAACTCAACCACAACTCCCTCCACGGCTAGTAGTTGAAGCCGAGGCCGAGCCGTCCGTACCTGAGCCAGTTCAACCACGCCGTCCTGCGCCTCATCGCTGTCGCTCCAACTTCGCCACCCTCCACCGCACCGGAGCTGTTCCTGCTACGCCGTCCTTTGCCACCTCGGATCTGCTTCCCTTCCGCCGACATACGGCCACGGCAACACAGTCAACAATTTGGCCATGGGTTTGTCCAAGAATCCACGGTTCTCCAAACATCGGTTCCCCCGGGAGAAAAAAGAAGATCGCCGCGACATATGGAGGAGACCACAGTGGCAACCAATAAGGGTACTCCTCTTCCCTTATTCGTGCAAATCTTATGTGTCTGCTTGCACGGTATTCATCCCACAGAAGACACTAGTTGACCGCTTCTTCTTGATACTAGATGTTCCTAGCTAGAAACTCCCGATGTACAAGGTTTCTCCTCATATACTATTTCACCTTAGCTAGAGGTCCGTCGCCCCCCTGAATTTGAATTCCTGGTTAGTTGATTCCCAATTAACGGAAGCATTCCCCAGCGTAACAGGCGCTAGTCCCCCTATTATGCCGGGGAAGCAGCGCCTCGGTGTTTATCTTAGGGGCGTGTGGGGCCTAGAGCTACTGGCGCCCGATCTGGAGGTCGGCCGGGATTAAAGGGATGGCCTGGGGGCGCTACCAAGCATGGCGGTGGTGTGAGGTCGAGGGGAGGGCGGGGCGGCGGAGGCAGGGGTCTGGGCCGGTGGTCGCTGGCGGTTCGAGAAAGATCGTCAACAGTGACTAGCGGGAGGTAGACGAAGGCCATCTGCCCGTTCCTTATAGACCAGACGGTTCATTAAAAAATTTGACTGACCTATTTATTTCTAGTCGACTGTTATCTTGATATGACCACATGTGGTGGTGTGCTGGAGGAGTACTTGCATTTCCTGTGCTCATATATTACAAAATCATACGGAGTAGAATCTAATTTTGTTTGCCATGCAATGTTGTAGAGCTATCATATGTCTCCTGTCATTTATTTTTCAGCCACCTGCTATCTGCTACTTTTACAGTGCACTAGTTCTGCACACACTTCACCCATACTCTCACTATTGTGTTTTTATGCAAGGTATTTTAGACTCTGCTGCTATGAGTGAAGCAAAAAAGATAAGAGAGAAGTCGCTCCCGCATCGTACGCGGATAGGCCAGACATGTTTCAGCCTTATAATAGGTGCAGTCTCAGCAGATGGAGACGGTAAACGTAGCTCTGGAGTTGATGACCTCGCTCGCAATGAACCACCATCCCAGGTGCTTGCTTTAACTTCGCGGTGTCATATGTGGTTGCATGTTCCATATGGTGTCTAGCTTGTATTCGAAAGGCCGAAGTCGATCTTTATTAAGATAAGGAAAGATATTTTTTACGTGAACCACCATCCCGTGAGCACCAGAAGACAAATAGCTAGTCAGGGCACTGGCCGAGCCAGTGACAAGCCCAGCAAAGAGAGGCATCACCTGGAAGCCAACTAAAAAGCCATGATGGTGGCGAAGCAGCCCGCCTTCCACCAGGCTCTCAGGTCCTAGATGATCATGCTCACCACTCCAGCCGGATGTCTAGCTTGTATTGCTTCCAATTTGGTTAAATTGCATCTGCTTAGCTCTCACATTATACCTTTGAATATGACATGCCTTTCTGTTTTTGGTACATACTAGTACATCTGTGTATTAACCATGTTCTTACATCAAACTAATGTCCTTGTGTATCCCTCATCAATCACTTATGATGAGGCAGTCAGGCAAGTGGATTACTCCTCATTTAAAGAATGCAGCGTCAGCCTCCCGACATGATTCTCAGGAAACAGCAAGGCTAGATGAAGATAGTGAACGTAGCTCTGTAGTTGATTACCGCATTTCCCCTACAATAGAATCGCAGGTGCTTGCTCTAACTTGGCAGCGTGATATGTGGTTGCATGTTGCATATGGTGTCTAGATTGTAATTCTTCCAATCTGGTTAAACTGCATGTGCTATTCTGCTTAGCTTATACATTATACCTGTTAATGTGACATGCCTTCCTGTATTTAGTACATAGTACATCTGTCTATTAAGCATGTCCTCACATAAAACTATTGTTTTTTTGTATCCCGCATAAATCAATATGACGAGACACCTTCAGTATATGCAGTGTGATATTAGTTGCATCTTTGATATGATTTATAGCATGCGCTGCTTCTAATTTGTTGAAATGCCATTTATGATGGGACACTTTTAACTTGGCAGAGTCATATTGGTTGCATCTTTCACGTGGTGTCTAGCTTGCATTGCTTCTTCTTTGGTGAAATGGTTTCCACTTAGTTTACACAAACAGAATATGCCATGTCGTCCTGTTTTTCGTATTATTCCATCCTAGAATCATGTGTTTGCCTTACATCAAAGTAGTGATTGTCAGTATCATGCACGAATGAGTTCTGAAGAGTGAATTTTATTGATTTTTCTTGTCGGTTTTACTTGACAATTCAAAATCAATAAAGTGGAAGGAAGTTAGCAAGGCAGCGGATGAAGGTGCTCCTTCCAAATGGAGGGCCTCTACATATTCTACTACTCCATCCCCCCAAGATGATTTCCAAGACAACACATGCATAGACACTTAACGTAGCTACGTTGGTGATGAGCACGTCTCCCCTAGTGCACCATCACAGGTGCTCCCTCTAACTTGGCACTGTTATATGTGGTTGCATGTAATGTATGATGTCTAGCTTGTATTGCTTCTAATTTTGTTGAATTGCATCTACTTACTTTACACATTATACTTGTGACTAAGACACGTGTTCCTGTTTCTAGAATATACAATATTTGTCTATCACACCATGTTCTTACATCAAAGCACATTTGTTCTAAAGAACTAAATTGTTATTCGTTTTTCTTGTAGGCTTGCTTAACATGGCACAGAGAAAGAGGAAGCAAGACAGAACGACAGGGAAAGGGAAGAGGAACAATCCTACAGATTCTGCTGGTACTGATGGTGCAATAGAAGGTCAAAGTCCAGCGGAAAATTGTACCGACAGGGTATCCCATGCTACACGAGCTGCAGAACAAGCCAAACAAAAACAAATAGCTGCCACCAAACAAGCAGAGACAACCCTAGTTGTTGCAACACCTTCGACAGTACCACCAGCTGCACGATTTACTCGTTCGTAAACTCAGCTAGCAGCACGTTCCCAAGCTCCCTTGCCACCTGACACTACTTCCGAAGCACTCTTGACACAAGATGAGTTGGCAAGATCAGATGAACTTTGTGAGCTTCAACAACAAGAAGGTAGTTGCTGAAGTCAAGTTACAGTTGCATGCTTCTTTATATGTAGTGTCATAGTTTGATGTACACTAACACTTCCTATGTTTGTTGTTGGACTAGCACCTAGGCGCAAGAGGAAACAAACATCAGGGATAATGCTCGATAGGTTAACTAAATCTAGAGGAATGGAGGTCCGTTTTGAGGCAGGTTTAAAAAGGCCACGTGATGCTACAGAGTCAGCCAAGTTAGTATCAGAGGCAGAGGTTGCTGTTAGGTGTCATGTACGTATCCTCCCAACATGGATTCAGTACAGGAATGACAAAGACGAAACCCAGTTCAACACCTTCCTCGACCATTTATCTGTAAGTATGGTTATGTATGGAAACTAGTAATATCGTCTTGCTCTGTCAAATACTTTCTAGGTTGCTGATAATGAGACTCCCATAATTTTCAACAGATGAGGTTCAAGTTGGATAGCCAAGATGATGCAACCAGACAAGCTTGCACCCATGTTTTCAAGTCTGCCCTGCGACAGTATCGGTATAACTTGAGGAAAACTCACTTTGAAGGCAAGGCTAACAGTGAACTTGCCCAAACATCTCGAGTGGAAAATATATCTGATGAAGACTGGAGAGGCCTCGTTAAACACTGATCCTATCCGAAGTATTAGGTACATTATATATATGTGATCAGATCACATGTTGAAGTCCTATTTATGCATCTTCCACACAAATCTATCTTCTTGTAGGTGAACTGTTCAAAGAACAAGGCCAACCGTACGAAAGTGAAATTCCAACAGACGACAGGATCTCGTAGCTATATTGCACGTTGTGAGGCTCTTGTAATTAGCTGTTGTTTCACTCTTTTTGATGTACCATATTATCAGATCTATATTGACTAGTTCCAAATGTAGAGGAAAGCCCGCAAGGACCAAAAAGTACCTGAACCAAATGCTGTGGAAATCTTCAAGGACTGTCACACCAGCAAGAAGAAGGGCATGACTACACCAGTCAAAGCCGCTGTTGTAAGTCCTTAATCCTCATGCCTTTTAACTACTACTTACTCTGACTTGTGCCTTGAACTGCATGGTTTGTAGCCAATGTCTATTACTCTTTTCAATTTTATACACAGTTGTCTTAGCGTATCATTGCACCTTACAAGGTTTAAAAGAGAGGAGTGATGTTCCTTTGATCTTGACCTGTAATCTAGTTCCGTGCTGGACTTGCCCACACAACGTTACAATTGCTTGTTTGTCTGTTCTCAGTTGTTTTGTGATATGAATGATGTCATACTATGCTTACCGTATTATAAACTTCGTCTCTTTATCCTTAGCCCTCAATACAATGTGAAGAAATAGACAATACATTAGCGATTGTACATTGTCATATGTTTGGAACCTGGTTTTATTATGTACTTTGCAATAAAATACAACTATTATTTTACATGGGTTCACCAGAAAAAGTTCTGTATATAGACCAAAGCTATTTTGTTTGGTTTTGCTGCCTCCTTAATATCTTCTGTTTTGGTACTACTAATCTAAAACCACAACTTTTCAGCGAGCTATGGAAAAAATGGTGGAACCGCCACCTTTTGAAGGTGGCGAGGCAACTATAACCGCAATGTCAGATCTTGCTGCAGTGGGTCAGTACCTGTCCACTAACAGTGCCAAAAGCACGTTCCTGCGTAATACTGGGTTGGTTGTTAAGGCAATCTCGTCCAAACTGCCTCATGATCAAGATATGCAAGCTCAAAATAATGTTGTATCTGCGCTCCAGACACAAGTCCATTCCCTAACAGAGACCCTTTGTGAAACAAGGAGAGACATTGTTCGATGTTGTCAAGATATGCATGGTTTTGAAACCAGACTATCAGACATTTGCTATGTTGTTCAGGAGCCTAGGAGAACTGAAGGCCAAGGTTATGGTGCTCCATCGGACAATGCAGCATGAAAACGTAATATTCAGGTCAAATGAACTGAGCTTCTGAACTTCTGGTGGTGCATTTATCTGCTAAACTATTAACTTTATGCCAACCTTCCTTTTGCTTTATAGTTGTAATTTGTTCTTAATGTGTAACCACCGGCTGAAGAAAACAGCAAGCCATTTTTGTATAGTGTAGGGTGTTCCCTATATTTGCACTGGTGGCGAACTTTGATGCCCAGCGGCTGTAGTTTACATGGGCCTCCTACGGGTCATAGAAACAATTGGCCTTCTAAGGGCCGTAGAAACAATGGGCCTTCTACGTGGCATAGAAATAATGGGCCTTATATGGGCCGTAGACACAATGGGCCTTCTATGGGCCGTATCATCAATGGGCCTTCTACGGGCTTATGATCGGTTGGCCAAACATGGGCCAATAACAGACCACATTATGGCCCTAAATGGGCTAGAGTTGAGATCGTCCATTCATGGGCCGACCATAACGGGTCGTCGTTAATCGGCCGTATTTTGATGATGCTATCAAAACGGCCCAACGTATTAACCGGACACAAAAGGGCCGACTGTAACCACGGGCTGAATTGGCCCACAAGCAGAAAATGACAGTAACGGGCCGTAAGTAAACGAATGTGGAAATGAGCCCAAGAATAAATGGGCCCCGAGAAGGCTGAAAGATAACATGGGCTGGAAACGGCCCAACTGAATAATGGGCCGTTAATGGGTATAAAGTGATACACTGTTCATTACGGGCCAGTTTTTCACCACGGGCCGTTAATGGGTATAAAGTGATACACTGTTCATTACGGGCCAGTTTTACCACGGGCCATTAATGGGCCGAGAGTAATAAGGGCCTCATATGGGCCGAAAGACATCATGCGCCATACATGGGCCGGAAGTTAAAATGGGCTGGAATTAAATTGGACGGCCCAGATGACGCTATTGGGCGTAATTCGGTTAGGACATAAACGGGCCCTGGGTTAGCGGGATGTAAATGGGCTATATGCGAACAGGTCATTAACAGGCTTGCCGTGGGCCGGCCCGCCACCTTTTGACCAAGTCAAATGGGCCGGCCTTTTCACAGGAATGGGCCTCTGTTGGGTCGTGCCACGTGTCGACGTATCATAGGCGCTTTGTGTCCAATGAGTGGATGACATCTGTCCCAACGGTGAGCTGACACGTGTTTCCTCCAGCCAATGATGATTTTACACGTGGAAAATCCCCATTGGTCGGGGCTGTTAATGGGTTATCGGATCCAAAATCGGACCTGGTAGCTTAACGGCGTTCCGTTACGGTGGATGCCACGTGTCGGTCACCCTTGAAGAAAGCACTTCTGTGACGCGCGATTTATCGTCATGGAAGTGGATACTTCCGTGATGATAATTTTGGTAATGTCATGGAACACTTCTGCGACAACACATGTATGACTATCTTGATTCTGTCATAAAATTGTCATGGCTGTACATGCATGACAAAAAATGCGACCTACTATGACAAACACGTATCATCACGGAAGTGTATTTTTTTGTAGTGCAAACATTGCCGCCGCCATGCCTATCTTCGATGGGCATGGGCTTGTGCCGCTTGCGCCCTCGGATGTCCCGGCGATGATGGCTCCGGTGATGGTGTCCTCCGATGACTCAGAAGAGGGGGAGGAGCTATGTTCGGAGGCGACTCGGGAGGGGGCAGGGGAGACCTCCCCTACGCGCAAGGCCGACCTCCTCAGCGCCTTGCCTGACGACAACGACGCCGACGACCACCTGGTGAAGGAAGCCTTGCCCCCCGCTGGAGGCACCACGAGATCCAAGGTCTCCCCCTCGAAGAAGCCGCCGCCTGGCGTCCCAACGAAGAGTAGATCAGCGCTGATCTCTCGGGGTGATGCCTCCGTTGCATCGCCGCCCGGGGGCACCGCGGCCTTGTCGACTCCTAGGGCCCACGCGCCAGCGCCCCAGGCTGCGAGGCCCCCAGGCTCCGCACTTCTGAAGAGGCGGCGGGACTATGCCGCTGTGGACCAGTAAGTGTCCTGTCCTGACCTTGCCCTTGCTCCTTCTTCCACTACATCTTCCTGATGCTCCTTCCATGTGATGCTAGGCCGACATCGTCAACGAAGAAGAAGAAGAAGGAGGGGGCGGCCACATCTTCGGGGACCTAGCAGCCCGGCGCGACCACACCTCCTCCATCGCAGAAGGGCGGCGATGGCGCCCGCACCTCTCCAGCCCGGTCATCCTCGCGAGGCCCAGAAGAGCGTCTCCAGGAGAGGGTGATCCCCAAGGCCTCGTCGGCTCCCGAGGCGCTCGTCCCAACCTCGCTGGCCGAGGCCCCGCAGGCTCCGGAGCCCCTGGCTTCTTCTTCCGCCACCATCAACCTGCAGGTTTTGGCGATGACGCCGCCTTCTTCTTCCGCCTTACCACCTGTTCATGATCCTTCAGCCTCGCCCGACGTCCTGGAGCACGCCCTTTCTGCGCTGACCATGCTGCGGAATGATCTTCAAGGCACCGACCACCGCCTGGTGGCCGGGCGCTTGGAGCTGATCTCTGGCTGGCTCCATTCTGATGCGTCCATCCGGGTGGCGTTGAGCCAGGCCGTGGCGGCTTCCGAGGAGGATAAGCATGACGCCACCCAAGTCGCGGCTGCCCGCGAGGTGCCGCTGAAGGACGCCGAGGCCGCGGAGGGGCGCTGGCAGTCGTTGGAGGCCGAGCTGGAGGTCATGCGCAACGAGCGCGCGGCCGAAGCTCGAGACCGCAAGGCGGAGGCGGAGACGATGAAGGACCTCGAAGACGCCATCAGAGGTCGCGACGCCGAGCTAGAGCAGTTGGCGAGGCCACAGGCCATGGAGCGCAGCCGACTGGAGAAGCTGGAGCAGAAGATGGAGGCAGAGAAGACCGAGCTGGAAGCCAAAGCGAAGATCCTGGCTGAGGATTGCGTGGCCTTCAATTCCCTTGAGGAGAGGTCCCGCGAGGTGCTGCAGGCACTTTACGAGAAGGGTTTGGAGAAGCCGCTGGCGAAGGACGACGAAGGCCCCACGCAGCTGCTCCCTCATCATGTCGCTGCGCTCGAGGACGTCGTTGACGGGATCGGCCCCATGGTGGAGGGGGAAGCCCGTGCGCTCTCTTCATCTGCCCTGACGCGCATCTTCAGCCACCTCCATCTCGCGATCCTAATGCCGACCTTGGTAAGCTGCTCGAGCCCGTGGATGAGGAGCGTTGTGCAGGCGCCGCCAAAGCCGTGAAGGTCCAGGTGGAGGCCTTGCTGAAGAAGTTCCTCACCATCGACCCCACGCCCTCAGCTGGTGGTGCGGCAGAACCTGCGACTCCGGTGGGCGGCACTAGTGAGGGTAACGTCGTCATCGAAGGGGCACCCCTTGCGAGTGACGGCGGTGCCCAAGGCTGACGAGAGGGCTTGCTGGCGGCTCCTTTTCCTGCTTTATCTCTGCAACATGCGCCATGCCTCGTGGAGGCGTTTAAGCTTGCGTTTGATATTTGAAGAACAGTATGCTCTGTAATATTTGTTTAAGATTCCGCAATCTCCTTTCCGTTCGCTTGGCGTTCCGTGTACCTCAGCTGCCATTGGGTCGTCCGGATCACCAGGACAAGACCAAGGGGTGAGGGGCTACGTGGCCAGTTAGGCTCCTGAGTCGCGATGCTCAGGAGTCCCCCTTGACGTGCAAACAACTTACAGAAAGGAGATGCGAAAGTAGGCCTTAGTGTTCTACGTTGGCAGGGCCCGAACCCGCGCATACCTCGACCGCCGTTGGGCCGTCCGGATCACCAGGACGGAACCAAAGAGTGAGGGGCTAAGTGGCCAGTTAGGCTCCTAAGTCGTGATGCTCAGGAGTCCCCCTTGACGTTCAAACGACCTTCATACCTTTTCCTTCGCCGAGGCTCTGCTCGGGAGGGACGCGTGACGACCAGGTCCGAGGGACCTGGCAGGGTGGCATACGGTCAGGCGTGACCCGGGCGCAGCCCCCGTGCCCAGCCCCTCGTGCGACTCTCCCGAGGGGAGGTGTTGCGACGAGGCTGGACACCGAGCCCGGGGGCTCCCTGAGGTTGGTACGGCCATGGGGCCGCCCTCAGTTGTTTATCACCTGCACGGAGCATAGCGCTTCCGCACTTGCATGGGCATGGCCGCTCCTCGACCGTGTCGACTGCCAGCGCGGAGCATGGTGCTTCCACTGGCGCGTGGGTGAGGGCTCCCTCTGAGTGGAGCCCCCGGGGCGTGTACAACCCCGCCCTGACACGTGGCTTGCACGACAGGGCTAGACGAGGTGTGTCTGGGCACTCGTGAGCCAGCGCGGGAATCACGAGGCCCTACCTCAAGGCGGGGTGCGTCTGGTCTTGATTCTTGACGGCTGTCGTGGTCCTGCGAGATGGTTTGGCAACCTGTGCCGAACGAATCTCCTGAGGCAATCACATGAGAAGGCCAGACACCAACAACCCCTGGAGGTAACGTGAATGGGGCTGGCCCGCCAGACAGAACTCGGTCATCGGATTTATCAACGCTGCAGGGACGGACCCGAGCACAGACGCCGTGCCTAGTCTTCTCATGCGAAGGATCCTAAAGAAAAACGCCCGGTGCGCGGCTCCCGCGGCGGCGAGGCACTGGGTCGCGCCCCCCGGCCTGTCCGCCCATGATTAGCTCATGCGAGAACAAGGCACCAAGGGCCATGGGAGGTGACGTACACGGGAACGGGCCTGCGAGCCAGAGCTCAGCCTCTTGGGTTTGGCGACGCTGCAGGGACGGACCCGACCACGGACGTCGTGCCTGTCCTTAATCATGAGGCGGTCGTGGGCGGGCCTGCAAGGGTGAACGACGTTCATGGCATGGAAGTACTGAGCAGGCAGGTTGTAATCTTAAGTAACCCATGCAAAGGAAAAAGCTAGTTCGAATGGATGCAAGAACGATACATGCCACCAGGACGGACCCGAGCGGCCTGGGGAAGATGCAGCCCGAGGGGCACTCCCAGCAGAGTAAACTAAAGATGCAGAAAGATACATGCCGCAGGGACAGGTCGGTGCGGCCTGGGAGTGATGCAGCCCGAGGGGCGCTCCCAGCTGAGTAAACCGGAAAAATGTCACTTGGTACCATTGTCAAAGGAATGCTGGAGTAGCTGAAGATGCGCGCTGATGGAGTCGTTCCTCACGAGCCGCCAGGGCCCTGGGCCTCAAGAGGCTCTGGGGGCTCGGGTGGTTCCTTGAGGACCGTCGTCATCTCCGCTAGGACTACGTGGTACCTGGCCTCATGAGCCGCCAAGATTCTCGGTAAGCGACGCTGGAAGGTGATAGCCGCGTTCGGCAGGCCAAAGGGCATGCGAACGTAGTTGTGAGGTGGACCCTCGTACCAGCCAACACGTGAAGGCCAGAATTGCTCTTGGGATGCGACCCTGTTGATCCCCGGGATGTCGATGCAGACTCGTAGCCCGCCGTCCTCGCCAGGATGGGGAGCTACGCCGGGTGGTGGGCGGCGGCCGACACGTATGATCCTTGCCTCTTGAAGCTCCTGGGTCGCCTTTTCGATGAACTCCTGAGCACTGGGCACACCTCGCCCAGTGCCCCTTTGGGGAAACGTGCGGCGAAGCACACCTCCACATGGTGCCCGAGCGCCTCCCTCGTGATGCTGGCTAGGTCTAAGGCTCTCCAGAAGAGAGCCCCCGGGCCTTGCCCGAGGAGGGCGCCGGGCGCGCCTTCCTATGCGAGGGAGGGAGGCGCCCCAATTGCGGGCACGGATCCTGAGGTGGTGCCGGCGGAGGCGCCGTTCTCCTAAGGCCCTGGGTGGAGTAGCTGCTTATTCTTCTTGGGGATGGCCTCAGAAGGATACAAGGTGCCTTCGTTGCCGGGGTCTTCGATTGCTGCGGCTTGGAAGGCGCGCTCAAGGGAGCACACCGCATCTCTTTCTTCGCAGGGGACTGTGATGACTCCGCTGCTCCCTGGCATCTTGAGGACGTTGTAGCCATGGTGGGTCACTTCCATAAACTTGGCCAATGCTGGATACCCAAGGATGGAGTTTTACGGCTAGCGGATGTGGGCGACATCGAAGTCAATGAGCTTGGTGCGGTAGTTGTTGCGCTGGCCGAAGGTGACAGGGAGGCGGACCTGCCCTATCGGGGTGGTGGAGCCGTCGGTCACTCCTGAGAAGGGCTTGGTAGGCTGCAGCGGATTGTAAGGTACTTGGAGGCTATCGAATGTCTCGACGGACAGGACATTGAGCCCTGTGCCACCGCTGATGAGGGTTTTGGTGACTTGGACGTTGCTGATGATGTGCGAGCAAAGCATTGGGAGGGCGCCGGCAGTAGCCGCGCACTTGAGCTGGTCCGACGAGCTGAAGGTGATGGCGCACTTGGACCACCTGAGTGGGCGCGTGGCCTTGAGCCTGGGAAGGGCCGCGTTCACCTCACGAGCAAACTGCTTGAAGATGCGCTGAGAAGCTGGGGCCTGAGCACCGCCTAAGATGCATGCGATAGCGCGCGGCTCCTGGAAGCCCCCAGCCCCCTCGTCCTAATGATGGTCGTTGTTCCTTCTTGGCGTAGGCGGCAACGGAGGGAGGCCAGCATTGCCCTGAGGACGGTCATCATGAGGCTGGTCCCTCCAACCGCCCTCGTGAGACCGGTCCTGCCAGTGGTCCTCGCGGGGCCGGTCGCGCCACTCTTGACGGGGGCCGCGGTCGTCCCAGCACCCTCCACTTCGTCCTCCTCCTCGGCCGTAGCCCCGGTCGCTGCGCTCGGGGCGTTGACCGAAGCGTCCATCTCGAATGGCCCTGAGCTCTTGGCAGTCGCTGGTGTTGTGGCTGTGCACGTTGTGGAAGACGCAGAACGGACGACTACTCTTGGACAACTTGGGGTGGTCCCGGCCACGCTTCGTGTCTGGCTCTGCCGCGAGTATGGCTACTCGCTTGTGCTTCACGTCCTTGGCCTTGGCTTTCTTCTCTTCTGGGTCGGCAGCAGGGAGCTCGAGGAGGGAGAGGCGCCCCTCCTCAGCTCTTACACACTTGGTCGCCATGTTCAACATCTCCAGACTCGTGCATAACTCCTCGTGGATGGCGAGCTCCTCTTTCATCTTGACATCACGGACGCCATCCGAGAACGCTGAAATGATGGCCTCGTCCGTCACCTTGAGGATCTTGAGGCGAACGCTATTGAAGCACTGGATGTACTTCTACAGGGTCTCTCCTGGCTACTGCTTGATGCGGCGTAGGTCACCCGCAGCCGGCGGGCAGTCGCGAGTGCCCTGGAAGTTGGCGATGAAGCGGTCGCGCATCTCACCCCAAGAGGAGATTGATCCCGGGGACAAATTCAGGAGCCACGAGCGAGCACCATCCTTGAGAGCCATGGGAAACCAGTTCGCCATGACTTTCTCGTCGCCGTTGGCTGCCTCGATGCTCAGCTCGCAGAGCTGCAAGAACTCCGCAGGGTCCGGGGTGTCGTCGTAGCACGAGGGCAGGTCCGGCTTGAACTTTCCTGGCCAGATGACGTTAAGCAGCTCCGGAGTAAAGGCCCGGCAGCCTGCTATGGCCACCGGGGCCCGTCGTAGGGGCGGAGCCTAATCATGATGCCCACGCACCGCCGCCGTAGGCGTTACGCGATCTTGACGTGGTGGCACCGAGAGTGTAGGTGCATTTTCTCGTGGTCGAGGGACTTCTTGGCAGCTTCCTTCTTCGTGGGCAGGCACCCGGCGCGGCGGGTCGCGCCGAAGGGCCGCGCCTCTTGGGGCTAGGACGCCGTCTTGGTGCGGAGGTGGTGGAGGCGCCTCATGAGCTACGTCGTCCGCGGCTGGAGGATGGCGAGGCAGCAAGAGAGATGGTACAGAGGAGGCCCCAGCAGTGCTGACAAGCTCGGCGATGCGGTCCAGCCAGTCCTCGTAGAGATCGTCGACCGGGCGGTAGCGCAGGAGCTCGCGTGCCATGAGCAGCACGGCATGCACGGCCGTGGGCATACGACGAGTGTGGGACGATGAGCCGGCCGGGGTCAGCGACGGGGTGGCGGTGCAGCCGTCCCGCCGCACAGAGGGGTGCGGCGATGATGCTTGCTACTTGTTTCCCGCTGGGTCGGTGGCGGCGTCGGTAGCGGGGGACGGAGAACAACGGGGAGGCCCGCGGACAGGAGCTGTCTAAGCGACATGAGCGGCCAGGGTGGCCCGACGGACGCGGTGGAGCAGTGGAGCGCGGATCGACGGGAGAAAAGCTTCAGCGCACCCCTACCTGGCGCGCTAAATGTCGGATTACGGGTTCCGGCAAACCCTTGAGGTTCGAACACTGGGTGCGCACGAATATTTCTCTCCCCTAGCTCACACTCTCGCAACGATCTCAAAGCCAAGCTCGCCGAACCCAAAGAACAAGGGACACAAGAATTTATACTGGTTCGGGCCGCCGATGTGGTGTAATACCCTACTCCAGTGTGCTGTGGTGGATTGCCTTGTAGGCTGGGGATGAACAAGTACAAGGAAAGAACAGCCTCCTGAGGAGAGGTGTTCTTGAGCTCGAGGAGCTTGTGCGTGTCAAGATGGTCTGGGTGATCGAATATCAGTTTTCTCCTACGGTGGTGGCTAGTCCTATTTATAGAGTCCCTAGTCCTCTTCCCAAATGTTTAGGCGGGAAAGGATCCCACAATGGCCAATTTGAAGGGGGACAGCTAGTACAAGCTATCTTGACAAAAGGTGGTCTTCGCCTGCCAAAGGCTCTGGTGGTGACGCTATCGTGGGCTCCGCGATGACCTCCGTCCTGCCGTCCTGCTGGTCTTGGTCGCATTGCACCGATATGGAAACCTTTGCCTGATGCCACGGGACTCCTCGCCTGCACCTGCCCCTTTAGCACCAAAGAGGAAACTAGTACTCTGCGCCCGCTGGCGCACGCCTGGCGCCCGCCTAGCCTTGGTCGTCATGGCTCACGTCACGGGAACCTCGCGAGGTGCCCCTCGCCTTGATCTCTCCGCTCCTCGCGAGCCAGCCTAGTGAGGCTGCCCTGAGGAGGTCTTGTGTCGTCCACCTCGCAAGGGTCTTGTGCGTTTGCTGATGAAGATGGGCCGTACCAGGCCGTTAGAGAAGCCACGCCTTGTGCCGCAGGCAGGCAAGTCTGGGTACCCCCGTTCCCAGGACGCCCACAATTTTTGATGTACAAGCAGAATTCCCACTTAGTACAGGGGAAGGCTAGCAAATAGGTTGAGAAGCGACCAGCTAGAGAGCAACAACGGTCATGAACATGCATTATGTGTAAGTAACATTGGACACTAGCATGAGTAGGATATGAACACCATGAACATAAATATCATAGAGGCTATGTTGGTTTGATTCAACTACATGCATGAACATGTGCCAAGTCAAGCCACTCGAACATTCAGAGGAGGATACCATATCATCAGACTACATCACAATCATTTTAACGCAATGTTGATATCCAGCAGATGGCAAAGAGCCTATATTGCCCCATTTAATTCTGTTTTTTCTTATATATATTCATTTTCACAGAAAATCAAACAAACATATATATATATGTATATATATATATATATGACCAATATAGCATATCCAACACATATTACCAATATTCATGAACATATATATATATATATCCAACACATATCCATGAACACATATCCAACACATGTTACCAATAGTAGCAAGTTTCACAAAGTCAAAACAAAAACTAAAGACAAGCACTCCATATCTGAAATTACGAGAAATGACCTAAAACTAAATATCTATTTTCCTGAAAACTATCTTATTACTAAGATCTTCTCTGGATCTTCTTCTTTTCTTCCAACCTGCATGACAAAAACACTAAGAAAGAGAGAATGGGTTAGGAGTAGAAATGTAGCATTTCATTCGATGAAATGCAATGCTGTAGGAGCCAGCACTTGAGAACAAGACAATCTTAAATTAGTGAAAAGTTATGACCTTTTAACTCAGCATTTGTCTGCACGACGTATCCACAAGACAAAAATAGTGTAGGGCTTTTAGAGCAAAACTATATCAGAAACAGTTAGCATACCATCACACCGATAAGAACCTCCAGCATGGCTGGTTTTTACCACTGAGCATTTGAGACAAATTGAAGATTCCGTGTATATGCAATACAGAGACCCCTAAGACAAGTATTTACATAGGACCATACTGACAAAATGGACACAACAATGTGGAAAATGGAAAATCAGATAAGGAGTTACAAAGATAAACCAAGCTATATATTTTTTAGATTGTTCAAGATGTATTAGTGAGTAAAATATACTGCATTTAAATTGTGAGAACACATGTGGAATGTGAAACCAAATGTGTAGTTCATTAGATAAACCCCTCCTTTCATATCAAGCATGTGCAAACATAAAATTCGCCTAACCAAAAAAGATCCACTATATTCTTTCCCTTGGAGGAGGAGGCCGGATAAAATTCTCTGCGAAGCATAATAGTAGAAGTGAATAGTACTATTGATCAATAGTTGTTTGCTGGTGGTAATCACAATAGTAGGAAGGGGATTGGAAGGAAAAAGTATGTCTGCTAACTAGTTGGAGTACTTGCTGCCTACCTGTCTACATTGTATCTCAGTTTGGTTGTTTAGCTGCTCTATTTTTTTAGCCGAGCAGTTCTGCATTGTGCTGTTGCTCCATGTGCCAAGACAAACGACCAAAGTCTTGCCACATATGCATTACTGCACTTTAGTAGGGCCTCTCTAGAGGTCACAAGTAATCCCTCTATCTCAAAATGTAAGAAGTTTTTGAGGTTTAAGCCTCAAAACATATGTGATTGACATGTATACGGTTAATTGGCAAGATATGGCGGACTGTCTTAAATGCATGCAGGTGTAATCTGAAAGGCCACAGACTTCAAAATGGCTGCCTAGTAGTTTTTGATGGTTGTTCTAACCGGAAAGAATATAGTGGAAAAGAGCATTTTCTTTTTCCATCCTACAGTTAACAAATCGGGCTACTCTAGCGCGGCAGCAAAGAGAACCTAATAGATACACGAGGTGATTCAGTATTTGTGTTCCTCAGCCACCAATTTAGACCCCCATTCCAGCGCAGCAACGCTGAGAAAGGAATGCCGCGATTCGATACTAGCAGTTCACTGATACGTCTCCAACATATCTATAATTTATGAAGTATTCATGCTATTATATTATCTGTTTTGGATGTTTATGGACATTACTAAACACTTTTATATTACTTTTGGGACTAACCTATTAACCTGAGGCCCAGCCCAAATTGTTGTTTTCTTGCCTATTTCAGTGTTTCGAAGAAAAGGAATAACAAACGGAGTCCAAACGGAATGAAACCTTCGGGGGAGTTATTTTTGGAACGAAATCAATCCAGGAGACTTGGAGTAGACGTTAGGGAAGCTTCGAGGAAGCCACGAGGCAGGGAGGCGCGCCCTACCCCCTCGGCGTGCCCCCCACCCTCGTGGGCCCCTCGTGGCTCCCCGACCGACTTCTTTCACCTATATATATATCCATATACCCTAAAAACATCGAGGAGCAGAATAGATCGGGAGTTCCGCCGCCGCAAGCCTCTGTAGCCACCAAAAACCAATCGGGACCCTATTCCGGCACCATGCCGGAGGGGGAATCCTTCACCGGTGGCCATCTTCATCATCCCGGTGCTCTGCATGATGAGGAGGGAGTAGTTCACCCTCGGGGCTGAGGGTATGTACCAGTAGCTATGTGTTTGATCTCTCTCTCTCGTGTTCTTGAGGTGGCACGATCTTGATGTATCGCGAGCTTTGCTATTATAGTTGGATCTCATGATGTTTCTCCTCCTCTACTCTCTTGTAATGGATTGAGTTTTCCCTTCAAAGTTATCTTATCGGATTGAGTCTTTAAGGATTTGAGAACACTTGATGTATGTCTTGCATGTGCTTATATGTGGTGACAATGGGATATTCACGTGATCTTCTTGATGTATGTTTTGGTGATCAACTTGCGGGTTCAGTGACCTTGTGAACTTATGCATAGTGGTTGGCACACGTTTTCGTCTTGACTCTTCGGTAGAAACTTTGGGGCACTCTTTGAAGTTCTTTGTGTTGGTTGAATAGATGAATCTGAGATTGTGTGATGCATATCGTATAACCATACCCACGGATACTTGAGGTGACATTGGAGTATGTAGGTGACATTAGGGTTTTGGTTGATTTGTGTCTTAAGGTGTTATTCTAGTATGAACTCTATGATAGATCAAATGGAAAGCATAGGTTCGTGTTATTTAAATACGGACTCTTAAATAGATCGATCAGAAAGGATAACTTTGAGGTGGTTTCGTACCCTACAATAATCTCTTCGTTTGTTCTCCGCTATTAGTGACTTTGGAGTGACTCTTTGTTGCATGTTGAGGGCTAGTTATATGATCCAATTATGTTATTATTGTTAAGCGAACTTGCACTAGTGAAAGTATGAACCCTAGGCCTTGTTTCAACGCATTGCAATACCGTTTGTGCTCACTTTTATCATTAGTTACCTTGCTGTTTTTATATTTTCAGATTACAAATACTCATATCTACCATCCATATTGCACTTGTATCACCATCTCTTCGCCAAACTAGTGTACCTATACAATTTACCATTCTATTGGGTGTGTTGGGGACACAAGAGACTCTTTGTTATTTGGTTGCAGTGTTGCTTGAGAGAGACCATCTTCATCATATGCCTCCCACGGATTGATTAACCTTAGGTCATCCACTTGAGGGAAATTTGCTACTGTCCTACAAACCTCTGCACTTGGAGGCCAACAACGTCTACAAGAAGAAGGTTGCATAGTAGACATCATTCACCACCTCCGCGGATGTAGAGGAGAAAGGATTCCTAAATTTGTATACCGAACCAAAACAAGTCGCGACTGGCAACCGACCTAGTGCGGAGGCTCGCAAATGCCACGACGCCGTGCATTCCAAATCCCGGTGCCATGGCGCCGTCGCAATCCACGACCGGCAGCGAAACACTAACTAATCCCCGTCGGAACGGCGGGCCGGAAAGGCGAACTGTAGTGATCCGACCTCAGACGGTCAAATCTCTGTGTATAAGTGTCACCCCTGAATCGGTAATGCTGACACACACAGTACTTGAAGGATTTATAATAGAGTTCAATCACACACTTATTACATCGAATGTCCCAAAAGAGAACTTATTACAATAATATGGCTTAAGGCCATCTAGCTAAGATAACAGCGGAAGCTTCTAACATAAATGAGTCCATCAACTCCAACCGCATAGCTGACTGCACGACAACAACCTAGCGCACCTTACTCTTCGTCTGAAAAGTCTGTAACATAATACGCTGCAACCCGAAACGGGTCAACGCATGGAATATGCTGGCAAAATAACACAGTAGAGCAATGAATAGTAACAGCTATCACTACATGCATATATGGTTGGTGGAGGCTTCTATGTTTATTTTGCATATAGCCAGTTTTTCCCTACAACAAAGGAATATATTTTATTTAACTACAAAGTTGGTTGTAAAACATTGAGAAGGTTCCTCCAACTCAATCCCAAATTAATAATCATCAACCCAACAGATTAATTATGTAAAGTGATGAGATCAAATCAATAATTCAAGAACCAGATACTCAAGATGTCCATAACCGGGGACACGGCTAACCATGATTAGTTTGTACACTCTGTAGAGGTTTGCACACTTTTCCCCACAAGACTCGATCTCCTCCGTTGGATTTCTCGCACTACATGATGTTTGAGAAACGGATGATCGAGACAAAGTCTTTCAGAAGCATTAACTCTTTACTTTGGGTAGATAGTACCACCTACTTTCCCCTACATCTGCTAGCCTACCACTTAAAGAGGTCACACAACATACTCAACTATGCCAGAGCCCATGATGACTTGTCTCTGCACACGGAAGTTTCTAGCATGAATAATCTTATGATCCCTTTGAGCCTGGGTGGCGAACCATAGGATGATCACACGGGTACTCCGGGATATCCTAGGACAACACTGGATTCTCCAGGTGCCCCCAACCAATCCACCCAGATGTGTATTAAAGTAGCCACCTTAAGTTAACCATTTATTATCAACTCTCACATCTCTCATCGATCACTCAAACCAAACCACGTCTACGAGCATAGCATAGCAGTATAAGCATAACGTAGAAGTAACTCCCAAGGTTTGAAATAAAGGGCAATAGGTTCTACCATTATCAACTACTTCCCAGTACCCGCATGTTAATCAGATCGTAACCATGCAAGGTTTGAGGGTTGAGACTAATGCATAAAAACTGGGTAATAAAGGGGTATGATAAAAGTGTTACTTGCCTTGCTGACGATCTGAAAACCCTAGTGACTCGTAGTAGCATGCCTGGTAACAGCTCTATCAAAAACTCTATGTCTCGATCCGGTGGCATGCCTGGTAGGTCCTCTGGAAATACATCCGGGTAATCCTTCACAACATGCACTTCCTCCTGAACAACTCCTAAGAGGGAATTTATTTGGGTCCTCCTTGGCGCATGCCTAGATACATACTTAATCCTTTTTCCCTCATGGGTGGTGAGAAGTATCGACTTACTAGCACAGTCAATGTTTCCTCCATACTTTGATAGCCAATCCATGCCTAGTATTATATCCAATCCTTGTGATCCAAAATTTATTAGGTCTGAGGGAAAACATGGCTACCAATGGTTAAGGGTAACCGATCACACCATTGGCTGGCCATATACTCTGCTCCTGGCGAGCTTACTAACAGGGGTGACCTAAGGGCTAGGGTTGGCAACTTATACTTGTCCACAAATCCCCTTGATATGTATGAATATGATGCACCAGTATCGAAAAGAACGAGAGTAGTAAATGCCTTAATCAAAAACATACCGATAACTGCGTCTGGCTGCTCGTCAACCTCCTCCACGTTGATGTGGTTCACCTAACCTCTGGTGAAGGGATTGGGCTTCTTCCTAGAACTTCCATTGCCATTTCCATTCTTTGCTTCGGAACACTCGGTGGCGTAGTGGCCGGTCTTCCCGCACTTGAAACAAGTAATGTGACTTAGATCCTTCTTGGCCGGTGTAGTGGGGTTGGAACGGTTCTGGCTGCTGTTTCCTCCATTTCCATTCCCATTCCTAGGGCCACTATGATTATGCGAACTTCCTCCATTGTGATTGTGGCCCCCATGGTTATGATGAGTGTGTCCTTCCGAGTTCGAGGTAAAACGAGGCTTCTGCTGAGCTCCAGAATTATACTTCCCTTGTCCATACTTCCTTTTGCGGCTCTCTATCTGCTGCTGCTTCCCTTCAATCATAAGAGCCCTGTCTACCAACTCCTGGTAGTTGGCAAATGTTGCCACCATCAACTGCATACTCAGCTCATCATTCAGTCCTTCCATAAACTTCTCCTACTTCGCGGCATCTATGGCCACATCATCTAGGGCGTGGCGAGCTAACTTGCTGAACTCATCCACGTACTACCCCACAGTACGATTTCCTTGGCATAAGTTGCGAAACTCACACTTCTTCGTACTCATTGCTCCAGCTAAGACATGTGCTGTGCGGAAAGCTTGCTGAAACTGATCCCAAGTGACATTGGCTATGGGGAAAGTGGTGGTGTAATTCTCCCACCATGAGGTTGCGGGTACATCCAGTTGGTGCGCGGCAAAACGCACTATCTCGCATCTGTGCAACCTGCGATGGTCAGCTCCCTTCCAATCCTGTGGAGCCAATCATCTGCAACAATTGGCTCGGTGCTACTGGAAAACACTGGTGGATTCAACCTCAGAAAACGGGCTAAGTTGTCAACTGGAGGTGGTGGCGGTGGGTTGTGATACGTCTCCAACATATCTATAATTTTTGATTGGTCCATGCTATTGTATTATCCATCTTGGATGTTTTATAGGCTTTACTATGCACTTTTATATTATTTTTGGGACTAACCTATTGACCCAGAGCCCAGTGCCAGTTCATGTTTTGCCCTTGTTTCAGTGTTTCGATGAAAAGGAATATCAAACGGAGTTGAAACGGAATGAAACCTTCTGGAGAAGTTATTTTTGGAAAGAAAGCAACCCGGGAGACTTGGAGTGCATGTCAGGAAAGCAACAAGGGAGGCACGAGATAGGGGGCCGCGCCCACCCCCCTGGGCGCGCCCTCCACCCTCGTGGGCCCCTCATGGCTCCCCTGACGTATTTCTTCCGCCTATATATATCCACATACCCTAAAACCTTGGGAGAACAGAAGAGATCGGGAGTTCTGCCGCCGCAAGCCTCTGTAGCCACGAAAAACCAATCGGGACCCTGTTTCGGCACCCTGCCGGAGGGGGGAACCCTCACCGGTGGCCATCTTCATCATCCTGGCGCTCTCCATGATGAGGAGGGAGTAGTTCACCCTCGGGGCTGAGGGTATGTACCAGTAGCTATGTGTTTGATCTCTCTCTCATGTTCTTGAGGTGATACGATCTTGATGTATCGCGAGCTTTGCTATTGTAGTTGGATCTTATGATGTTTCTCCCCCTCTACTTTCTTGTAATGGATTGAGTTTTCCTTTTGAATTTATCTTATCGGATTGAGTCTTTAATGATTTGAGAACACTTGATGTATGTCTTGCGGGGGATAACCGTGGTGACAATGGGTTATTCTATTGATTCACTTAATGTATGTTTTGGTGATCAACTTGCGGGTTCCGCCCATGAACCTATGCATAGGGGTTGGCACACGTTTTCGTCTTGACTCTCCGGTAGAAACTTTGGGGCACTCTTTGAGGTTCTATGTGTTGGTTGAATAGATGAATTTGAGAGTGTGTGATGCATATCGTATAATCATACCCACGTATACTTGAGGTGACATTGGAGTATCTAGGTGACATTAGGGTTTTGGTTCATGTGTGTCTTAAGGTGTTATTTTACTACGAACTCTAGGGCTGTTTGTGACACTTATAGGAATAGCCCAATGGATTGATCAGAAAGAATAACTTTGAGGTGGTTTCATACCCTACCATAATCTCTTCGTTTGTTCTCCGCTATTAGTGACTTTGGAGTGACTCTTTGTTGCATGTTGAGGGCTAGTTATATGATCCAATTATGTTATTATTGTTGAGAGAACTTGCACTAGTGAAAGTATGAGCCCTAGGCCTTGTTTCAACACATTGCAATACTGTTTGTGCTCACTTTTATCATTAGTTACCTTGCTGTTTTTATATTTGCAGATTACAAAAACCTATATCTACCTTCCATATTGTACTTGTATCACCATCTCTTCGCCGAACTAGTGCACCTATACAATTTACCATTGTATTGGGTGTGTTGGGGACACAAGAGACTCTTTGTTATTTGGTTGCAGGGTTGCTTGAGAGTGACCATCTTCATCCTACGCCTCCCACGGATTGATAAACCTTAGGTCATCCAGTTGAGGGAAATTTGCTACTGTCCTACAAACCTCTGCACTTGGAGGCCCAACAACGTCTACAAGAAGAAGGTTGTGTAGTAGATATCAAGCAGTTTCTGGCGTCGTTGCCGGGGAGGGGAGTGCTTGAAGGTATATCTTTAGATCTTGCAATCGAATCTTTTTGTTTCTTGTTTTATCACTAGTTAGTCTATAAAAGAAAACCAAAAAAATGGAATTAAGTTTGCCACGTACGCTTCACCTTTTTAATATCTTTCGTGAGTATGATGGAAAGGAAAATTGTGCCAAAGTGTTAGAAGAAGAATGCATTAAAATGTTTGGCACAAAATCTTTGAATGATGAGCATGATTGCAATGTTGTTAGTATGAACTCCTTGAATATCCATGGTACTAACGATGATTGCACTAGTCATGATGAAAATGTCTCCTATAAACATGTCAATGTTTGTGGAGTGCATTGGGTTTGCAAGTACACACCAAATAGGGAAGATAGATATTGCAAGAGGCATAAGCACTTAGAAACTAAATGGTTGCAAGAGAGGCTAGATGTTTGTGCTGAAAATTTAAACTTTATTAGCCGTACTTGTGAACTTTGCAATGAACGTGATCATTTCAGTACCCAATGCAAATTGTTTCATGATCGTATCGTGTCCAAAAATTATGATGACTTGATTTCCCTTGCACATCATAATGAACTTAGTTTGGTCTTGGGTTATGAAGAAATGAAACGTATAACTAAGGTTATTCCAGAATTTGCCCTTGATAGAGTTCTTCATTTTGATGTAGAAGAAATTTATATGTATTGTGCGGTGAATTGCATTGAAAATCCTTATATTGCCAATTACATAAAGAAAAGAAAACAAATAGAAGATGAAGAGGATGCTAACGAAAGGGAAGAGACTTCCCAATATTCTCCTATTATTTCTTATGATGAATCAGGTAACGAGGAGGAGCCTTCTATTCAACCAATCTCATTAATAAGGAGCTCCAAAAATAGGATTGAACCCACACATGATGTGGTGAAGAAGAAGAAAAGAAAAAGGAAGAGAGGTAAAAAGATATCTCTCCCAAATAATGTTGCTCCTATTATTGTTGTGCCACATTAAAATGAATTAAAAATAATTGTGGAAGATGATGCACTTGATGATGATCTTGTTATGCCTATTGCTTGTTGTGATGATTATGATTGGGAAGATAATAATACTTCTTATGATCTTGAAAATCTTTTTGGCACTTGCTTGGAAGAATATGATAATTGCTATACTATTGGTGCTATCCATACTATTAATGATGAGAGTGATTATGCTTATGATATAAAAAGGCCCAAGCTTGGGGATGCTATGTTTGAAGAAGATGTTGTTTTTGAGAATATATTTGCTGCAATTAATGTTTGTCCCAAGCTTGTGGATGCTACGTTTAATGAAGATAATATTTGTAGTCTCCCAAGTTTTGATATGCAAATTTATAATGATGATAGCATGCCTCCTACTTATGATGATTATATTGATGAAAGTGGGTTTGGAAGAGTGTCAACTTTAGGAAGTAGTGATCCCACTATTTTGGAGGATGTTGAATCTTATTGTGATAATTATGAAAGTGGATTTGGAGAGGTCATGACTTTATTTAGTGATGAATCCACTATTTCGGAAGAGGTTTCACTTGATTATGATGAGAATAAAGTTGCTACTTATGATGATTATTGTGATGAAACTTATGCTATAAAAAGTAGTGATTATTATATTTATAAAACTTGTCATGATTATGATTACCCTTTTTCTGAACATTACTCTTTTAATGCGGAAACAATTTATAGTATTCAAGTCTCTTATGATACTCCCACTATTCTGAATGAGAAGAATTTTGCTTATGTGGAGAGTAGTAAAATCTCTATGCTTGTATATCATGAAAAGAACGCTTTAGGTGCTGGTTATATTGTTGAATTCATTCATGATGCTACTGAAAATTATTATGAGGGAGGAATATATGCTTGTAGGAATTGCAATAATATCAACTTTCCTCTCTATGTGCTTAAACTTTTAAGGTTATGCTTGTTTTGCCTTCCTATGCTAGTTGATTATTGTTCCCATAAATTGTTTGATCACAAAATCCCTATGCATAGGAAGTGGTTTAGACTTAAATGTGCTAGTCATATTCTTCATGATGCTCTCTTTGCGTTTCAATTCTTATCTTTTATGTGAGCATCATTGAAATCATCATGCCTAGCTAGGGGCGTTAAACAATAGCGCTTGTTGGGAGGCAACCCAATTTTATTTTTGTTCCTTGCTTTTTGTTCCTGTTTAGTAATAAATAATCCATCTAGCTTCTGTTTAGATGTGGTTTTGTGTTTTAATTAGTTTTTGTCCCAAGTAGAACCTTTGGGAAGACTTGGGTGAAGTCTTTATGATCATGCTGTAAAAAACAGAAACTTTAGCGCTCACGAAATTAGCTTCAACTTTTTACTGGAGAGCGCTATTTAGTTGATTCGTTTTTCATATGATTACTAGACAAATTCCTAAGGTCCACCAATTTATTTTAGAATTTTTGGAGTTCCAGAAGTATACGTTTGATACAGGTTACTACAGTCTGTTCTGTTTTTGACAGATTCTGTTTTCATTGTGTTGCTTGCTTATTTTAATGAATCTATGGCTAGTAAAATAGTTTATAAACCATAGAGAAGTTGGAATACAGTAGGTTTAACACCAATATAAATAAAGAATGAGTTAATTACAGTACCTTGAAGTGGTATTTTGTTTTCTTTCGCTAACGGAGCTTACGAGTTCTGTGTTAAGTTTTGTGTTGTGAAGTTTTCAAGTTTTGGGTAAAGATTCGATGGACTACGGAATAAGGAGCGGCAAGAGCCTAAGCTTGGGGATGCCCAAGGCACCCCAAGGTAATATTCAAGGAAATCCAAGAGCCTAAGCTTGGGGATGCCCCGGAAGGCATCCCCTCTTTCGTCTACTTCCATCGGTAACTTTACTTGGAGCTATATTTTTATTCACCACATGATATGTGTTTTGCTTGGAGCGTCATTTTCTTTTCTTTTGTTTTGCTTGCTGTTTGAATAAAATACCAAGATCTGAAATTCTTAAATGTTAGAGAGTCTTCACATAGTTACATAATTATACAACTACTCATTGATCTTCACTCGTATCTTTTGGAGTAGTTTGTTGTTTGCTCTAGTGCTTCACTTATATCTTTTAGAGCATGGTGGTGGATTTGTTTTATAGAAACTATTGATCTCTCATGCTTCACTTATATTATTTTGAGAGCCTTAAAATAGCATGGCAATTTGCTTTAATCAATATCATGAGAAATTTTATGCTTGATAATTGTTTTGAGATATAAAAGTGGTAATATCATAGTTGTGCTAGTTGAGTAATTGTGGAATTGAAAAATACATGTGTTGGAGTTTGTGATTCTCGTAGCATGCACGTATGGTGAACCGTTATGTAACGAAGTCGGAGCATGAAGTATTTGTTGATTATCTTCCTTTGTGTGGCGGTCGGGATCGCGCGATGGTTAACTCCTACCAACCCTTCCCCTAGGAGCATGCGTAGTAGTACTTTGCTTCGAGGGCTAATAAATTTTTGCAACAAGTATATGAGTTCTTTATGACTAATGTGAGTCCATGGATTATGCGCACACTTACCTTTCCGCAATTTTCTAGCCTCTTCGGTACCGCGCATTGCCCTTTCTCACCTTGAGACTTGGTGCAAACTTCGCCAGTGCATCCAAACCCCGTGATATGATACGCTCTATCACACATAAACCTCCTTATATCTTCCTCAAAACAGCCACCATACCTACCTATCATGGCATTTCCATAGCCATTCCGAGATATATTGCCATGCAACTTTCCACCGTTTCATTTATCATGACATACTCCATCATTGTCATATTGCTTTGCATGATCATATAGTTGACATTGTATTTTTGGCAAAGCCACCGTTCATAATTCTTTCATACATGTCGCTCTTGATTCATTGCATATCCCGGTACACCGCCAGAGGCATTCATATAGAGTCATATTTTGTTCTATGTATTGAGTTGTAATTCATGAGTTGTAAGTAAATAAAATTTGATGATCATCATTATTAGAGCATTGTCCCAAGTGAGGAAAGGATGATGGAGACTATGATTCCCCCACAAGTTGGGATGAGACTCCGGACTAAAAAAAAGAAGAGGCCATAAAAAAAGGGAGAAAAGGCCCAAATAAAAAAAAGGGAAAAGAAAAAAATGAGAGAAAAAGAGAGAAGGGACAATGTTACTATCCTTTTACCACACTTGTGCTTCAAATTAGCACCGTGATCTTCATAATAGAGAGTCTCTCATTTTGTCACTTTCATATACTAGTGGGAAATTTCATTATAGAACTTGGCTTGTATATTCCAATGATGGGCTTCCTCAAATGCCCGAGGTCTTCGTGAGCAAGCAAGTTGGATGCACACCCACTTAGTTTCTTTTTGAGCTTTCATACACTTATAGCTCTAGTGCATCCGTTGCATGGCAATCCCTACTCCTCGTATTAACATCAATTGATGGGCATCTCCATAGCCCGTTGATTAGCCTCGTTGATGTGAGACTTTCTCTTTTTTTGTCTTCCCACATAACCCCTACCATTACACCTTATTCCACCATAGTGCTATATCCATGGCTTGCGCTCATGTATTGCATAAGAGTTGAAAAGGCTGAAGCGCGTTAAAAGTATGAACCAATTGCTTGGCTAAAACCGGGGTCGTACATGATATGAATATTTTGTGTGGGGAAGATGGAGCATAGCCAGACTATATGATTTTGTAGGGATAACTTGCTTTGGCCATGTTATTTGATAAGACATAATTGCTTAGTTAGTATGCTTGAAATATTATTGTTTTTATGTCAACATTAAACTTTTATCTTGAATCATATCAAATCCGAACATTCATGCCACAACAAGAAGAATTAGAATGAAATTATGCCAAGTAGCATTCCACATCAAACATTCTGTTTTTATCATTTACCTACTCGAGGACGAGTAGGAATTAAGCTTGGGGATGCTGATACGTCTCCAATGTATCTATAATTTTTTATTGTTCCATGCTATTATATTATCCATCTTGGATGTTTTATGGGCTTTACTATGCACTTTTATATTATTTTTGGGACTAACCTAGTGACCCAGAGCCCAGTGCCAGTTCCTGTTTTTCCCTTGTTTCAGTGTTTCGAAGAAAAGGAATATCAAACGGAGTCGAAACGGAATGAAACCTTCTGGAGAAGTTATTTTTGGAAAGAAAGCAACCCGGGAGACATGGAGTGCACGTCAGGAAAGCAACGAGGGAGGCACGAGGCAGGGGGCCGCGCCCACCCCCATGGGCGCGCCCTCCACCCTCATGGGCCCCTCGTGGCTCCCCTGACGTATTTCTTCCGCCTATATATATCCACATACCCTAAAACCTTCGGAGAACAGAAGAGATCGGGAGTTCCGCCACCGCAAGCCTCTGTAGCCATGAAAAACCAATCGGGACCCTGTTCTGGCACCCTGCTGGAGGGGGGAACCCTCACCGGCGGCCATCTTCATCATCCCGGCGCTGTCCATGACGAGGAGGGAGTAGTTCACCCTCGGGGCTGAGGGTATGTACCAGTAGCTATGTGTTTGATCTCTCTCTCTCTCGTGTTCTTGAGGTGATACGATCTTGATGTATCACGAGCTTTGCTATTGTAGTTGGATCTTATGATGTTTCTCCCCCTCTACTTTCTTGTAATGGATTGAGTTTTCCCTTTGAAGTTATCTTATTGGATTGAGTCTTTAATGATTTGAGAACACTTGATGTATGTCTTGCGTGGGATAACCGTGGTGACAATGGGTTATTCTATTGATTCACTTGATGTATGTTTTGGTGATCAACTTGCGGGTTCCGCCCATGAACCTATGCATAGGGGTTGGCACACGTTTTCGTCTTGACTCTCTGGTAGAAACTCTGGGGCACTCTTTGAGGTTCTATGTGTTGGTTGAATAGATGAATTTGAGATTGTGTGATGCATATCGTATAATCATACCCACGGATACTTGAGGTGACATTGGAGTATCTAGGTGACATTAGGGTTTTGCTTGATGTGTGTCTTAAGGTGTTATTTTACTACGAACTCTATGGTTGTTTGTGACACTTATAGGAATAGCCCAATGGATTGATCGGAAAGAATAACTTTGAGGTGGTTTCGTACCCTACCATAATTTCTTCGTTTGTTCTCCGCTATTAGTGACTTTGGAGTGACTCTTTGTTGCATGTTGAGGGCTAGTTATATGATCCAATTATGTTATTATTGTTGAGAGAACTTGCACTAGTGAAAGTATGAACCCTAGGCCTTGTTTCAACACATTGCAATACCGTTTGTGCTCACTTTTATCATTAGTTACCTTGCTGTTTTTATATTTTCAGAATACAAAAACCTATATCTACCTTCCATATTGTACTTGTATCACCATCTCTTCGCCGAACTAGTGCACCTATACAATTTACCATTGTATTGGGTGTGTTGGGGACACAAGAGACTCTTTGTTATTTGGTTGCAAGGTTGCTTTAGAGTGACCATCTTCATCCTACGCCTCCCACAGATTGATAAACCTTAGGTAATCCACTTGAGGGAAATTTGCTACTGTCCTACAAACCTCTGCACTTGGAGGCCCAACAACGTCTACAAGAAGAAGGTTGTGTAGTAGACATCAGGTTGTTGTTGTTGTTGTTGCCTTCGATCTGAACTAGCAACTGCATCAAGGCATTCTGTTGTTGGATCAACTTAGTGAGCTCCGGTGGGAAGACAAATCCGGGGTCACGTCTCGGAGGCATCTGATGGTTTAGAGGGGAGAGATTAGAATAGAGTGTGTCTAAAGAGAATCACTACCCATATGCACATGAGACAAACACAAAATCATATCATATCACTCAATTCAAACAAGGGCATACAATCGATCTAACTACCGTTACAAAATACTCCGACTATTTCTACATGGGGGAATACTACTAATAATATGGTGGTCGACTAGAAATTTTGATCGGTGGAAGACTCCATGATATCTGCTCCAGCTTCGTCTTCATAATCATCATTACTATCAGGGTCGGAGTCGGTGTCGTTGATGATGATGTAGTCTTCTGGGTGGTTGTCCTCCTCTGGTGTGGGGTCTCCCAGGAATATCCCTAGATTCTTCTTCAGGTCTTCATTCTTCTCCAGTAGTACTGCAATCTCCTCCTCATATCCATCGCATGTAGACTTGAGTTCCTCTTCAAGCTCCATATTCCTGGTCATCTCCTTCTTCGGGTCGATCATGTTGGTGCACATCTGGTTCTCCTGCCATCGAATGTGCTGGTTTAACTCCTGGATGTAGGATACAATGGACTTGTTCCTCCTGGTGCTGATCATCTCCCATTGCTCATCTCGGCGCCCACATATCTGGTAGATGGTGTCCTTAAGATCCTTGTTGTATACTTCGCCGATGCGTCCCATCGCGATGTGAGCTGCCATGCTCTTTCCTAGACTCCAGGTTGGTGCATCAAAGAAAAACTCTATGGGCTCAGTAACTGGCGCGAATGTCCTCCCTGGAACATGCACTCGAACTGTCCAATGCTCTTCTTCAGGTAGAGTGGCGGTCTAGGTCCCGGTGAAGCTTGGTATTTCCGATGTTCAGGTACCTACCGACCTCCTTCAAGTGTCGTCCAAAAGGTGTGTCTTCATCCGGTTGAGCAAACTTGTTCCTTGGGTCCGCCATCTATAGAGTGGAAAATGGAGAGGAGTCAGAAATGAGTAGAGAAGAGTGACCTATGGCTTATCTTAGTGGTCGCGTCCTACAGTCAGCTTGTGCTCTGATACCATCTTGTAGCGATCCGACCTCAAACGGTCAAATCTCTGTGTATAAGTGTCATCCCTGGATCGGTAATGCTGACACACACAGTACTTGAAGGATTTATAACAGAGTTCAATCACACACTTATTACATCGAATGTCTCGAAAGAGAACTTATTACAATAAAATGGCTTAAGGCCATCTAACTAAGATAACAGCGGAAGCTTCGAAGATAAATGAGTCCATCAACTCCAACAGCATAGCTGAGTGCACGACAACGACCTAGCGCACCTTCTCTTCGTCCGAAAAGTCTGTAAAATATACATTGCAGCCCGAAACGGGTCAGCACATGGAATATGCTGGCAAAATAACACAGTAGAGCAATGAACAGTAACAACTATCACTACATGCATATATGGCTGGTGGAGGCTTCTAAGTTTATTTTGCATAAAGCGAATTTTTCCCTACAACAAAGGAATACATTTTATTTAACTACAAAGTTGGTTGTTAAACATTGAGAAGGTTCCTCCAATCTCAAATTAATAATCATGAACCCAACAGATTAATTAAGTAAAGTGATGAGATCAAATCAGTAATTCAAGAACCAGATACTCAAGATGTCCATAACCGGGGGCACGGCTAACCATGATTAGTTTGTACACTCTGCAGAGGTTTGCCCACTTTTACCCACAAGACTCGATCTCCTCCGTTGGATTTCTCGCACTACATGATGTTTGAGAAACGGATGATCAAGACACAGTCTTTCAGAAGCATTAACTCTTTACTCTAGGGAGACAGTACCACCTACTTTCCCCTACATCTGCTAGCCTACCACTGAAAGAGGTCACGCAACATACTCAACTATGCCAGTTCCCATAATAGCTTGTGGCTGCACATGGAAGTTTCTAGCATGAATAATCTTATGATCCCTTTGAGCCTGGGTGGCGAACCATAGGATGATCACACGGGTACTCCGGGATATCCTAGGACAACACTGGATTCTCCAGGTGCCCGCAACCAATCCACCCAGATGTGTATTAAAGTAGTCACCTTAAGTTAACCATTTATTATCAACTCTCACATCTGTCATGGATCACTCAAACCAAACCACGTCTACGAGCATAGCATAGCAGTATAAGCATAACATAGAAGTAACTCCCAAGGTTTGAAATAAAGGGCAATAGGTTCTACCATTATCAACTACTTCCCAGTACCCGCAGTAAGATCCTAACCATGCAATGTTTGAGGGTTGACACTAATGCATAAAAACTGGGTAATAAAGGGGTATGATCAAAGTGTTACTTGCCTTGCTGATGATCCGAAAATCCTAGTGACTCGTAGTAGCACGCTTCGCAGTCCGGAAATTCTATCGCAAATAAACAATAGCATACGTAAGCACTCAAGCATAGATGGAAGGGTAAAACTCAAGTAAAAATATCCAAACTGAAAGTTAAACTGAGGAGCTTCAATTTGCAAAAAGAATCAATCAAATCGGAGCTACGAAACTCAAACTATGATCAAAAGAACTTCGAAATCAAATCTGCTTGAAACCAAATTTTAAAATTATCAAAACCATGTTCAAGTTTATTATCTGGAAAGAGGGGTTTGAGACGAAGATTTTGGCGTTGGTTTCACTGGATTTGGACAAAAGAGCAAAAATATGCGAGTGTTTGAAGATCAGGGGCTAATATGCGATAAAAATAATCATGGATAGGTCCCTGGCCGAAAATAAAATAAAAAGAAAAACAGTAACGAACGAACGTTCGCTATCAGGGACAAACAGCCGAAAACGTTTGCTAACAGTGACGTTCGAGCGAACGTTCGCTAATTAGCGAACTCGAAAAAACGATCTAAACGGATCTAACGAAAAACCTAAAAACACCGGGCGGCGGTTCGGTGGTTTTACCGGTTCAACAAAAAAACGGCGGGCCGGCGGCGGCGTGATCCGGCGAGGCGGGGCTCCGGCGGGGCGGCGTGCGGCGACGGCGAGCGGCGGCGTGGGCGGCGGCGGCGGCGCACAGCAGCAGTAGCTGGCGCCAAGAAGCGGCAGCGGCGCGGGCTTGCGGCGACGACGGTGGCGAGGAGGCGGCAGGGTGTGCGGCTTATAAAGAGGGGAGGGGGTGGCGGTGCCTTGGGGAAGGGGCGGCGCGGGGCGGAGTCCGACTCGGACTCCCCTCGGTGTTCGTGCCTCGCACGCTGGGAGGAAGGCGGCGACGCGGGAATGGGCCGGCCTGCTCGGCTAGGCTTCGGCCCAGTCAGGCAGGAAAAGATTTATTTTAAATAAAATTTCGCCTGAATAAAAATCCTAATAAAATATATAAAAAATCTAAAAATTCCAAAAACAATTTTCACCGTCTAAATAAAATATTTAGAACAAAGTGAACGTTTTTCTGGCCTAAAAATGCAATTATCAAAATGCATATTTTTCTAATTCAAATAAAATCCAAATAAAATATTTATTTGATTTTAAAATTTTTCCTCCAATATTCCTCTCTTTTTGAAGAAGTCATATTATCTTCTCTCTTTTTTTTGTATTAGAAATATTTGGAGAGAAAAAAATTGAAACCAAATTGATCCTCTTTTCAAATTTGAGAAAAATTCAAATATGAAAATTTATGAAATCTCCAACTCTCTCCTTGGGTCCTTGAGTTGCTTAAGATTTTTGGGATCACAACCAAAGTGCAAATAAAATATGATATGCATATTATGACCTATGTATAACATCCAAATTGAAAATTGGGATGTTACACGAACGGAAAGAAACCCCCATATGTCTGCATTCAACGGAAAAGAAGAGGTGAGAAAAGGGCTAGGGAAGGAGGCACATACGAACTCGTGTGAGGTCCGGGGCTTCCGCTACCAGGACGAGGAGGAGGAGAGGGTCGTCGGCTTCCTTCCGCCGTTGCGGCCGCCTGCCATGGGCGCGGTGGCGGAGGCGAAAAAGCAGGGGGCCCTGCGCAGCTCTGCGTTGCCGTTTCGCCTTTCGTCTAACGACTTGCCCGTTGGCAACAAGGGCAGAGCAGAGTGATTATTTGGATGCGGCGAGGAGCAGGCTAGATCCGGAGTGGCCGGACCTCCCACGGCCGAATCCGGGCGCTAGGCAGCGTGGGGCGTCGGCGGCGACGCGGGGATGCGGGTGGGGCGCAGAGGAGCTCGGTGCTCAGCTCCCATGGCGGCGGCGGATCTCGAGGTCGGGGCGACCAGCGACGAGGCTTCCGCGGCGGGGCGGCGAGCTTGTGGGGAGGTGGCGGCGCGCGACGCGGCGCAGGCGGCCGCGCGAGGCGTCGGGGCTCCGTGGGTCCAGTGAGGTGGCAGCGCGCACCGGCGGGCGGAGGCGAGGTGGCGCAGCAGCGCGGGGTTGAGTGAGGCCGCCGTAACTGCTCACGCGAGGGAGAGGGAGAGACGAGAGGGAGAGAGAGAGAGAGGGGTGGGGCGGAGAGAGAGGGGATAGAGATAGAGGAGGTGGGGGCAACGGTTTTTTTTACTCGCAAAAAAAAGATAACCCCACCTCTCTGTCGTCTGCGGCAGATGGAAAAGAGGAGGGTGGACCATTGTAGTGTACTGGCACCTCTTTTCCGTCCGCTGGCAGATGGCAAAGTTTCTTTTCCGTCTACTTGTTCTTTGTTGTCTGCTGTTTGGTATCTGATGGCAAAGACCTTCTTTGCCATCTGCTAGCAGACAGAAAAGAGCTGGCAGACGGCAAAGTCTCGGATTCCAGTAGTGATAGAAGATATCAAGTATTTCATTTTTCTTAAGAGGATGATCTGGCAAAGCATTAAGGAACTGGCAAAGCCTCCCCCAAGCTTATGGGAGACTCTCTTCTTTAGTTTGCACAAAGTTAAATATTTCCTATAAGGCTGCTTGTTTCTTATGAGCAGGAAAATATTTTTCAGAGAAGTAATAAATCATATCCTGGGGAGTACGCACACAACCAGGAGCAAGAGTATTGTACCAAGCTTTAGCAACACCCTTTAATGAGAACAGAAATAATTTGAGAATATAATAATAACTAGTTTTCTCATCATGAGTAAAAAGGGTGTCTATGTCATTCAACTTAGTAAGATGTGCCACAACAGTTTCAGTTTCATAACCATGGAAAGGATCAGATTCAGCAAAGTAATTAACTCTGGGTTGACAGAGAATTCATAATCCTTATCAGCAATAAAGATAGCTGAGGTAGCAAACTTAGGATCATACTGCATTCTAGCATTCAGAGATTTTTCTTTATACTTGCATAGTAATTTCTCTAGATCATCTCTATCCTTACAAGCAAGAATATTTCTAGTTGTCTCCTCATTCATAACATAACCTTCCGGTACCTTAGGCATTCATATCTAGGAAGGCTAGTTCTTGCAGGTTTCAGGAGTTTCAGTTTCAATCTCATCATCAGAATCAACAACATCATGTTGTATTACTCTAGGAATTTGTTCATCAAGAAATTCACCAAGTGGCACATTATCATCATGCAAGGTACTAGCATCATCATAAGTATCATTCATGGGAGAAGTAGCATCATCAATAACTTGCGACATGTCGGAGTAAATGGCCACGGGTAGCCTAACCGACTCCCCCTGGCTCTTCGAAGAATTATCAGGCCACTCGAGCCTTCAAGCATCCAGAGCATGGGGCCGCCTTCCTCTGGCCGGCTTTCCCCAAGGCCGACTACCAGAAGGCGACCCGGCCCCAAAAACCTTCCCGAAGAAAGCTACGAGATGGCCGACTCTAGGAAGCCGGCCCTAAGAGGGCCGACTCCCAGTAGCCGGCCATGAAGATGGCCGACTCCCAGAAGCCGGCCAAGACTGCACCCACATAATGGTGATAAGACGGGGCGTGGCCGCAGTACAGCCTACCACCCCCGAATCCCGGAACATGCATGGCCACAGGGCACCGTACGGGTCAGCCATCCCCCATCCAGCGCGGCACTGTAGCCATGTTGACCTCGATGTCACCCACGACAGGCGCTAGTACGGCCCGCGGGCGGCGGGCCCCTTTAGCCAGAGAGACGCTCGAAGGCGGCCCGGCCTCCCCTAGTCGGCCTGGGGTGTAGCCGGCTCCCAATAGCCGGCTACCTCCCTCCCTCGAAACATGTGCGTCATTAAGGAGACAAGACGAGGTGAGGCTACAGTGAGAGCCCGCAAAGCGGCGGCACTGTAGCCACGCTTACCTCGACAAAGCCCTCGTCATCAGGAGCGAGGCAATAGTAACCAGCCGCCGACAAGGCCCCCAGGCGGTGGGGCCGGCCTGTCGGCCAAGAGGCCGGCAGCCGGCGGGACCCACCAGTCGGCGGGCCCCAACGGCGGGCGGACAAGCCGGCGAGCACAGACACTGACGGCTGGGACCCGCGCCTAGCCAAATTACCATTGTACCCCTGCGGGTAGGCCTATATAAATCCCCCGGGACACCCATGCAAAGGGTTTATCTCATAGAGTTTTACACACCACATAGAGAGAAAAGGAGAGCTAGCCTTGCCCTTCTTCTTCCCCTAGCCAAACAGCTCAAGGAGAAATTGTAGCTACTTGTGTTGATCTAGTGATCATGCGGAGACCCCGCAGAGCAGGACTAGGGGTGTTATCTCCACGGAGAGCCCCGAACCTGGGTAAGATCCGCCGGCGTGCATGTCTTCGCCTCATCCCGTTTCCAGGCACCGGCGATGTCTTACTGGCTCCCACAATGATAAGCCACCCGTTGGCATATGTCGCACCTACCACCCGACATTTGGCGCCCACCGTGGGGACAGGTGCACCGTCGTCCGGAGACCTGTTCTGGACGGGAACCCTTTTCCTCCCACGCGAGCGTAGCCAGCCCACTACGCCCGATGGCGCTTGGCCTGACACGCAGCAAGGCATCGATGACGCCTGCGCGGCGAGCTGCCTCGCCGACCTTCTTGGCGAGACTCGCATCTCCGACGAGCCCGCGGCCGACGCGGGCATAGATTACCCCGAGAGCCGCCTTGTCACCCTCCTCGACCAGCTTCATGTCTCCAGTGAGCTTGCTGTGGACTTGGAGTCGGTCGGCTCCACCGACCCGATGCTTGTCGACTCCGACATGGCATCGCTTGATGCCTTCCCCACCGACGTGGTAATCATCGACGACCCTCTCCCTCGAGCCGACAGTGGCAACAGCGCTGTCACTGAGGCGCTGGTCATCAGCCACGGCGCCGTCTCGGGCGAGAACGCCCACGACGCCCTACAAGCAGCGCTGCACGACTTGTCCGTTCCCATCCCGGCCGACGCCGACGCCGAGACTCTAGAGGCACGCCTCCTCGCCCTCATCACGGAGGGCCAGAAGATAGCATCCATGAGACGCCTCACTGAGGCTCACCAGCGCGAAGTCGACCGCGCTGCCTTTGGAACGCCGCCTCCTGGCGGGCCGAGCCGAGCCGACCTCGTCAAGAAGAGCGGTGCGGCCATCGCCAGCATGCTGGGAGTAGACCGCCCAATATACGGCACGCCACTCGAGAACCTGCAAGCCGCTCACGCGGCCGCTGAAGAGCTGAACGGGCTGGGGGCTGATGAGCTCCCCTACATGACTAGACGCATCCAGCAGCTGATCGACGCGGCCGTAGAACGGCATGAAGCCGGCGCCCGCGCTGAGAGTCCTCCCCTATGCCGAGAACACGCCGCGACATCCCGGACGCCGACTTCAAGCGGCGCGCGCGCAAGGAAAGACAAGGAGCCGGCTGCTAGCCGCAGCCGGAGTCGGATCACCATTGAGCGCGACGCAGAAGGCCGCCCCCAAGCGGTGGAACGAGAAGACAATCCGCCTCCCGCCCGCCTCGTGGGGAGAGATATCCCACCCCACCGCCTGTCACGCATCTGACTCTCGGTGGCCGGCTACGCCACCGTGAAGGAGTCGGCGAGAATGATGCCCGCCACCAGATCGACCGCCTAGCGTGATCCCTGGCGCTAGAAGAAGAAGATGATGTCGGCCCGCCTTGCTTTGGCCCCCGCATCCGCGACGAGCCCTTCCCCAAAGGGTTCTCACTCCCCAGAGACATGCCAAAATACAACGGCTCCGTGAAGACGGAAGATTGGCTGATCGACTACTCTACCGCAGTCAGCATAGCAAACGGCAACAGGCGCGTTGCCGTGAAGTACGTCCCTCTCATGCTTCAAGGCACGGCACACACCTGGGTGAACAGCCTCAAGCCCTATAGCGTCAACACCTGGCTAGACTTCACGGAAGTCTTCGTCCTTAACTTCACCAGCACATACAAGCGGCCTCCCAAGCCCCGCCAGCTCTCCTTATGCGTCGAAGGGCCCAGCGAATCGACTCGCGACTACCTCACACGTTGGGCCGAGCTTCGCAACTCCTGCGAGGGGGTGCACGAGGTTCAAGCCATAGAATACTTCACCGCCGGGTGCCGAGAGGACACCCTCCTCAAGCACCGACTCCTCTGCGACGAGCCGACTACCCTCGACGAGCTGCTGATCATAGCAGACAAATACGCCACGGCCGACTCCTCCATGAAGACCGAGCTCCGAGTGGACGCCTCTGGAAAGGTGCTCGCTCCGGCTCCCAAGACGCCGGCTGGTGACTCCAACCAACGCCCCTACCAGAACGACCACAAGCGCAAGGCCCCTATGCCGCCTTCCACCAGTCGGCAAGTAGCCACCGTCAAAGACGAACAGCCCGAAGAGCGGCCCGCTCCCAAGAAGAGGGGCGGCAGGCCGGCTTGGCAGCCGGCCTTCTCCTACGAGCAAACTCTTGATGCCCCCTGCAAGTTCCACAGCGGCGCAAAGCCGTCCAACCACACGACCCGGAAGTGCCATTAGCTCACGCGGATCTCCAAGGGAGAGGGGCTGGTGCCGCCTCCGCCTCCCGGCCCGCCGCCTCCAGCCCCTCAACAGCCGGCTGTTCGACCAGCAGTCGGAGCCATTCAGGATGAGTTCGCAGATGGGCACGCCGCCTACGTCGTCTTCACGAGCCAGATTGAAGATAAGCGCAGTCGGCACCGACAACACCAAGAAGTCAACGCGGTTGCCTCCAGCAACCCCGAGTTCATGCATTGGTCTGAAAGGCCCATCAGCTGAAGCCGGGCCGATCACCCAGAGGTGATGCCGTCTCCCGGCTCCTACGCATTGGTGTTGGACGTCACCCTCGCGACGGAAAGGCGAGCTGCCCGTTTCTCCCGCGTACTGATTGATGGTGGAAGCAGCATCAACATACTGTACCACGACACCATGGAGAAGTTGAACCTCAAGGCGAAGCAGCTCATGCCAAGCCGGACTGTGTTCCATGGCATCGTACCCGGCCTGTCCTGTTCCCCAATCGGCAAGATCAAGATGGATGTTCTCTTCAAAGACAAGGATCACTTTCGCCGAGAAGCGATCTGGTTTGAAGTAGTGGATCTAGAAAGCCCTTACCACGCCTTGCTTGGCCGACCAGCCCTGGACAAGCTCATGGCTGTGCCCCACTACGCCTACCTCAACATGAAGATGCCGAGTTCAAAGGGGATCATCACTATAGCCGGAGACTACAAGAAGTCCATCGAGTGCGCTGCGGCCAGCAACCGACTGGCCGAGTCCCTCGTGGTTGCTGAAGAGAAGAAGATGCTGGACCGAGTCGTGGCCATGGCCGGCAAGCAACCGGCCCTGTCCCCCAGCCCCAAGGAATATGATGCTCGGGGCTCCTTCCAGCCGGCCAAGGAGACAAAGAAGATACCTCTGGACCCGGAGAACCCGAAGAGGTTTGCTGCCATTGGTGCAAACCTGGATAGTAAATAGGAAGGCGAGCTCGTCAACTTCCTCCGTGAGAATCGAGACATCTTTGCATGGTCCCCAAAGGACATGCCGAGTGTTCCGAAGGATTTCGCCGAGCACAAGCTACACGTCCGAGCGGCTGCGAAACCAGTCAAGCAGCCTCTCCGCTGACTGTCGGAGGAGAAGAGAAGGATCGTAGGAGAAGAGATAGCCCGGCTCCTGACCGCCGGCTTCATTATGGAGGTGTTTTTTCCAGAGTGGCTTGCCAACCCGGTCTTGGTGTTGAAGAAGAACAACAAATGGCATATGTGTATAGATTACACCAGCCTCAACAAAGCCTGCCCCCAAGATCCGTTTTCCCTACCACGGATCGATCAAGTGATAGACTCCACAGCCAGATGCGAGCTGTTGAGTTTCTTGGACGCTTACTCGGGATACCACCAGGTCAAGTTGGACCCAGCCGACCGCCTGAAGACCGCCCTCATCACACCATTCGGAGCTTTCTGCTACCTGACTATGACATTCGGCTTGAGAAATGCCGGTGCCACTTTCCAGCGTTGCATTGAGAAATGCCTCCTCAAGCAACTCGGCAGAAATGCCCACGTCTATGTAGACGATATTGTGGTGAAGACGGAGAAGCGCGGCACCCTGCTGGAAGACCTCAGAGAAACATTTGCCAATTTGCGCCGATTCCAGATCAAGCTCAACCCCGAGAAATGTGTGTTCGGAGTACCAGCTGGCCAGCTTCTAGGCTTTTTGGTCTCCGAACGCGGCATTGAGTGCAACCCAGTGAAGATCAAGGCCATAGAGAGAATGGAGATTCCTACCAAGTTGCGAGACGTTCAGAAGTTTACCGGGTGCCTGGCCTCCCTAAACCGCTTTATCAGCCGGCTAGGGGAGAAGGCTCTCCCCCTGTACCGACTCATGAAGAAGTCCACCCACTTCCAGTGGAACGACCAAGTAGACCAAGCTTTCCACGAGTTGAAAAAGATGCTAACCACACCACCTGTCCTGGCAGCGCCGACTGAGAAAGAGCCCATGCTCCTTTAGATTGCTGCGACTAGCCGAGTGGTCAGTACAGTCATCGTGGTCCAGTGCCCAGAAGAAGGCCGAGCTCAGTTAGTCCAGAGTCCGATATATTATTTAAGCGAAGTACTGTCCACCTCGAAGCAAAACTACCCGCATTACCAGAAGATGTGCTATGGAGTGTACTTCGCCGCCAAGCAGCTGAAGCCCTACTTTCAAGAGCATCCCATCATGGTCGTATGCACCGCCCCGCTTGCCGAGATCATAGGCAGCCGGGACGCATCCGGCCGGGTGGCTAAGTGGGCCATTGCGCTGGCTCCTTACACGGTCTTCTACCAGCCCCGCACCGCCATCAAGTCCCAAGCATTGCCCGACTTCCTTGTCTACTGGGCCGAGACCCAGTACCTACCGCCGGCTCCCGACTCCACTCATTGGCGGATGCACTTCGACGGATCCAAGATGCGCACCGGCTTGGGAGCCGGTATCGTCCTCACCTCTCCCAAGGGCGACAAGCTCAGATACAGATTGCAAATCCATTTTGCCGCCTCCAACAATGTGGCTGAGTACGAGGCGCTCATACACGGGCTCCGGCTAGCCAAAGAGCTCGGCATACGCCGGATCCTATGTTATGGCGACTCGGACTTGGTGGTTCAGCAGTCATCTGGCGACTGGGACGCCAAGGACGCAAACATGGCGAGCTATCGATTCCTCGTCCAGTAAATCAGCGGATACTTTGAAGGGTGCGAGTTCCTCCACGTGCCACGGGCCGACAACGAGCAAGCAGATGCCCTGGCACGGATCGGCTCCACCCTACAAGCTATACCAACCCGTGTCTCTCTCCAGCGCCTCCTCAAACCGTGTGTCAAGCCGTCTCCAGAATCGGACTCTATCTTCGTACCGCCTACCCCTGATGCAGTCGGATCCGACTGGGGGAACCCAGCAGGCGGCTCGGGGACTTCGACAAGCGGCCCGAGGACTGCCGTAGTCGCACCCGGCTTGGGGACATCGGAACCCGGCCCGGGGACTACAGCAGTCGGCCCGGGGACTGCAGCAATCGGCCCGGGGACTGCAACAACACAACAGGCGGTGGCCGACTCCAACTCTCCACCACCCAACCCACCCACCCGGGTCACAGTAGCCGTACTGACAACAGAAGAAGTCACAGCTCCATCATGGGCCCAGCCCATCCTCAACTTCCTAGTAAACAGAGAGCTGCCGACTGATGAGATCTCGGCAAGACTAGTTCAACGCCGAGTCGGAGCATACGCAATAATAAACAGAGAACTTGTTAAGCGTAGCGTCACTAGAGTCTTCCAACGCTGCGTCGAGCCAGAGAAGGGCATAGCAATCCTCAACGATATCCACCAAGGTGAATGCGGCCACCACGCCACTACTAGGAAACGGGCTATAGATAATATGGACATTAATGGCGCACCACACATGTGGTGCGCCACTACTATATACTAATGGTGCACCATGTGTTGGTGCGCCATTAGTGTCCAAATACTAATGGCGCACCACATCCACGGTGCGCCACCAGTAACAAATTTTTTTTAATTTTTTTTCAAAACTAGTAATGGCGCACCAGTGGATAGTGCGCCATTACTAGTTAAACTAGTAATGGCGCACCACATCCACGGTGCGCCACTAGTAATTTTTTTTCAATTTTTTTTTCAAAACTAGTAATGGCGCACCGTGTGTGTGGTGCGCCATTACTAGTTGAACTAGTAATGGCGCACCACACCCATGGTGCGCCATTACTAACTTGGCCCAAAAATTCCACCGGATGCACCCCCCTGCCCCGTGGACCGCCTTTTCAGTTTAAAAAAAATGATGGAAATGTCAAAAAATAAAAGAAAATAAGTTTCCCATGTGATATGTGGTCTACTTGTTGGGAAAATTTACAAATATGTATTTCGACTTTATTTGCAAAATCTCTTTGGAATTTTTAAAATGGGCATAACTTTTGCATACGAACTCGGATTAAAAAGTTTTTTATATGAAAAATCATCTACTCGAAAAGTTACATCCGAATTTAATGCGGGGCAACCCTGTTAAACATTTTCAAAATCCTCAAAAACCTAACAGAAAAAAAGTTATGGGGCTTTTAAGATCTAGAGGGGAAAAATTCAAACTTACTAGTGGCGCACCATTTGCTAGGTGCGCCATCAGTAACAGAAAAAAAAAATTGGTTTCGAACTTTTTTTTTTGAAATTCTTTTCAAAAAATGATACGTAATATGACCGGGAAGTTTGAAATATTTTTCAAAATTTCATCATACTCATGAACATGAACAAAGTCCTAGACATCAACAAGGTTTAATAGGATTGATATGATCGATATATCAACAAGTGCCTGTTAAGTGATGTGGTGCTGGGGTTGGATAGAATTGCGAAGTTAAGCGTGCTCGGGCTGGAGTAGTGTGAGGATGGGTGACCTTCCGGGAAGTTTGACCACTTAGTGCGATTTGACTTGAGATTAAGCATATTGACCCGAGATTAAGCCATAGTGACCCGAGATTAAGAAAAAAAATTGAAAAAAATTTCTGAATTTTTTTGATAAAAAATTGTTAGTAACGGCGCACTTCTATGTGGTGCGCCATTACTAAGTCAGATAGTAATGGCGCACTGTGTGATATACTAATGGCGCACCGTGTGATATACTAATGGCGCACTCCCTGGTGCGCCATTAGTATCTGGTATACTAATGGCGCACCAGGGGTGCGCCATTTGTATTAAATTCTAATGGCGTGATGCTAGTGGCGCACCTGTAGTGCGCCATTAGTAGCCAAAACAGGTGCGCCACTAGTAGGCCTTTTCCTAGTAGTGCGCGACCTCAAGATCACTTGTCGCCAAAGCTTTCCGCCATGGTTTCTTCTGGCCGACTGCTTTGGAAGACGCCAAGGAATTAGTCAAATGCTGCAAAGGATGCCAAGTCTTCAGCTCCAAGCAACACCTGCCGGCTTCTGCACTCAAGACCATCCCCCTCACCTGGCCCTTTGCCGTTTGGGGGCTGGACATGGTGGGCCCATTCAAGACAGCCTGCGGCGGCATGACACATCCGCTTGTCGCCGTGGACAAATTCACCAAGTGGATCGAAGCGAAGCCAATCAAGAAGCTGAACGGGCCGACTGCCATGACATTCATCGCAGACATCACTACTCGGTATGGTATACCACACAGCATCATCACAGACAATGGCACGAATTTTGCCAAAGGAGCACTGGCACGTTTCTGCGCGACACAGGGCATCCGACACGACTTAGCGTCTGTTGCCCACCCGCAGTCAAACGGCCAGGTCGAGTGAGCAAACGGCCTCATCCTCTCCGGCATCAAGCCCCGACTGGTCGTACCACTGGAGCGTTCGGCCGGCTGCTGGCTCCATGAGCTGCCGGCTGTCCTCTGGAGTCTGCGTACTACCCCGAACAAGTCAACCGGCTTCACTCCTTTCTTCCTTGTATATGGTGCCGAGGCTGTCATCCCAACTGACATCGAGTTCGACTCGCCTCGGGTCACCATGTACACGGAGGCGGAGGCCAAGGAAGCACGAGAAGACGGCGTCGACCTGCTGGAAGAAGGCCGGCTGTTAGCACTCAGCCGGTCCACCATCTACCAGCAGGGTTTGCGCCGTTACCACAACCGGAAGGTCAAGCCAAGATCCTTCCAAGAAGGCGATCTTGTGCTCCGGCTGATCCAGCGAACAGCCGGCCAGCACAAGGTCTCGGCCCCTTGGGAAGGCCCTTTCGTCATCAGCAAGGCCCTAGGCAACGACTCCTACTACCTGATCGACGCACAGAAGCCGAGGGCACGCAAGAGGGATGATTCCGGCAAGGAGTCGGAACGACCATGGAACGCCAATCTCCTGAGAAGATTTTACAGTTAAAAGCAGTATGTATCATACTACCTTTTTGTATTAAGTACAAGACAACGGGCCCCCCGAGGTGCACTCGGGGACTACCCTCCTTTATCTATGAATGACGAATGTCATACCCATGAATGTACTATTGCATTTGATTCTCTATCTGGCACCGGGTTCGACTAGTCGTCCCGGGGACTGGCCGCCTTGAGTTATATTAAAAGTTCTACCTGAAGTTAGACAAGTAGTGTGCCGGCACTCGAGCCCTCTCTTGTTGTAAGTCGTAGCTCAAAGAACCGACTGTCTGACTAGCAAGAGCCAAAGGCAGGAAAGGATGCCCACACGAAAAACGGCTAAGGACTAAGGAACTTATATAACACAAGCCGGCCTCCAACCACGCCTACCGGCTGTCAAAAGAGCCGGCTGGCCGGCTTCCCAGTCACTTCGCTACAATCCAAGAAAGCTAGAGTACTTGCCCTCCCAACCGGCCAAGCACCTCTCCAGCCACAGACTGCAGAGCAGCTGTCCGGCTGGGAAGGCAGCAACCAAGGGAGGGCGGCAAAGAAACAGCCAAAGGATGAAAAGCAAGAACAATGGAAAGCCAAACACATGCATGATTATATTTACACACAAGGCCTTCAACAGGCCAGCAGTCAATATAGTTTGAATACACCCCTAGTGGGTGGAACTGCGCAAACTTAACAAAATATTGTTCAAAGAGTAATAAAACAGGAAAGTAAAGGCGGCAGATTAGGGCAAGGGCGCAGTAGGGGAGCCGGGCTGGTCGGTGGAGACAACAGCGCCGGCTGGAGGAGTGGCCGGCTGGCGAGTCTCGGCTTGATCATCGCCAGCTGCAGGCGGTGCGCTCGCACGCGCCTTGTTGCTGGAGGCACGGTCAAGCTGAGGCTGGCCGGCTGCTCCACCATCTGGCATGGCATCTTCACCCTCCTCCTCCTCCTCCTCCTCCTCGCCCTCATCGCTGGAGTCGATCTCCTCCGCCGAGTCCTCGCCATCTGCTGGGTTCAGCCCGAACCACTCCTCCGGTTGGGCAACGCCGTTATCATCCACCTCAGGAGCAAAGGCGCTGGTGTCGGTGTAGTCGGCAATCGGCGAGGCACGCTGGATAATAGCCGGCCGCGCCGGCTTCAGCACCGTGTCGGCCTCCTGCCGCCAGGTGGCCAGCTGGTCCAAGCTCAGCTCAGAATACCAGGCTTTGACGAACTCCAGCGCCCGCCTAGCGCCTGACCGAGCTGCAGAAGCTTTCCAGGCCTCGAAGCGGCCGGCCTCTACCTCCAGCCAGTCGGCAGTCCGACTGGGGGTGCGGGGAATCACCTCGCCGGGCCAAAGAGTGGCCAGCACGTGCGCCCCAACACGCTGAAGCCGGCGGAGCATGCGGTGAGCCAGCTGGAGGCGGGCTTGAATCGCCAGGAGCTGTTCCTCAAGCAACCGGCGAGCGTTCGGCGCGATCTCAGCGCCAGCCTGCCTTTGCGCCTCGCGGTGGGCTTCGACGACCTGGTTGGCGGCAGTAGAGTAGCCAGGGAAGTACTTTGCACAAGAAAGAAAGAGAAAGAAGAGAAAAATACCAAGTTAGAGAGTCAACCAAACGGCAAGCGGCAAGCAAGGAACGAATAAGAGGGCGGCCTACCGTCAACCAAGTCTTCGATCTGGCCGTAGCCGTAGATCAATGACTGCCTTGCCTCAGCCCAGCTCGCCGCCTCGGTCTCATATTCGGCTTGGAGGGCGGCCTCGCTATCCTGCACCGCCTTCAGGGCCGCCTTGTGGCTCTCCTCCTGGTCGGCCAGCTTCTTGACCAGGCGGTCACGCTCCTGAGCCAAGGCGTCAAACTCGGCTTCCTTAGCACGAAGGGCGGCCTGGGTCCCACCCAGCTGCTCCGTCAGTTTGGCGTTGGCCGCTACAGATATGGCAGAGAATAAAAGAGCAATAAGAAAGAAGTCGTCAAGAAAGATCCGACCCAACTGCTCAGCAGTCGGCCCGAATCTCGGGGACTACACCCAGTGGGTGCGCTGACGCGCCCCCACGTGAGATAAAAGATGAAGCACTTACCTCGGCTCTCAGTTAGATCAGTAGTCTTCTGGGTCAGCTCCCGAGCCTGGGAGTTGAAGGCAGCCGCACGGAGGTTGTGGTAGTCCTGCAAGTCGAACAGAGAAGCGGATGAGAACAAGATAGCAAACAAAGCCTACCAAGAAGTTCCAAGTCGCCTGCTCAGCAGCCGACTCGGAACTCGGAAACTACACCCAGTGGGTGCGCTGACGCGCCCCCACGGAAGAAACCAAGATCAAGAAGCAAAAAACGGGAAGACTCACCCGAATGGTCGCCCGTGTCGCGAGGAACTCGTCATTATACTGCCTCAGCACTGCGGCCTGGGACTGAAGCCGGTTCCGGACTTCTTGCGCCGCCACATTCACCACGGCCGTCCCACCACCCGGCGTCCACCCCGAACTGGCGCTGGCCGTCTCCACGTCCTGGGCCGACGAGCTGGAGCCCGCGGCCTTCTGCGGGTCCGGAGCCGAAGTTGCCTTCCCTGCGCGCTGGCGCGATGGTGACCGGACCACCAGGTCCGTCCTCACAGCCGGCTCGCCTCCAGCCGATTGCGCAGGCGGCGCGTTAGGCCGGCTGCCTTGGGCCGCCCCGGTCAGCGAGGGTGGTGCCGCCTCCCTCTCTCGGACGACGATGTCGTCCTCCCTCTCCAACCCCGGCAGGTCGCCGCCGGCTTCCTCCGGCGGGGGCTCCGGGATCTCGGGCGCCGCGACACGCAGGGGGGTGACAAGCAAGGCCCCCTCCGTTATCGCTGCGGCTGCAGCCTCCGCCTTGGCCGCCGCGTTGGCACGTGCCTTCGCCGACTCCTCCACCTCCTTCTGTGCCGCCTTGGCGGCAGCCGCCCTCAGCTCTTCCGCCTCCCGCTCCTCCCGCGCCTCCCGCGCATTTCGCTCCGTCACCGCTTGAAGTTCGGCGCGGGGGTCCACACGGCGGGTGCTCCCGGATCCTCCCGGCGATCCAACCACGGAGGCGGCAGCAACCCGCTCAAGAGAAAGCGGAGCCCTGATTTTTAGGACAAGGATTCAGACATCGACAAGAAAAGAAGAAGGAGTACACAAGAGAATCTACACTTACGCCGAAACCGTTTGCGGCTGCTTCACCACCTTGCAGAAGCGGGCCGCCTTCGCGGCCTCCTCATCCCGCCTGGTCGCCGCCGCCCCGCCCTTGGGCTTCTTCGGCCGACTGCCGATTAAGCCCGACGCGGCCCGGCGCTTCTGCGCGCCGCCCCGAGCAGGCGGCGCGGCGGAGGAACCCGCGCCATGGTCGGACGCCGGCTGGCGGAGTGGGACGATTTCCGCCTCGTCGTCATCCGGCCAGTCGTTGAAGCTGGCTCCAAGCCCGGAGCCGCCTGCGTCGCCGCCTCCCGCCTCGGTGTTGTCGTCCATGGCGGCCGCCCGCAAGTCGGGGTCCTCCAAGTCATGCTCCGCCCGGTCGGGGAGAAATCGGCGATCCGCCCCCACTGACCCGGCCGCAGGTCGAAGGAGAGGGCTCTGCCAAGACATGCCGACTGGTCAGAGTCGGCCAAGAAAAACTTGGTGCCAAAACTAAAAGAAGAAAATATAAAGAAAGCATACCGTAGGCGGGGGATGAGCACGGGAGTACGGCTCCTTGCCAAACTGCCACTCTGCGGAGAGCTTGCAGTTCGCGAGATAATTCACCATATGAGCCACCACATCATGAGGCATCTCCTTGGTGCACATCCGACTCGGATCGAGTTGGCCGCTCATCCGACAGATCAGATGAGGGCGGCTTTGAAGCGGGAGCGCCCGGCGCATGACGAAGGCGGCCAGCAGGTCGGACCCAGTCAGGCCCTCCGACTGGATCATTACCCGGAGTCGGGCGACGGCCGCGGCTCCAGCTGGCGATAGCGTCACGGCCCGATAGGACCACTGGGGCCGCCTCCCAGCCGGCGGGCCGGCTACGTAAGTCGGCAAGTTGACGTAGTCGCCTTGCGGGGCGACGTTATTCACGTAGAAGTACGACTTTTGCCAGCGCTTCACCGACTGGATCAGCGTGATGACGGGGAAGGGGTTGTCGGCTGCCGGCCTCCGCATCACGATGAAGGCGCCGCTCTGAGCCGGCACGCCCTGCATGCGGGTGCCGAGCTTGGTTTGGAAGAATTCCCCCCAGAGCTCGAGGGTGGGAAGAACGCCAAGAAAGCCCTCGCACAGAGTGACGAAGGCGGACAGCAGCACCACCGTGTTTGGAGTGAGGTGGTGCGGCTGGAGTTGATAAAACTCGAGGAAGGAGCGGAAGAAGGCGCTCGCGGGCAGACCGAGGCCGCGCAGGAAGTGTGAGCGAAAGATTACCCGCTCGCCTTCCTTCGGCGCCGGCGTGATTTCCTTCTCCGGCGCGAGACGGACCCGCACCTGGTCCTTGTCGGGCAACCGCCGCGTCTTGCGGAGGAAGTCGATGTGGTCCGTATGGACGTTGGAGCCGTCCCAGTCTCCGCCGTACTGCATGATGGCGAGAAGCTGGCGAGAAAGGATGCGGCAGCGGAGAAAGCACGGCCCCGCGGCGGCAAAGCTGCGGGGTGGTGCGAAGATTGGCGGGACAACGCGGCGGCGAGATGCTGCTGCGATGGAAAGGAGGAGGAAGAAGATGGCGGAGAGAGGATGAGCATGCGAGCGTCTGCCGCTTCCCATCCTCCCCCTACTTATAGCCTCGTGCGGCGAAGCCGAGGAGGCGAGGTGTGGGGGGGAACGTGGGATTAACTGCGCCCACTCCCCCACGTCCCGCGATTATTGCGCCCTAACGACGTGCAGAAACTGCCGCCGGAAGGCGTGCGGCCCGCTTTGGGCCATAGAGAAACCGCGCCTGGGCCTAGGCGTAGGAGTGGTGGGCCCCCGGCCTGCGGCGATGTCCTGTCGCGCGCGTGGGTTGGCAAGCTTTTTTCAGCCGGAGGATGCCACGTGGTACGCAGGCGGCGAGCGGCCACCCGCAACCCGGCGTGCGCACCAACCGACTCCCGCCTTCAAACTTCAGAAGTTTCACAAGGAAGACGCGCCCAACCAAAGCCGGCTCCCAGCTGCTGGCTCGTCAAGATAAGATGCTGACCGAGCTTCTCGACCTCCTCTCAGCCTCGAATCCCAACCAGCTTCGGGGACTACTGTCGGAGTAAATGGCCACTGGTAGCCTAACCGACTCCCCCTGGCTCTTCGAAGAATTATCAGGCCAATCGAGCCTTCAAGCATCCAGAGCATGGGGCCGCCTTCCTCTGGCCGGCTTTCCCCAGGGCCGACTACCAGAAGGCGACTCGGCCCCAAAAACCTTCCCAAAGAAAGCTACGAGATGGCCGACTCCCAGTAGCCGGCCATGAAGATGGCCGACTCCCAGAAGCCGGCCAAGACTGCACCCACCAAGACTGCAACCCACATAACGGTGATAAGACGGGGCGTGGCCGCAGTACAGCCTACCACCCCCGAATCCCGGAACATGCATGGCCACAGGGCGTCGTACGGGTTAGCCATCCCCCGTCTGGCGCGGCACTGTAGCCATGTTGACCTCGACGTCACCCACGACAGGCGCCAGTACGGCCCGCGGGCGGAGGGCCCCTTTAGCCAGAGAGACGCTCGAAGGCGGCCCGGCCTCCCCTAGTCGGTCTGGGGTGTAGCCGGCTCCCAATAGCCGGCTACCTCCCTCCCTCGAAACATGTGCGTCATTAAGGAGACAAGATGAGGTGAGGCTACAGTGAGAGCCCGCAAGGCGGCGGCACTGTAGCCACGCTTACCTTGACAAAGCCCTCATCACCAGGGGCAAGGCAACAGTAACCAGCCGCCGACAAGGCCCCCAGGCGGTGGGGCCGGCCTGTCGGCCAAGAGGCCGGCAGCTGGCGGGCCCAACGGCCGGCGGAGAAGCCAGCAAGCATAGACACTGACGGCTGGGACCCGCGCCCAGCCGGATTACCATTGTACCCCTGCGGGTAGGCCTATATAAATCCCCCGGGACACCCATGCAAAGGGTTTATCTCATAGAGTTTTACACACCACATAGAGAGAAAAGGAGAGCTAGCCTTGCCCTTCTTCTTCCCCTAGCCAAACAGCTCAAGGAGCACTTATAGCTACTTGTGTTGATCTAGTGATCATGCGGAGACCCCGCAGAGCAGGACTAGGGGTGTTATCTCCACGGAGAGCCCCGAACCTGGGTAAGATCCGCCGGCGTGCATGTCTTCGCCTTATCCCGTTTCCAGGCACCGGCGATGTCTTACTGGCTCCCACAATGATAAGCCACCCGTTGGCATATGTCGCACCTACCACCCGACATGACATATCAGGATTAAATAGCAGGTGGTGGTGTTGCAAGTTTACTTATAACAGAAGGTGAATCTAAAGCAGAATTGCTTGGCAGTTCCTTACATCCCCTCGTCTTAGAGGGATAAATCTTAGTCTTAGCATCCTTCAGATTCTTCATAGGGATAAATTGATAATAATACCAAGTGACTCAACAAATATAGCTATGCTCCCCGGCAACAGCGCTAGAAAAAGGTCTTGATAACCCACAAGTATAGGGGATCGCAACAGTTTTCCAGGGTAGAGTATTAATACCAAATTTATAGATTCGACACAAGGGGAGCCAAAGAATATTTGTAAGTATTAGCAGCTGAGTTTTCAATTCAACCACACCTGGAGATTAATTATCTGTAGCAAAGTGATAAGTAGCAAAGTAGTATGATAGTTTTGATAGTAGTGACAGCAGCAATAGTAACAGTAACAGTGATAGCAGTAGTTTTGAAGCAAGTGCAACAATAACGATAGCAGTAGTAACTTAGCAGAAAAATATAGGATAAATTCGTAGGCATTGGATCGGTAATTTGTTGGATGATATTCATCACGTGACAGTCATAATCTAGGGTGATACGGCACTAGCTCCAGTTCAAAAATATAATGTAGGCATGTATTCCGTAAATAGTCATACGTGCTTATGGAAAGAACTTGCATGACATCTTTTGTCCTACCCTCCCGTGGCTGTGGGATCCATATTGGAAACTAAGGGATATTAAGGCCTCCTTTTAATATAGAACCAGAACAAAGCATTAACACACGGTGAATACATGAACTCCTCAAACTACGGTCATCACCGGGAGTGGTCCCGACTATTGTCACTCCGGGGTTGCCGGATGATAACATGTAGTAGGTGACTATAACTTGCAAGACCGGATCTAGAACATGGATATAATGATGATAACATAAACGGTTCAGATCTGAAATCATGGCACCCGGGCCCAAAGTGATAAGCATTAAGCATGGCAAAGTCATAGCAACATCAATCTGAGAACATAGTGGATACTAGGGATCAAGCCCTAACAAAACTAACTCGATTACATGATGAATATCATCCAACTACTCACCGACCAGCGAGCCTACGAAGGAATTACTCACTCTCGGTGGGGAGCATCATGGAATTGGCGATGGAGAAGGGTTGGTGATGACGAAGAATAAAGATCCCCCTCTTCGTAGCCCCAAACGGACTCCAGATCTGGCCTCCCGATGAAGAACAGGAGGTGACGGCGGCTCCGTCTTGTCGAATGCAATAATTCTTTCTCCCTGATTTTTTCTGGAAAAAATAGGATTTTATAGCATCGGTTTCAGGGTCTGTGGGGCCATCGGGAGGGGACAACCCACTTGGGTGCGCCTGGGAGGGCTGGTGCGCCCTGGTGGGTTGTGCCCACCCAGACGTGCCCCCCTCCGGTGGCTCTTGGCTCCAGAAATTTTGTTTTATTGAATAAAAAATCCTGGCAAAGTTTCGTTCCATTCCGAGAACTTTTATTTCTGCACAAAAACAACACCATGGTAGTTCTGCTGAATACAGCGTCAGTCCGGGGTTAGTTTCATTCAAATCATGCAAATTAGAGTCCAAAACATGAGCAAAAGCGTTAGGAAAAGTAGATACATTGGAGACGTATCACGGTGCATCAAGGACATAATTTTTCTGTGCAACAATGAGGATAATCCTCAAGTTACAGACCCAGTCCGTGTAGTTGCTACCATCATATTTCAACTTAGCTTTATCTAGGAACACATTAAAATTCAAGGGAATGGTAGCACGGGCCATTGATCTATAACATAGATTTGCAAAAACTATTAGGACTAAGTTCATGATAAATTTTAGTTCAAATAATCAGATTACTAATGAAATCCCTCTTAAATCAACATCCCTCAAGTTGTCTAAGTGATACATGATCCAAATCAGCCAACCCATATCCGATCATCATGTGAGATGGGGTAGTCTTCAGTGGTGAACATCTCCATGTTGATCATATCTACTACATGACTCGTGTTCGACCTTTCAGTCTCCAGTGTTCCGAGACCATGTCTGTACATGCTAGGCTCATCTAGTTTAACCCAAGTATTATGTATGTACAAAACTAGCTTACACCCGTTGTATGTGAACGTAGAGTCTATCACACCCAATCATCATGAGGTGCTTCAAAATGATGAACTTTAGCAACGGTGCATACTCGGGAAGAACACTTTTATCTTGAAATTAAGTGAAGGGATCATCTTATAATGCTACTGCCATTCTAAGAAAAATAAGAGGCATAAAAGATAAACATCACATGTAATAAAAAATATGAGACATGATATGGCCATCATCATCTTGTGCTTTTGATATCCATATCCAAAGCAATGACATGATCTCCATCATCACCGGCATGACACCTTGATCTCCATTGTTGCATCGGGGTCATCTCGCCAACTATTGCTTCTACAACTATTGCTAACGCGTAGCGATAAATTAAAGCAATTACATGGCGCTTAGTGATTGACACGCATGTCATAGAATACTTAAAGATAACCCTAAGGCTCCTGCCGGTTGTCGTACTCATCGACATGCAAGTCGTGAACTTACTACAAAACATGATCATCTCATACATCAACATATATCATATCACATGTTGACCATATCACATCACAACATGCCCGGCAAAAACAAGTTAGACGTCTTCTACTTTGTTGTTGCAAGTTTTATGTGGCTGCTATGAGCAACTAGCAAGAACCATTCTTACCTACGAAAACCACAACGGTGATTGTCAAGTTGCCATTTAACCTGCTGCAAGGACCGCTGTTGTCAAATTACATTCAACTAAACTGGAAGAAACAAACACCCGCCGGCCACCTTTATGAAAAACAAGTTGCATGTTATGCGGTGGAACCGGTCTCATGTACGTGGACATGTAAGGTTGGTCCGAGCCTCTTCATCCCACAATACCGCCGAATCAAAACAAGAGATAGGTGGTAAGCAATATGAACATCACCGCCCACAACTTCTTTGTGTTCTGCTCGTGCATATCATCTATGCATAGACCTAGCTCATGATGCCACTGTTGGCGAACATTGCATGGAACACATTTTTTCTACGCACACGCAAGATCTATCCATGGAGATTCATAGCTACAAGAGGGGGAGAGCATCTACATACCCTTATAGATCGCTAAGCAGAAGCGTTTATCAACGCGGTTGATGTAGTCGTGCAACTTCACAATCCGTTCCGATCAAGACCGAACACATGGCACCTCCACTTTCAGCACACGTTCAGCTCGACGACGTCCTCGCCTTCTCGATCTAGCAAGAGGGGCAAAGTAGTAGATGAGTTCCAGCAGCACGACGGCGTGGTGACGATGCAGGTGAAACTATTTCCACAGGGCTTCGGCAAGCACAGCGGATTAGAGTGGAGGATGAACTAGAGGGAGAGGGGGCGTCGACACACGGCTTGATGAATCGTGGTGTGTTCTAGGGGCTAGCCCTGCTCCTCTATTTATATGTTGAGCCATTGGATAGTTACTTGGAGAAAGATCCTCTCCTCAAAGTCGTTTTGGAACGCAAGGAAGAGTCCTTCTCGAATTCTAGCAACAGACGCCATGGTCCTCGGCGTCTGGCCCAAGGCCAAATATCAGGGTCCCTGGTGTCTGGTCCCTGACCTCCAGAAAACTTCCTTTTGCACCGACCTAAAGCCCCGTGGGCCTTACCCCTTGGCCCAACCAAAGTGTCCTCGCACCAGAACATTTCTAGAAACATCTGAAAACCTTCCAGTGAATTCTGGAACCCTTCTGGAGACCAAGCACTATCATCCTATATATCAATCTTTACCTCCGAACCATTCCGGAGCTCCTCTTCATGTCCGTGATCTCAACCAGGACACCGAAAAACATTCGGTCACCAACATAAATACACTACAAGAAATCTGTTAATACGTGACAGTCCTTAGCCGTCACAGATCAGGCAAAAACTGTCATGCATGTCCATCCTTGACGGACTTGAGATCCGTCATGTATATCGCGTCATAATTTGACATCGTAGCTTCCATGTCGATTCTTGGCCGTCATGGAATTGCCCCAGGCCCGCCCAAGCCCAAACTAGGCCGTGACGGAACAGTCCGTCATGGACCAATGCCACGTAGGATTTTCAATTGACTAACTGGAATGACGTGGCTACCTACGTGGACACTATTTTTCGTCACAGAAACCATCATGGATTTAGGATCAATTTAAATTTGGGCCCATCAATTTCATTCAGCCCAATTTTGATCAAATACGCTTTTATCATAATGTGTTCCGTAAATCATAATGCCATTTTTAGATGAGGACAATATTTCCAAAGTACCATATGTTACACAAATCACTCAATATGCAACCATCTATAGGTATGTAGAACCTAGCAGTTTATAATATCCTCCATGTTGACAAAATCACTTAATATGCAACCATCCATAGGATTAGGAACCGGTACAATCCAATTTACATCGACAAAACATATAACTACAAAGGTTGTCACTCGTGTTCTTGTCGTCGACCCTCCTGATGGCAACTATATGGCATGGCAGATTCTGATGGACAGCAACATACCTACCATATTCACAACAACATTAGACATTTGTAGATATGAATATATAGTAGGAGAAATGCCTACAGATGAGAATAACAAAGTATCTAGTATAAAACAACAATAAATTGATTGACTAATACATGTGCGTAGTACACAAATAAACAGGTTTGAACCTCTGTATTCTTACTGTAGGACTGCCACAATGTAACAATGTAATTTTCTTCTTAGATTCAGATTAAACTGATTACTGGAATACATATTCACCGGTCTACAGGAGACAACAAGGATAGAAAAAGAAATGCCTAGGGAGAAAACTCTAAATAGAACATGTTGACATATTAATACAGTAACAGAAATCATGTCTCCAAGACCTAGGGGGAAATCTAAACTGAATCAGATCTTGATAGAAGGCCACATACCACAGTGCAGCGATTTGTCTCTACTTGGTTCCCTGCAGTTTGTCTCTACTTGTTATCCTGCAGTGTTCAAGATACAGAAGAAATTCAGAGAAAATTTAGGGTTAAAGATTCAGAGAGGAAGCGGTCACCAGAGAGAAGTGTGCCGAATTAAAGTCAAATGACTAACAAACACACATCACAAAACTCAAGTACTATAGCAGCAGAAGTTGAGGCCATGTAAACCCACTAACAAAATAATGCTCAGCATTTCTAAACAAAGGACAGTAGTATGATTTGTGTTTGTCCATACAGTAGGTTTTTGGTTTGAAAGGTCAAAGATAATGCTCAGCATTTCCTAATTGACATTTCAGATTAGATCTGGAAATTCTGTACATATATTTTGAAGGTAAAAGCTGATTTTTTGCCAAATTCATCTTCATATACCATTACTGTATATACACCGCCAATCAGCAATGAGGATTGGTTTTCAATTTCTCAGATTTGAGAAGTAACCCCTATTTACTAAAATGCAGTTTCAGCATACTACTCACTCTTGAAACAAGAGTTGGAGCTATCATGTTTACATGAACACCTGATCCAATCAAAAAGTAAACAGGCCAGAAGGCCTACTCACAATGTTACATGCCTGATCCAATCAAACATTCAGTTCTGGGTGCAATATAGAGAAAAACAATATTGCAAAAAACTTGAAAAGGATGGAAGCATCATATATATTGTGTATCAAAAAATTAAAAGCTGCAAGTAAATGGGACACTAGAGTAAGGATTCCTTCTTATTACGAACAGGAAGAGCAAAGAGGTTGTAACTTACTCTGTCTCCACTAGATGATCACTTATTTCCATTTATCCTCCATCAACGAGAGCTCAAGGAATGTGACAACAAGGATCCAGTGCCTCTTCCATACTAGCAGCATTACTGGGACCATGAGGAACATCGCTCCCAGCATAACAATCACAACCACAGTGCCCGTTCATATAGCATGACATGCAAATAAGTATGGCATAATCTGCAGAATGCATGGTGCATTATAAAGGTTCAGCTCCACTTGCTTTTAGAAGTTTGCTAGTATGGCGTAATACACATATATGCAATGCAACTTCCAGATTTACGATGAGATTTAGGAAATAAAAAATTATTGGGATAGTAGATCCAGTAATAACTTCCAGACACAAATTTTAAACATGAGGACATACAAATGCAAAACATATTCTCTGGTTGCCTACAATTGCATATACACGATTGCCAACAGCTGCAGCACCTACCTTATCCCTCTCATTTCAACAAGAGAACAACTTTTCTCAAGCCTAAAACAACATCGAATCGAGCTAATCGAGCCCAAACAGCACCAACACCCTAACTAATCATGGACCAGGATCAGGTTCAGCTCAATGGCCAGGGTCGCAGTGCAAGTCGGCCACCGCCGGCGCGCGGCAGAGGAGGTCGCCACCGACAGCACAAACACACTCTTCACTGAACAAAAAAATGTACACTTGTCCCAGCACATGAACCGAATTTTATCTATCAACCAAGCTTAAATGATCTAGTCTATCTCATAGCTGGTTTTCAAGTAATGGTTCTTTTCTTCCAAGCAAACCAGAAAACTGATTGGTAGAGTACAGAGTGGGTGGTGTTTTCTCATATAAAAAGGTATAGAGTAGTGGAGAATAATCAGGAATGGTAGAAAGTAATTGGTACGCAGAGTAAATGTTAGCAATCAGTATTTTGTCAAAATAGACATGTAACTATAAAAATACCAATTCAGATTTTACATATCATGCATCCACCATGAACAACAAACAACTCCATCAAACTAGGAGGAACTAGGTGTTGCAGCAAGCGATAAATTAAGTAAAAAATGGAAACAAGCGCACACACACTGAGATGATGCAAAACGCACAACGAAGATATTTAAGGATCAGCACTGCTATACACACGACACCTGCATGGCCGATGCTTGCATGATTCTGCCATGGCAGCACCAACAGCGAGCATGCTCACAAAGGCGTTGTTGGGGAGGGAACATCGTTCATAGGCCATGCAGCTACTGTCATTTGTGAGGCAACATCCTTCAAGGATAGGAACATCAGGACAAAGAAGGGTGCATAGTTTGTAGTGCTAGCTAATTATTCCAGCTTTAAGCATCCCATCTTTTCAATTTCATATATACTCTACATCATACTTTTATCCATCTCAATGATGTATATCTGTAAACTAAATTGACACACATAAACACAGCACGACCTCAGAAACTATGTAAGCACCCCACGTATATTTATTAGACGTACATGTTGATGAAGAAAAGATGTAAATATAAATCTCTACATTAAAAAAATATCAGTCACATCAACATTTATGGAAAATATGAAACATAATACATCATCTTGCTATCTTTCCAAAACAATTATCCCCAGCCACAAAAGTTATTTCACTGCAAAGCACTATCCTGACATCCTCTAAATGGATAATTTTTCAATTAATGGAGAGTGAAAGGGGTTATCACCTTCACAGCAAGTTGTTTGGCGAGGTCACCTGTGGAATGTGGATAAGGCCGAGGAGTGCCGAAGAAAACAGTGGCCACCCCCTCCTCTCCCAGTGCGAGATTGTGAAGAAGGGGGAGCATCAGGGCAGCCGTCCTTGTCCTGGGCAGCGGGTAGGCTACAACTTCCATCTCACCGTCCTCAACCACTTTCCTCATGACCACTGCGCCCATGACGACGAGCAGGGGGCTGCCCTTGACATAGATCTAGGAGC